>NW_013531188.1:854758-1009152 GCF_000836235.2 Papilio xuthus | reverse complement strand
GTATAGGTATCCGTATCCATTCAGTGACAAATAACTTTCGCTTTACGTATATCGTTAATTTAGTTTGAATAAAAGCTTATAAAAAGAAACTATAAATAAATGTATAACATACATAGAATATCGTCGCGTAGTGTTTCAAGAGAACAAAAATCTTAAATATAAAACCTTCATTCTAACAAAAAAAAATTGGCAGCGATTATACAGGCCGTTGGAAAAATATAATTGATTTTTTTACGACATCACAAACAAGTGTAGTTTAGGTATAAAACAATGATATTCAATAATAAAATCTGTGTTATAATGTAATGTAAAACTAAATACTAAAAGCAGAGAGTATTAAATAAACACTAAGGAAAACCAAACTAATGTACGCTTCTTACCGTTGGTTTCTGAGACTAAAATCTCTGTATAAAACATATCCTCATCCCTTATAACTTCGATAAAACAGAGATAAAACAATATGTTTTAAATGGATATTTACATCTCAGAAACCCGCGGTTAGTGTGTAAATTTAATTCTACGCAAATGATTAAATTTACAAAATTGATTCCAAGTAACAGTTAAAGTGTTAAATTGTTTTCGGTTTCGTGTATTTTATATTCATTCACTACATATTTTTAAATTGTCTATAAACGTTGTATTAGAAAGCATTTTACTACATATCAAATTATATTACACGTAATAAAATTTGCTGCAAAAATATACGACTTAATTTATTGTGTTGATTAAATACATTGTTTTAAATACATATATTTTATTGGCATATATTCTTTTTATATTTAATTCAGGTGCGATTGACTAAGGGATTACGTTTATAAGAAAAAAACTCGATTTATTAGCTGGCTAAGCTTTTCGAGATTTACACTTATATCATTTATCAATTACGTTTTTTGTGGAAAAAATACACAGCGTAATGTATTCTTTTATACCATTTATTGTAAGAGAGTATATAGTGAAAGCGTAAGTGAAATAATACTTAAAAATTTTTGAGAAAATGATAATTCAAGTGCTGATTTTTACGTCCACACAAATGAAGCGTAGCAAGGCTACGAGGTAATGCTACGATTGTAGCACTGCTACGTTACAAAATTACGGAATTATTTTTTTGGCTTTTTTCTCAGATACATTCAAGTAAACAACTATTAATGAAATAATATTAAAACTATTATAAAACTACATAAAACAAAATCAGTTTATTTCTTGAACACTTTTATTGATGTTTAAATACAAGTATTACCAAATTACAAGGATCTACAGCAGACATATTCAATCTATTCGACAACATGACGAGTATCTACTTTCCGTCAGGGGTCAAAATATAACGGACATGTCGTCAGCTCGTAGCTGGGTTTATGTCGGTATCTAATATTCCATTATAACGGAGACGGGGCTACGACAAGGACGGTAATGGAGTGTACCTCGGGCTCTTCCCGTTAACTTTGAGTGTCACAACTCTCGGTGGGTAATTTTACTCATAAGTGTTTGAATTATTTAATGGAAGTTTATAGTAGCAACGCACCAAAACTTTGTACCAGTAATAACAAATATCTGTGTGATATAAACGAATCTTATCTTTTAAGTTAAACATCGTTAGGAATGTAACTCTGACGTACACAACAAAAAACTTGCGATAACTTAGGAGATACAATTTAACTATGAAGTTAAATTAAATAATATTACAAAATTTTAATCCTATGTTAACTTTTGCCTAGTGATCTCAAACTTTTTCGATGTTCGTCTTATATTAGGCTTATATTTATGTGATTTCTACTAAAAACATACTAATATTAAACACATATAGCGAACGAAGCGACGGGTAAATGTAATAGCTTTTAAATAAAACGTTACATACTTTATAATGATTTGAAATATATTTCTCACTTTGAATCCAAACTGTATTTTAATAGTGATTTAAATCATATTAGTTTATAGAAATTGACAAGAATTTCCGTGTAATGTTCAAACTATGGGATAATTTTCTCAACAATACAAGTATCCCTTAAACAAGTTTATAACCGTTGTGGTCTAAGTTGTAGTTAAGTTCGGATCAAACGTGCCTTTCCTAAAGTTTCATAACTTTGTCGACGCTTGAAATATGTTCATACTGTTTTAGATAATATTACAAGCTATTGAATAACTGCTATTGTTTTCAAATATTTTACGTGATTAAAAAAATAATTAAAAAATACTTTGTATATTTTTAACGCATTATAAAACATTTATTCATTCTGTGCTATAATTTTATTATTTAATGTATATAATATTACCTTACCCATCATACTTTGTATAGGATGTAGAACTTACCTGGAAAAAAAAACATTAAAATTATTATTTTTATAAGGAAACAACAATAATGTTACAGTAGGTTTACACAGAAACAACTATCCAATAAATATCTTTATCTCGGTTTTTCAAAGAGTATGGGATCGCAATATGTAAATGTACATTTATTTTGGCAGATGAAGCTCACTGTATGTCCCCATCGAGGAGCTCGGAGCCAACTCTAAGTTAAGGGTGATTAGGCCATAGTCCACCACGCTGGCCAGGTGCGGGTTTACTTCACAGATATCTTTGAATTTCTTCTCAGATATGTACAGGTTGCATAACGATGTTTTCCTTAACCATAAGAGCGTCGGATAATCGTACATATATAGTAAATCGGAAATCGAAAAACACATTGGTACATGGCGGGTTTTGAACCCAGGACCTGCGGTTGCAAGTCAAGTGCTTGACTCCTGAGCCACCGATGCTTATCATGTTACTAATATAAATGCGAATTGGATTGATGAATGTTAGAAGGTATCTCCAGAAAGGCTCAATGGGTTTCGATGAAATGTGGCATATAAGTAGAATACGGTCTAAGAAGACGGAATCGCCTGTGAAATCTAATCTAATGATAAAAGTTATTGCTGCTAAAGCTTTTAAGAGTTAACGATGTTATCTCAGCAACAATCAATTCACAAAGTTCTGTGGCAACTTCTTATTTTTCACCGTCATTTTACAAAAACGGTCCAGTCAGTATCCATTCTAATCGGAACATCTCAAATTATGAATAGCAAGTGAAAGAGTTGATGGTAGTTGGATCATTAATCTTATAAAATTTATCATTTTTAATATTCGCTGTATCATGCAATGTAAACACGCTTTTACGGAAAACAACTTAGTCTCTGTTAATTTTTTAATCAACTCAAAACTTTTGACTTAACGTTTCAATCGGTATGCTTATTCTACTCAAAATTCTTCCACACTTCCACACAGAAGACAGGCGTGAAGTGGAAGCAATTTGCGTTTCTTCTGATGAGTGTGCGTCGCGGAGGCTTAATTTAGTCCTCTTTAGCTTTCCTCCCTTTCTCTTATAAGGAAAGGATGAGAAGTGGAAATGAACTTTCCGAATGCGAGGATCTATGGAAAGGGAAAATATTTTCTTTCCTCTGGCGATTAAAGGTAAGCAAGCATATGCAATTGCGTATGTCTATGGGTAACGGTCATTTCGCTGTTTCAGCGATTTCAGGTGGCCAATCGCTCGTACCAACCTTATGATATAAAAAAAATGTTTTTTTATTTTTATTTTTGTGTTTGAAAGCTTTTGAATGTTAAAGTTTTTAAATTAGCTATTTACCTACAAATATTATAGTTATTTCAGATTAAAATAATTATGAAAGCAGATGCTAGTTTCTGATTAATGCCAACTTAATGTTGGATGCATGAAGTTGGTCATTAATTTCCGGAGTGACTGACTGTTTCATTGTTGATTCATACCTAAAACATTATACTTCATATTGTAACTTACTAAGAAGTACTAAGTTTTATTGTGTTCAAAGTTGAAAGTTATTTATAGTAAAAAATAGTAACATTGAATAAAATTTTACAAGGGCACATATGAAATCAAAAAGTACAAATTCAATTATTTTTCGTACATCCCAATCAATTCGCTGGCGCTTCGTCAGAACTAAAGTAATTAAAATTGTACTGTCTATTTTCTAAACTGGGTGATTTTTTAGATCGCCAAGTGATGTGAACTAACAAGGAAGCCACTTTAAATCGTCTATGTAGAATATTCGTAGAGGATTTTACGTCCATTGCAATAAATTTAACATCATATTTCAATAATATTTTTTTAACATCATCATCAGCTCACCATACGTCCCCACCGTGGGGCTCGGAGCCTACCCTAAGTTAAGGGTGATTAGTTAGGGTGGTTAGGGTTTTAGGATTTTGTAACATGAATACCACAAATTATAACGATTCCACTTTTTACTACATACACATTCTTTCCATCTGTATATATTAATTGCGTTTCTTCACTTAAAGTGGTATTTATATTGCATCTCAATATTGTTATATTGGCGCAATGGTAACGTTCACAAAATTGACAAAAACATTCACATATTCCTAAAAAAATATTCAGAAAAAGTCAAATAATATAACTTTACAGAAATTGTAATAATTCTTTATAAGCCAGAGAATTTACTACACGGAAATAAATATTGAATTGCCAAATTATTCAATGACGTCATTGAATGCAGTCGTTGCCAAATGGACGTTTATACGCCTTCATGTGATTGCAAATTGGACGGTACGCCGCCGTCTGTCATTGCCAAACTTTGCATTGTAATGCAAGAACTAATTGGCGCTGGTGAATACGGCTCTGTATTCTGTATTTCATTCACTACGCTGAAATGAAGCTTTATACGTTCATTTAACATTGTATTATTAGTTTTTAATGTCAATTAAAAATTTGATAGTGATGCTTTTAATTGAGTATCAAATTTAAGTTGCTTTACTTCTTAGCAATGTTATGAACAATTATTTTTGATGTTTAAAAAATATCCGTAATTTTGAATTTAATTTAATTTGTAAATAGTATTATACAATACTGAAAATCTCTGAAAACGTTTAAAATCTATTGAATAAGTAATATTTAACCCTTAGTAGCCTGATTTACATACGAAAGTGATTTATTTTTCATATTACTGTGTTTTATTGATAAAATAAAACATTAATGAAATTTGTTTTTTTTTTTAATTTCGTTGGAAAGAATATAACAGTAAAATAGGTACAGCCAACCTATAAAAAAACTAATAGTAATGTGATCATTCGGTTAAAAAGATTGGTATCAAAATTGAAACTCTAGGCTAATAAGGGTTAAGTTGGTGATTTCGATTGAACTAAAGTCATTACAAAATATTTCATCAAACGTTAACAGACGTTGCTTCCGGACTCGCCTGTTTCGACCTGTCGTAGCCTGTCACTGAATCTACGACGAGACTTCATCGGCCAGTCTAAATGGAGCCTCACTTAACAGTAATACACATACCAAACAAATTTGTACTCTATTGAAAGACATTAAAGCTTATTTTCTTGATTATATCACGACCTGCGGTTTGAACTTTTAGGTTCAACGCTCGGTTTCGCAGCGACCTCTTTAATATAGTTTCGTAAAATACCTCGTGGCCGTCTTTCCTGTTTTATACGAGTAACTGCCGGCGACATACAATTTAATTTAATTGCAAATGCATGTCGTGAAGTACGATTTAAGTTGTTCCGTTTCTACAGTTAACTTTATATTTAACTTTGTAGATTCATCATCATCATCATCATCATCAACTCACCATACGTCCCCACCGAGGGGCTCAGAGCCTACCCTAAGTTAAGGGTGATTAGACCATAGTCAACCACGCTGGCCTAGTGCGGGTTGGTTGACTTTACACATATTTTAGAATTTCTTCTCAGATATGTGCAGGTTCCATCACGATGTACATATGTAAATCGAAAATCGAAAATCACATTGGTACAAGGCTGGATTCAAACCCAGGACCTGCACATTGCAAGTCAAGTGCTTGACCCCTGAGCCACCGACGCTCTTGTAGATTAATAACTTAAATGCAGAATAAACTTATATATTCCATTAAAATCATTAATATGTATTTATAATTAAATTTTAATGAACTACACGATGAACAAAATTGAATGAAAATGAATACAAAAAAGTTGTTTACTGAAATTTGGTTAACATAAATAATTTTAAAAATTAAACAAAAATTGTACATCAAATCGCAATTGCAGAACAGAACGGTCCACTGTGTCTGTGTAAACAGTTTCGCAATCACTTAATTATATGAAAATTTTAATAAAATCATTTAACAAATTGCACGACTCAACGATGTATAAATCGATTGCAATGTGCATGATTGACAAATGTAAAACGATTTTCAATTAACAATTATCAAATGAATTCACGATAATCATTAATGAATGTGAAGTCAGATTACAATATCTTGATGATAAACTATAATAATTAGCAAAATTTCAGAGTATGAAAAGTTGTAAACATGATTTTAGAAGACATTTAAATACTTCATTTATATATTTACACTAGCTGTCGCCCGCGACTCCGTCCGCGTGGATATATAAAAAAATTTAGTATGTAGATAAGTTAAATAAAAAGCAGCTCTTCAAGGCAAACATTCGAAAAAATGAATAAATAGTATCCTATGTCCGTCTCCTTGCTCTAAGCTACCTTCTCAACAATTTTCAGTCATATCGGTAAAGCCGTTCTTGAGTTATAAATGATGTAACTAACACAACTTTCTTTTATATATATAGATTTAAGCTTATATGTATAGCACTATGCTATATAATCATTGAATAATATCGATGTGGTTTCGAATTGCTCAATTCACTTAAAGGTTAAGGAAAAACGTCGCCTTTCGTAGAATTCAGATGGACAATCAAGTTACTTTTGTCTCTCCCGTCATCGCGTTCTTTAATATTCCTAAGTGCCAGCAGATAATTTTACGTCGAAGCGAAAGAGAAAATCCCATGTAATTTGCGGGAGCAATTCGACAATAAATGAAATGAAAATTTTGAGACAAAAGTGGACTGAAATTACTTATGCTTTTAACACAGACGACTGAGTGCACAGAATAATGGAATAACGTTTAAAATGTACACAGTTCAATCTATTGTAAGTTTTTTTTTTGTGAAATTAATACTAACAATCTTGCTTGTTCCTCTCTTAATACGTAATATTTTATTTTTTATATTTTATTTAAGTGTATTATTTTTGAATCATGAAAACCTTAAACCGTGTTGTTGTTTTGAGAACTAAATTAGGTATTTTGTTTTCTTCCTGAAATCTTATATATAAAATTCTCGTGTCACAATTTTCGTTCCCATACTCCTCTGAAACGGCTAGACCGATTCTCATGAAATTTTGTGAGCATATTGAGTAGGTCTGAGAATCAGCAAACATATATTTTTCATCCCCCTAAATGTTAAGGTTAGTTCACCCTTAAATTTTTATTTTTTATTTTTTAGACAAAGACGCGGACGGAATCGCGGGCGACAGCTAGTTATATATAAATATAAACACAGTTTCACCAATACGTGGTTCATGCATCAACACATACTTGTATTTTAAGAACTCTTTGCATGAGCCGTTAATGTTGAAGACTCTTCAACATGCACAGAATAAAGATCAAACGTAACCTACTTACCGCGAGATTTTTGCAGGAATATGTTAGAATTAAGTTTAAACCGTTCATATAAATATTATATTGTAAAGTTCTACTATTTATAATGAGATATGTATATACATATGTATAACATTAGCGTTGGTGGCTCAGGGGTCAAGCACTTGACTTGCAATCAGCATCCTGGGTTCGAATCCCGCCATGTGCTAATGTGTTTATCGATTTCCGATTTACATATGTACATTTATCTGATGTTACTCCGGTGAAGGAAAACATCGTGATGCAACACGCACATATCTGAGAAGAAATTCAAAAATATGTGTGAAGTCAACCAACCCGGACTTGGCTTAACTTAGGGTAGGCTCCGAGCCCCTCGGTTGGGCCTTATAGTAAGTTGATGATGATTTAACATAATTATCTATTACATAAATGCAAATCAGTAAGCAAAAAAGTAATGAGATTGAATGTGGCTACAAGGGTAGGGGAAGACCAAAAAAAGTATGGAATGACTGTGTGAAAGAGGATATGCGTAAGAAGGAGGTAGACTCGGATATGACGGCTGATAGAGATATATGAAGGAGTAGTACATACTGTGCCGACCCTGGATAGGGATAAGGGCAGGTTGATGATGATGATGATAAATGAAAATCAGTGTTTATGTTTTTGTAAAATCTTCGAAATTAGTGAATAATTTTGATGGATTCATTGCTATGATATTAGTCAACTATTTCTTATTATATTTTTCGTTCTTAAAGAATTACTTTGATATTTATCATAAGTGCTGTCAAACTATTCACTACAACACGCTTTTAAAGATAACGAATACGCACAATTACGCACGCACTGAAGCTCAAGCAACCCACGGGAGGTACGATTTCTCTTGTATACTGATGCTAATATTCCAATATATATTTTTATTACACTTTTTATTAGTATTTTATGTGTAGATAGACATTTTCAGTCCCACAGGAGCAATGTAATAAACCCATTAATATTAATGTCGGCTCGGTGTATGTTCCCTTTACTTTCCTGTTAACGCAAAAATATGCAAATCAAGGAAAACTGGGCGCGAATTTTCATACCACTACTTTTTTTACGTACCTTAGTTAAAATAAACTGGGTATTGCCCTGTTTGTGATGCAAAAGTGATCCCAAACGATCAACGCTCCGATAGTCGGGAGTTAGGCTTCCAACTTTTTTCGGTTTTCTAATTAACATCGTCACAAAGACCGATTTGCATTTTTATATGAGAGCGATTGATGAAGTCCGTTATAGAAAAGTTAATTACGAATTTCACCTTTGTACTTTGTAACACGTTCGGAACTTCGTAATCGGAAATGAATATAAACATTTGAGAAGTTTCATTAAAGTAGACAAAAAATGCACCCGCTAAAGAAGAATTTTAATGTAAATTTATTTAAATGTTATGTAATTTTTCTAATGGCTATAGATATAACCGAGGTTTCTACGACGAAAATTTCTGCACAGACATATCGTCGTCGTCGACTTAGGGTAGGCTCCGAGCCCATCAGTGGGGACGTATAGTGTGCTGATGATGATGATGACGATATCGTCATCCCTGTTAATATTTTGCATGAAATAGGTATAACAGTATATTTTAAATGAAGATTTTGGTCTCAGAAACCCACGGTTAAAGAAATATTAAACGGTATCTTAAAGATCAGTCTATTTATAGCTATGCCAAAAACAAATAAAATATTTATTTAATCCAATAGCAAACTTTATTCGGTCTTGTTTAGTAAGGTACTATAAAATTATTACTGCTCCCCCCCCCTACAAACACTAAAGTGTATTTGTAGTAATATTTACAGTGACATCGTAAATATGAAGTCATTATCTTTTCTCGAACGACTATGTAATAGGGAAGCGTCTTTTATGTTCTACCAAGAGGAAATTTAACCGCCATAATTCTAGAATGGAGTTGTGGTCTGTGGGCATGATGTATGAGATATCGTGCCGACGTTACGTGCTACTGGATTGTATAAATACGCTCGAATTGCATTGTCTTGAATGAATAAATTAGCAAGCGACGGATTAAAGTCTGAAACTAAATTAAATTAGAATTAATTAATTTTAATATCTTCATGCATGTGATATATTAAGTAATAATTAGTATTAAGAAATATTATTGATCATCTTATTTTTTCTAATATTATAAATGCGAATGTTTGGATATTTAAACGGATAAATTTTTTTTAAAAGATAATTCCAGAACGGGTCTATAGATCACGCTGAAATTTGGCACAAATGTAGAACATAATCTGGAAGAACACATACGCTACTAATTAAGTTTTTTTATTAATTTCGCGCAGTCGGAGCCGTGGGCGATAGCTATTTATTCATAAAAGATACATTTTAAATTTAAAAAAAAATATCTTCACATAATTTTATTGAAATATAGAGCGTTGTATTTTACATTATTTATTGTGTAAAAGGTTAAAAGCCTTTTTACTTTCACTATTGAATTAAAACATTAAAAGAACGATAACAACTAAGCTAAATATTTTAAATTACATCTTAAATAAATAATCTTTTATGTTAACATTCTCGCAAAATATAAATTGACAGAATTATTAAAGGAAAAATAAAATAATTCAACCGTATTCGAATCTCGTACATATGAAATTGAATCGAGTAAATTAAATGTATTGCGCAGGAAGGCTAATGAATCAATGCAAGCATTTCTCTTCGCTTGTAATATAAATATATTATCCCTACATTTACAGTTGAAATCAAATTACATAATGTCATAGAATCTTACTAATAATATAAATACGAACGTTTAGATGGATTGATGGATGTTAGAAGATATCTCCAGAACGGCGGCATGAATCTCTCTGAAATTTAGTATAAATACACTAAATAATCCAGAATAGAGTCATATAGATTTTTTTATATCATAAGGTGGCAAACGAGCGAGCGGCCACCTGAAATCGCTGAAATAGCGAAATAACCGTTGCCTACCTTTAATCGACGAAGGAGAGGATGCACAGAAAGAAAATATTTTCCCTTTCCATGCATCTACATCCACTTCCCATCCTTTCCTTATAAGAAAAAGGGTGGGAAGGGAAAGAGGACTAAATAAGGCTCCGGGACACACACTCATCAGACGAAACGCGGAATTGCTTCCACTTCACGCCTGTCTTCTGTGTGGTCGTGGTATTTCACCGGGCGAGCCGGGCCAATTAGTACGAAGATGTTAAAGCGGGCTCTACCACATTCAGGTGACAGCTAGTAGAAAATAATTGGAAATGTAGTCTAAAACAGTTATAACAATATCAGAGATTGGCAACATTTATCAGATATATTATAGTGATAGTACTAAAAACCGATTCTGTAAAATTACTAAGGCACTCTTCCTGCTGACATCTATTTTTTATCAGAGAAGGGGGCCCGAGCGGCGGAAACACCGAGGTGATCAACGACATCCACGGAGATCTGCAACACCAGATGAACTGCAGATGTATTTCCGGCCTGTTAACGATTAGCCCTTTTAACGAATTTAATATTGAACTGTTTCTATTGATTTTTTTTTTCGTAGCAAAAAAGCACGCGGCCATCTTAATTGGACAAAATAGCGAATATCGTGGCCTATAGAAATGCGTATTGCCTTTGTAGGCAACACTAAAGAATTGACAAACGACGTACAGAAATAATTTATTTCCGTTAAGAGGATATATTAAGATTATGTACATCTATAGAAAGTAAACAATTATTCAAAAAGTTAGTTGGATTAATTATTTTATATAATTGTATCAACTAATTCATAAATCCGGGTGTCAAAGTATGGTGTAGGGTCTGAGTAATTTATTTCAACTAAAGGCCACATAACTTTGATCATTTGCATATTTTTGTCACGTTTACCCAACGCGGACATGGCGGGATTTTAATGTATATTAATATTTGTTGGAATTTTGATTTTAAATAGGTTTACTTAACTACATTACAAAAGACGTGTTATTAAAATTAAAAATTCCCATGGGTAAGTTTTACAAGCATAATTCTGATGGTAAAATTCTGAGACAGAAAATGCTTTCGCACTAAAAACCATTGAAAAATGATTATGTACAATACACACAATACAATATTTATTATGTTTATGTTGTTCATAAAATTATGGATTAAATACAACACTAAATAGAATCATAAATTGTCAAGAAGCAAGCATATAACCGCACTTGGCCAGCGTGGTTGACTATGGCCTAGTTACCCTTAACTTAGTGTAGGCTCCGAGCCCCTCAGTGGGGACGTATGTTGAGCTGATGATGATGATGAAGCATATAAATTTAAAATGAATATCAAGACTTGAGTCTGACTGAAATATTTTAATTTACACTCACAAACCTTTAGAACTAAGTCTACTAACTTTATATTGATTGATGACTCAGCATTCAGAAGTTCGAGTACTGCAATTTGCTCAATATTGGACACTTTCAAGGGATAGGAAATTGCGCACAAGTGAAAATGAAGATCCAATAAGTCTTTGAATCAAAGCGCTCGACAAACAATCGACTGCTAACATTATAATTAAATTTATTTAAATAAAAGAAGAGTTTGATTCGAATTCAATAGAGTGGGTGTTTACATATTCGTGCAATACAGCTTTGACATATATTGTCGTCCCTTTCATTTCTTTTGAAAAAGCAGAGACGACACTACCAATTAATAATAGAATCAATGAAGTTGCATTGCAAAATTAAAATGCGTTGAATCGCGTACTGGAGATATAAGTTTAACATCTATATTTGATCGTGCTTTTTCATTAAAGCAACTAATTAAAAAGGATTCGGATTGTCCTGTCTGTTTTCTGTGTGGTCTTTGTGTCCTGTTGAATATTTCTTTCGTATAGCAGCGAATTTAAAATCATTATATGAATGATAAAACATTTAAAGAAAATTGCGTAAGTTTCACCGCGAATTAGCGAAGGCTTTTGATGTAATACTAATGACAGAACCCACTTGTAACAGGAATAATAATTAATGTAAAGAAAGTCGAAAGCTTAAAGACTTAAATTTTTATAATTGGACAATTAACATACACCCGTCGTAATTAACTTTCTTTTTTGTTCGTCTTCTAAATTTCTTTTTATTTGACATTCGACAATATTTCGTTACAGCGGCGGCTCTTAAGGTCGTTTAATGACTTGTAATTAGGCAGCATTAACATCTGTTTCCAATTCTTTTTAAAAGATGACTGGGTTGTGCAAATTTGTAAGCGGTTATAGCCTTTATTTCTTTACTTTTATATCTATCGTCTTGTCAAGGTTCTGTAAAATATTATTATGCGTAGGCTTCTGAAATGTGATCTAAATAAATAAATAATAAAGTACTTACGCTAAAAGTTTTTAAGAATAAAACATGCAATAACCATGTTGACGTCCATAATAGCAGTTGCAGGCCAAAGGGTTAATACACGTGTTTAAACAGTTTCTAACTGCATTTTTTGAGTAATATAATTAAGTTCTGGCAACTTAAATTCACTTAAAATGAAACAGTAATAAATAAGATAAATGAAGCATAAAAACGTGACTATAAATATAAAATGTTACACTCACAATATTGACGCTTCGATTTAAAAACCCTTCCGATGCACTATCGGCTTAGTGCCAAGCCAGAAGTGCGACTGTTTATTTTATGGCCACTGCAGATGGCGCTAGTGGGCGTGGGATGGGTCAACATACTATACTGATGTTGGACTAAGCACAATTTAGAATTGAAAATGGCATTTGCGGATTTTTATCTAGACGCAGAGCTTTTGTAAACTCTCGCGTTTTACTTAGTGTTAATGATGTCACTAAATATTTTTTAAATTGTTATTAGTGAGAGTAGAGATATATAATTAAGGCTAGCGATAACATCCTCCTGGTAGTTTTAAAATGAATTAACTATTACGAAAGTAAATAAACACATTAGGAATTCTGGCTATACTATCATCATCAGCTCATAGGTCCCCAATAAATGGCTCGGAGCCTAAACTAAGTTAACGGTGTCTATGCCATAGTCGACCACGTTGGCCCAGTACGGGTTGACTTCACACATATCTTTGAATCTGTTCTAAGATTTGTGTAGATTGTATCACGATGTTTTCCTTCACCGCTGTACTATAATATACATTTTTTTTTTGTTATTTTTGTTAAAATTATAACAGATTGAATAAAGAAGTACATTTTCTATCTATATTAGTACAAAATCAGATGAAACAATTTGTTGAAATACAAGTATTTTGGTGTTGGAATTTCGGGGTAACAATCGCATTATAATGTAAATATTTGAACAGGTCAAACAAGCTAATTAAAATCAGGAAATGGTTAATATTAATAACAGCTTCGCAACAATGGATATAATTAAACGAGAGGGTCCAATATTTCAATTTCCGTTCGAACAAAATAACGTTACTATATGTTCTATTATTATTATATATATATCTCTGAGGGTCTTGTTAATTCATTGTGGTATACTGGTAATGAATAATTTACTCTGGTGTCACGTAAAATATCTTTAGTAGACCAAAAAATTACATAGATATGAGAGTCAATCACGCTGGCCCAATGCAAGTTGGTTGACTTCACACATATCTTTGAATTTATTCGCAGATATGTGCAGGTTGCATCACGATGTTTTCCTTCACCGTAAGGACGTCGAATAAATGTATATATGTAAATCGAAAAACATATTGGTACATGGCGGGATTCGAACCCAGGACCTGCAGATTACAAGTCAAGTGCTTAACCCCTGAGCCACCGACGCTCTTATATCTAAGAGTATTTTAAATAAACTCTTGAAAAGAAATAGGAAGGACCAACTTGCTATTTTTTAAATCACCTCCAGACAAACTCGAATTAAACTTCACAGTACAATGAAGAAGCGTGACAATTGACAGAAATCGCGACCTCATTTAGCTTTTATGTCCTTAATTTGCTCCGCTTACTGAAGAATGGCGAGGGAAAAAAAGAACATTTCCTCTTTGTTGCTCCAGCCCAGTGAATTTAAGAATTGTTGATGTCTACGAGCGACATTTTGGTGTATACGATGAAAGTTTTGCTGAATTCTACGGACTTCCTTATATGTTTACTGTATACATTTGAATTACAAAAGTGAGATACATTTCGCGGTTTTATGTCTCCCCGGGACGTACGAATGTTGTTTTAAATTATACCAAGTAAATTGCTTACAGTAACTTTAGTAATAAAGCTTTCGTTATTAATTAACATGTGACAATGACAAATGCAAGTACACATTTCGCAGGATAATGGTCAACTAAAAGGAACGTGAAAAATTTAAAATATTATACAAGTAGAGATTTTTTTTGTTTCTAAAAATATTAGATTTTTGTTAATTTACTAAAATTTCTTATACTATTCCATCTAAGCTTTATTCTTGTGCTAGAACATGGTTTACGATAAAAATCGAATGGCCGGATTCAAACTTCCGACCAAGTGTTCCGGAATCCGTACCCTTAAACGGCTATTGACGTTTCAAATTGAGATAAAAATATAAATTTTTACGTAACCTCTTGGTGTAGTCTTTATAGTTAAACCATAATGCAAAACTGTGTAGTTTGCGATACGTAAGCTTGAATTGAACTTTCGATGTTTTTCTCAAGCTATGAATAAAACATGAAAAATAGTGTTGGTATAAAATCCTACGCGTAGTAATCGTTGTATATTCGATGTATTCAGTATGGGCAGTGGGTGTCCGTTGCGGACGCGGGGCTGCAAAGATTGCAAGATTTATGAGCTCACTCTATGTTCATAATCCGCGCGTTAGGATTGTAAACATCAGTCTCGTAAATCTCGACAGCGCGCGTCCCTGAATAGAAAATGATGATGTTATCAAGTTATTGTTTATTGAATCTATCGTGTGAGATAGTTTTTACTTCGATATAAAGTTATATATTTTTTTAAATGTCAATATGGGATGGTAACTGTTTTTTTTTTTACAGAAGGGGGCAATGGAGCAGCGGGAACACCGAGGTGTTCAACGACGCCCATGGACATCAGCAATACCAGAGGAACCGCAGATGCGTATGTTCCTCAAAGTAGTGTATATGAAAGTCAGCCTTGAATCTATCATAAGTAAAGAGTAGACTAGACCTAAATCAAGCAATGGCTCAGTGCGAATTGCTTAATTTTGTATAAATCTTTGAATTTCTATGCAGATATATGCAATTTCCATCACTAAAATTTCCTCCAGTTTGAATAGGAATAAATTATAACCGATTTTTTAAACCTTATTTTAGCTATTAAACTAACTCAATTTAACCTATTTATTTTCACCATAGCTATTTACTCTCATTTATCTTTCGTATCAAAACAACACCGCTAAAATTCACCATGTTTATACACGCGTCACAAATCCGTGAGAAATCGCTCCTTTTCTTAACCAACACCGTTCAAGTTAGATCGTAAATTTTGTTAGTAGATGCGTATCTGTCTTGTACTCGGAATGCATAGAGCTGTTATATAAAGAATACATTATTGCACAAACTTTAGTCGTATATCTTTTAACATCAATGAACAAAACACGTGTGAACTTATAACTATTTATTGTTCTCCAAAAATATTTTATATGCAAATTATCTTTATACGGTAAAAACAAAAATAACGTATTATTTATATAATCCACATCACATCCATCTAAACATTCGCATTTATAACATTAGTAAGAAAAAAAAATGAAAAAAATAAACAAATAGTATCCTATGTCCGTCTCCTGGCTCTAAGCAACCTCCTCATCAATTTTCAGGCATATCGGTAAAGCCGTTCTTGACTTATAAATAGTGTAACTAACATGACTTTCTTTTATATATATAGACTAGCTGTCGCCCGCGACTTCGTCTGCGTGGATGTAAAAGAAAAACTTAATTAGTGTAGCCTATGTGTTCTTTCATCATTCCAAATTTTCGTATTTATAATATTAGTAAGATATAATTTAAACGAATCTCCGTTAATAAGTAATCGAAGTTGGTAAAAGGGAAAATGAAAGTCTTATCCTTAGCTCCGGTTATATTGAAATTTTTATTAAAGAAATTTCCTAACAGAATAGAGCCTGTAAAAGTGGAAGTTATTATTTCATTAGTGTCGGGTTTCGACTAAAAAGCTGAGGCCAGTCTCGTAATTTTCAGTAAATGTACCCTTCTAACTTATTAAGTCCTAGCTATTCTTCCAAATAGTTCTTCAATTTAAAGCAATATAAAACTAAATCAAACATTTAACAAGGTTAATAGGTTAATTGATTGTGGCACTTGTACTAATACATATTGTTGTCTCTGTTTTTTCGAAGAGATTGTGCGGGATAGCAATATCTGAGTAAACAAATCTGCTACTGAAACCTACATACAGTAAATTGTGCAAATTTTAATGCAATGTGTAACTGTGCGATTCCATAACGAACTTCAAAAATGTATAGAACTGACAACAACTTACGATAGGTTACATGATTGTCTTGCGTCTGTTCCATGTAATTGCGACCTTATTGCATCTTTAGGTGTTTCATTTAGGTAAATCAACGTTTCCAGTAAATTAAGTTTTCAATATCGTTATACTGCTGGAATTCTTTATCTCTTCAAGACAGAGTTGCAGTGGCCAGTCTCGTTTTTTTTGTAAAATATTAGCAGATTTTTTTGTAACTATACTAGTATTTCTTTTACCATTCTAACTAAGCTCTAGGTTTGTGCTAGGATATGGTTTAATACAATAGTCGAATGGCGGAATTCGAACCCCCGACCTCATGATCGGAAATCCGTGTCCTTAACCATTAGGCTATTGACGCTTATACTAAAAAACTATAATAAACAATCGAAACTTGACTACAACGCAAAAATAGAGCCATTATCAAACAGTTGAATACAGTTATTGTTCTATTAGATTAGTTTAATTTAATGTGATCTTATTTTTCCGTACATCCGTGAAAAATCGCCTGCGGTAATGTGGGTGTTACCATGGTAACAAATTTGAGTAGGGAAATTCCGGAGACTAACATCAGAGCCTTTGCGATAAATGAAATAAATCCCTCGGGGCGACTTATGTAAGGCTTTTAGAACAAATGAAAAATTCCCTTATTACATCTGATTTTTTTCGCTTGTAATCATTTTATTAATATTCTTAAGATAATTGTGGAGGTTAGTACCGTTAGCAAAACATCTGTACGAAAATAATATATTAGCTTTTCTTTTAGCCGTGACAATGACTGACCCTTGTAAGACGTGAAAATATTTTTTTATATATTTGTTTCAGCTATAGAAACACGCTGATTCTTACAATAAACACTCGCCCACATATTTTCGATTCATAAAGGTTGTAATAATCTTACTTATTAATATTATAAATGCGAATGTTTAGATGGATGTTTGAAGATATCTACAGAAAGGATGGCTGGATGTCGCCGAAATTTGGCACAGACGTAGCAAATAGTCTGGAAGAACACATTGACAGACAACTAGTCGCCTAATAAAGGACATAAAGATTGATTATATTATAAAATGTTTATCCGTATATATAAACAGTAAAAACTTTTTTTATTTTACTTAGTACTAAACATTTTTTATGGCGAAAATCATTTCTTGTTAATATTGTGTATATTTCTTCATATTTTTCCTAATATTAGGACGTTAACGGGACCACTCACAGTGCGGTCTTGTTTAGTAGATGTATACTGTTTCATTATAGCACTTAGAGATTGTTTTACATCCCACAAAAATGTAAAAGCTATTGATTTTATTTATGAAAATACTGATAAAATGCTGATGTCCATGGGCGTCGTTGAACACCTCAGTGTTCCTGCTGCACGTTTGCCCCCTTCTGTTATAAAAAAAACTAACTGTCGCCCGTGACTCTAAATTAAAAAGAAATTAATTAGTAGACTATGTGATCTTCCAAACTATTTTCTACATCCATATCAAATTGCATCGAGATCTATTCAGCTGTTCTGGAGATACCTTCAAACAATAATCCATCTAAACATTCGCATTTATAATATTAATAAGATAACGCATCAAATAAATTGAAAAATCTATATAGTTTATTTATTCGTATAAGATAGTTCTAGTTACGTCATTTGTATAAAAACTTTGTTCATTTGTTCTCGCAGCAGAGAATTGTACGTTGAAGGAAGTTACCAAAACTTACATTCCGCGAACGCTTTTGTTCAAGAATGAACATACAGATATATTTTTGTTAACGTACAATGTAACTTTTACATTGAATTTTTATTCAGTGTTATGCCATAGAGATTCACATATAATATTTGTTATAGAGCGGACATAATGAGCATTTTGTTTTGTAAATTTTAATCTCATTACAATAGTCTTAATTGAGAATGTAAACAAACAAAACACTACCAGTTGTCCATTTTGAACGGTTCGGTACTTAATGTCCATTCTATTAAAATTAAATATCAATGTGTTTTGCTCACGCACAACTAAACTAAAAACTAAATAACAATATAGAAAACACCTTAATCAATAAATATAACTCAGTTTTAAAAAATTAAAAAGGTGTAATTTTAGGATTCTGCACCTCATAGGAAAAAAACGGAACCCTTTCAGGATCACTTTGTTGTCCTTCTGTCTGTCTGTCAAGACCTTTTTTCTCAAAAACGCGTGAATGTATCGAGCTGGAATTTATTATTACTAAGTTAACAATAGTTTTCTTAGCAAATTTTAAGATAATCTTTACTCAGAGACATGATTTTTTGCTTGAATATCATTTGTTAAATGCCCGATTTTAATTTTATGTGAGAGAGAGTTCGGGAGTAGTTCAGGTATGTAGGTAGCTTAATCCAATTGCGAAACGCAGAATTATAAATAGCTGTACTTCAGAGTAGCGTTTTCAGGTTAGGGCACTTCCCCGGTCGAGGCGGCCCATTACGAAAGCCTCTCAGTGGCTCTACCACTGTTAATGAAAATATAATTACAATAATTATTTTTATACTTCTTAATTTAAATCAGTCAAAAATTTACACATCACTACACAGAAGGTATGGATTCCCTTAATTTCAAACTTTTAAACCATCCTTTAATTCAACAGACTATTATTTTGTAACATAACGGTATAAAAATAAATCGATCACCCTATATAACCTATAGCTGTCGCCCGCGACTCCGTCCGCGTGATATTAAAAAAGAATTTAATTAGGATCCTATGCGTTAGTCCAGACTATGTTTTACATCTATGCCAATTTCGACCGAGATCCATACAGCCGTTCTAAAGATACCTTCAAACATCCATCCATTAATTCAAACATTTGCATATAATATTAGTTAGACTGGACCAGTCTTGAATATTATAGTCACTATTGCGGTTCTTAGATAAGATAAAGTACGCAGCAAATGGAGTAAAAATGCACGAAGATTATAAAAAAAAACAAGGAGAAAAATATCGGTTTCGGCCGTTAACCGATATCGTATAGGAATCTATTGAAAACCGTACTCAATGTTGGCTTGCAAATATCTCTGTAATAATATCATTTCACAAACTAGATTTTCGAGTTGGGAATTTACACGAAAACAATACGACTGTGGAATGCCAACCATCGAGGTGTTTGATGAAATTCCGAGCTCTGTCATATTGTGTAACAGCGAATTGAACCGAATTTCAACTGATGAAATAACTACCAAAATATTGCACATCATTCAATTTAGAAATGCATAAGTAAAATAGTATTTAACTGACATGACAAGACAAAACAAACTCAATGTAAAGACACCTAAGTTGCTTCGTAAAATTTTGACTTGACAATCAAAAGCTGTTGTAATAACTTAATAATAAAATATGTACATACAAACGTCCGCCTGCGAATCCGTCCGCGCGGATAAAAATAAACATAATAACTAGAATATGTGTTTTATATGTAAGCCAAATTTCACGGAGATCCGTGCCGCTGTTCAAGAGATACCTTCAAACAAACATCCATCAATCCTTCAATCTAAACATTCGCATTTTTAATATTAGTAAGATTTAGATTAGTAGACCAAAACATTAAACTATTAATAAAACTGTTTAGTTTATTAATATGTGATTTATTATTTAAATAATTCTCGTATTAATAATACGCTTTAATAATGAGTTATGAAGGGAAATGTATGTTCGTCTCAGATAACAGTACTGTGTGAACGGCTTTGCATTAAATTTACTTCATAAGTAAATGATATGAAATTTCCCACTAAATACAATGTTAAGAGCTTTGAACGTATATTATTCGCTCTCTAGTATATTATTATAAAGGATTATCAAAACGGTATTAAATCTTTATTATATATGTTTTAAAAAATACAACGAAAGCAAAAAATAATGTTTGTAGAGAGTTGTTAACGATTACACTTAAATTTTTTATCCTGAAAAAAAAAAGACTGCTAATAAAAAAAAATTGATTCGGAATACATCTTATTAATATTATAAATGTAAATTTTTAGATGGATGTTTGTTTGGAGATATCTCCGAAACGGCTGAAGTTAGCTGTAATTAATACTCATAGTCTGAACATAGTCTAAAAAACACATAGGCTATTTATTAAGTTTTTTTTTAATTTCGCGCGGGTAGAGTCGAGGGCGATAGTTAGTATTTTGATTATAATATATTCGTAATATATACTCGTATATATGTTTAACTTTCTAAATCAAACTGCGACGAATTCCGTATTACGAAAACCGGAATCGTGCGAAATAATTCATACGGCATTACCGAATCCTCGAAGTGGCCGGCTATTTACTGTGGAAGATTTCCAAAGCTCATTTCTTCAGAACATTTATTTATGTTGGTCGTTATATTTGGGCCGCGTACGTTGATAGAAAACCTAATGAAGCGTTACTTGATAAGATGTTTAGTTATATGATTCAGCACATCCAGTAATCCCATCCAACACGATCTGAGGTTAATATTTCAAATTATTACTGCCATCTCCTATCTGTGGGTTTTCCGATACAAATCATTGAATATGTTCGTCTCTCTCATTCTATTTAAAAGAAATGAGATAGTATTATGTTTTTATTGATTTTATAGAAACATAGCATTCATAGTTTTCTTTTTGATTTTAAAAATTCATTTTTTTCTCATTCATAACTATAATATAGGTTTCAACTATATTGCTTGTAATATTACATATTATTGTCTCCGTTTTATCAGAATGATAGAAAGGGATAACAAAATGTATTAATTAACACAAGTACCAGGAGTTCAGGAGTTAACAAGTTAATTTATTCTTTAAGGATTTTCAGCTTTATAACAAGAGATTGTGTTTGCATTTGTTGTCAAAATACTTCTCGACATTATTAGTTAGAATTATTTGGCAAAAATGGCGCGCTTTCGTTCCAAAGTCATGTGTCAGAATGATTAGTGAGGGGACATAAACGTCGATATTCTTGTAAGGCTAGTGTTGCCAGTACACCGGTACAGTGTCGGACTTTCCTAACAGTAATTGATAATCGATAGTCTTGAGGTTAAGATGGAGGAATAAGCCAATTTGTTGATAGGATAAATCGAAATCAGTTCAATTAAACTAGGATGCAACAAATTGTGCACAGGTCATGTTAACTGTAGAGAACTACGCTTGGATAATTTTACTGAGAGTTTCGACTGCCTAAAACTTGGATAGTGCCTCTCTATCTTTTCAAAGAGAATATAGGGGATGGCATTACGTATGTTACATAAGTATTGTTTTATATCTATTAACTTGTTATCAGTTTCGGTTACATCGTTACTTTGCCACTAAAGTTAACTTCATAATTTTTAAACATAAAATGCAAACAAGATAGTGTTTTAGAAAATAATAGCTAATAAGTGTACTATATTGTGACATTAATGTTAATATAGTTTTTTATTTTATTTTTTAATAATAATAATCACTCTGTATCAATTCAGAGAATATCTACTAAATTATTTTATTGTTAGCTTCAAGTCAAAACTCACATTAGGATATCGCCGACCTTTTGCTATAAAGCTCAGCCCTCGCTTACTGAGGCTATTCAACAAAAATGACTTATAACGGGAAATACATTTGACCTATATTTACACCCCTCCCTTTTTTCCGATACGACCAACTTATATTGAGCTGTTAAAATATATAGTGCCTCGTTACCATTGTAAGAGATTTACGGAAACGTACAGGGCGGAAAGGGTCAATGTTATCTGGTTATTGTTCGGTCTAGTGATGACTATCAGTTACTATAGGAAAATTTGACCATTGTATAAGATACGGGGTGTTTCATTTTATTTTGGTTTGTATTAAACATCGTTTGGAAGTGACATTATTTGTACGTGTCTTGATATTAAATGGGGTTGTTTTTGGCACAACAATATAGATATTCGTATAAAGTTATTTATTTTTATCTTACTTCTTACTAATGTAATAAATACGAATGTTTAAAGGACGGATAAATGGATTTTTGTATCAGCGGAATGGATCTCGATGAAATTTGGCATACATGCAACTAAGTTTAGAAGAACACATGGACTTTGTATGTTTTATTTTTAGTGCCGCGCGGACGGAGTCGCGAGCGACCGCTAGTCATTATATAAATGTAAAAACTGTTAGTTTAGAGGCCATAATAAAAAATGAATAAATAAATGTGTAAATCGTTTTGAACTAATTCGGAGACGAAAACCACATGTCTAAAAATTTATGTTGGGTTCAGATAAATTGTAGCAAGTTTATATATGGGGGAGTAATAGAAAGGAAATGACCTATACATAGTATGTATATATAAACCTCCAGAGAATCAACATAACTAATGGAAACAATGTATTTGACAGATGTTTAATATTAGCTATTATCCGAATTGCTGTACTCAATAGATTATAACTCCCCAAAGCGCTATTGTATTGACCTCTTAATTCTGAAGGACATAAGTTTGAAAATGGAACGGTAGCATAAATTTAAGCTAAGGTTACATTTTATTTCATGTTGCCGACACATACGGAACCTCTTTATATTTTTTACTTATAATTTTTATATTTCGAACGATATGTATATATTTCTTTATTTCTAATTTAAAATGTAGTTGTTAATATATCCTCAAACAAACAGTGCGTGCTAATCTTATTTCCTTATTCTATTTTATATATCCATTTTCTCTTTTTACTTAATTATATCATTTTCCAAAGTTTATCAAAATCCAACCACTCTTTCCATCCTCTTATTTTCCGTAGTCTTTATTTCTTAACCCTTAATTCGATGGTGTGCACTGTGACGAACAACTAATTAAAAAAAATCTACAGAACTAGTTTAGAGAAAACTAGGTAAGTATGACTTTACTAAAAAAAAACAGTTTTTTTGTTACAAAAATATCGAATTAAGGGTTAATGACTTTTTAAAATTTTCTTTTCTCAATTTTTATATTATCCAAGAATAACCTGAAAATATGAAGTTTTTAAAACGAAATTTCTTTACATTTCTTTATATGTTATCTTAGCATTAAATTCTTATTAAGTAAGAAAATTGTATAAATCATATTTTCTATGACTATACATTTTAAAGGTTTTAAATATTAACTGACTTTTGACTTATAGTACATTGCCATTCTCGGACCGATTACCCAAGACGTTAGGTACACCTGTTCCACTTCGCCCGCTATCACCAACCTAATGGACTAATAAAATTTACCCGTGCCATAAAACGAGACAGAATTCAATATTTGAATGTCACATCAAAGTATTAATTTTCTTGCATACATCATCTTTCGACCACATCAAAACTTCGAGGTGATAACAAGATTGTGGTTAAACGAAAGTTTTTTAATTAAAAAAATGTGATCGTAAAAGCTAGCACCGACTACTAAAAAACAATAATTATACTAAACAGATATAAAAATACATAATTTTATTTTAAGGTTCTGTGTATTTTTTTTTTAATTTTGTATTTTTTTTATGTCAGAATTTATTCATTTTATTTTTATTCAGAACTTAGTCAATTTAAAAACACGGAAAATAATTTATTGACAACAGGAAAACATTTGTCAACATTAAAACAAAACAAATTAAGATCACTCTTTATTATTATTAAGAAGTAGTAGTACTTAAGATATAGCACCATTAAGAATAAAAAAGTGTCAAGTACAAAATAAATGTCGTTTCCTAACTTGGACCACCAGAAAAGGCCTTGTGTTCTGCGGAATCATCAAATATTAAATGCTATTTTAGTAGCGAACTCGAAATTAGGTGAATTGTCCACTAGAGTGGAGTGAAAACATTGCGCCGGTCAAACGGACAAACAATGAATATACTATATGTAATTAAACGAATGTGTTTGAATAGCTTATTAATCACGTCATAAATTTTGCTTTGGCACACAGTGCACACGTTTCAAATGTAGTGTCAGTAAACATTACATGTCATTAATAAATAAGGAAATATATATTAAATAAAATTGAATTACAATTTTTTTTTTATATCATAAGGTGGCAAACGAGCGAGCGGTGACCTGAGATCGCTGAAATCGCGAAGTGACCGTTGTCCATAGACATACGCAATTGCATATGTGTTGCCTACCTATAACGCCGGAGGAGAGGATGCACAGAAAGAAAATATTTTCCCTTCCCATGTCTCATCCGGAAAGTCCACTTCCACTTACCAACCTTTCCTTATAAGAAAAAAGGGTGGGAAGGGAAAGAGGACTAAATTAGGCCTCCGGGACGCATTATATGTATGAGCAGATATATGTAATCACTAGATGTCAGTTGCGACCGGTGCAATACCACCACACAGAAGACAAGCGTGTAGTTGACGTAATTCTGCATTTCGTCTTAAGAGTATACTGATTGTTCATTAAAAATCCAACTGACAGTGAAAGAATAAGAATCGATTGACATCTCACTCGTGAAAATCGTTTCAGTCGCTGCCGCTTTTAGATATTACAATGGAATTGATAAATACAAGCCCACATTCTATGTTTTGAATTAGTCGGGTAATAACTACACTACAACTTTACCAGTATGATCAACTTAAGATAACTGACGGTGAGTATATCACGGCAATTTATAACAAAAACATGTCTGGAATTTCCTATTAGTTGACACGATTGTCTCAAAGAAACTCCGTCAAAGCCACAGAGCAGCTTTTAAAGAATTGCCTTCCGCCTACAAAGTGTTTCGAGATGAGTCGTCGCCGTCTTGTTATACTTTAAAAGATTCAGTGCACTTAACTTGAGAAACATAATAAATGGTAGACGAGTAAATGTTCATCGCTTAGTACCAAAAAGAGGGAATTTAAAATTTTCAAAGACAACAAGAGATTAAAAATGTAAAGATTATTTTAAGTAGCTTTCTTAAAGTTACATAATACAATAGTGTTATAATTTTAAAGTACAAATAAATACTATGAATATTGTATTTGAAGGAAACATATATTTTTTTTGTTTATATCATAAGTTGGAAAATGAGCAAGCGGCCATATGAATATGCTGAAATAGCGAAGTGACAACTTCTTACAGACATCCGCAATGCGTTGTTCACCTTTAATAGACGTACGAGGGGACGGACGGATGATGTAACCCTCTTTCTGAAATAAGTTCAGATAGGAATCGGAAACTTAAAGTAAACACACTCATCAGACGAAACGCAGAATGACTTCGATATCATGCATGTCTTCTGTGCGGTAGTATTGCATCGGGCGAGCCGGTTAATCCGTGCAACAGATAGTGTTTTTGATGGATTTAACCACAGTCATATACACTTGTTGCGTACCTTAGCCTCTCTCCTCCCTATAATTAATTTATTTGAACATATTTGTGGATATAGAAACAATAAATCAACAAACGATTAATTAGAACACTGCATTTTGGAACCGTTACTATTTAAAAATGGAACAATTTTATTATTAAAACTATACTTAAACGAATTTCGGTAAACTTTATATAAAGGTATTAAAAGGTAACCCAATCCAACAGTTACGAACGCAAACCTCATGATTGGAATGGCATCAATTATACTCGCCGAATGATACTTTGATTTAACCGATGTCAAAATAATACGTTACATTCACGTGCTTTAAATATAATTGCTTTTTTAATTATTTATCAAAAAGGCAACGGACACGAACTCTTCACAGTAAAGCTGATTACATTGACTGTTGAATTAATTGAACAAAGGCATTTTTAAATTAATACTATTTACATTGATGTTTGTTCTTTATATTAATTTTAATAATTAATTAAAATGCTTTAAACAATACCTATAATTTAATAAATACTATTGGCAATCTATTCAAAATGTAGTATTAGTTTCCGGTGATTTCGTCCGCTCGGAATTAAAAAAAATTATATCTTAAGTAGACTATGCGTTATTCCAGTTTTTTTAGCATTTATAATATTAGAAATGTGTAGAGTGCTGAAAAGAATAAATATAGAGTATATAAAAATAATACTAGAACAGACTACTTTAAGGTACGACAAATATAAATTTTACACACCCTGTAAAAATATTTTTCCTGACCTTAGCATATTCAACTTTATGACTCACACAGGTGCTACGTAGCTGTAAAGTAAAAATCTAGAATATTATAGGTAAAAGGCAATTACGATACCTCTTTGGCCATTTACAAGATAGAATTGTTAATTGTATTCAAAAAAGGAACATTTGTTACTTTTGGCTACGACGTAGAACCATTTCTACGATGCTACGACGTAGGCGCAGAATTTGCATACCACTCATAGATTAGTTATGTTTTCTAATATATGCAGATTATTGTTGTATATAAGGAATAAACTCAAAAACTACTGTTCCGATTTCAAAACTTCTTCTCACATTAGAACACTACATTATTATTGAGTTACAAAAGTATAGTCTTTTCATAGATTTTTTTTTTAATTTTGCGCAAATCTAAACAAAAATAGCATGAAACAATTTTAAATCAAAACAGTTTATGCAAACGTAACCGCATCGACGATCCGTGATTTATCACACTTCACCTCAAGTTGACTCTCGTGTATTTTTTTTTTACATTTTAATTTAAAAAATGGATATCGGTATTGTATAAAATTAATGGACCGGCGCCGCGGTTGACCGATTTTCAAGTGTAAACTCACATTTTTATTCTGCTTCCGTGTTAATTGACAGCCATGATGGAATATGTACTTTATTCTTTCCAACACTTATTAATTTTATATGATAAAGCGTCCGCATCCGATGTAATAGGCAAGATAACTATCCCAGTTTAAAAATGTATTGAAAATTTATCACGTATGCTAAACTGAATAAACATTTTATAAAGAAAATTTGGAGTATTTATGACACGTGATGTAACATGATCATCATCAGCTCACTATACGTCTTCACTGAGGGGCTCGGAGCCTACCCTTAGTGGTATTACGCCATAGTCGACCACGCTGGCCCAGAGCGAGTTGGTTGACTATACATATATCCATGACTTTCTTCGCAGATATGTGCAGGTTGCATTATATATATACATATATATGTATTACATTGTTATATCTGTTTTAATCTAGTTAAGAAAAGTCATATGACATTGTGGCCTGTGATTAGTGGGCAACTTTAAGGTAAAGTGAATAAATAAGATATATAGTGGTAATTCAAACATTAAATAACATAGAAGTATTCTAGTCAAAGCGATATAGTTTTGGGAACCATTTAGTGGTAAGATATGTGAAGTTTAAACTATTGACCTCACTTAAATAACAATTGAATTATAAACTTAAGATTATTGTGCTACAAATTGAAAACAGATGTTGTAAACACTTGAACAACGCCTTAAAATATTGTAACATTTAACCGAGTTCCAATTTCAACAAGATTACAACAAGTTAATGCGACAAGGAAAGCTCGTATTTGAGGCTGTTGTTAACATTGTTAACGGTCAATAAAGGCAATAAATTTGGCCGGACTGTAGTAACCCTCCTCCCCCTACCCCTAGCCCCTTTAAGCCCGCACCGAGTGTATGTTACGACCAGCACACGTGTTCGTGACGGCTACTCGACGACATACGTACGATTTTCGATGCTAAAGTTATATTTGTTGCCGAAGAAAAATTGTACGAGAATAAAAATTATTGAGCTATATGGAAGTTAGTTTTGTAATTTATAGATGTTGTAACACAATGTTGTATATCCTAAAATACTAAGATTTGGAAGTAATAATATCATATTATTTACCTACTTCTATTTTACTCCGGTGTAAAATTACAGACTACTTAAGTAAAGTGAATTTAATAATTTTTCGTACTCATAAGTTTCAATTATTTAATGAATTAAAAAAAAAATACTCTTTGCAACATTAGATGTAAAAAAACTACAAATATCAAAAACCAAATGATTCAAATAAAGACAATTGAACAATGAATTTTCTTGCAAATGTGCAAAAGTATTCAATGGGCTATCACTAATACAATCGGATCTGGTACAATGGGTAGAAGATCTCTCTAATTTGTCCGCACAGCGAATAGTTTGCGGAACACATCCTAATAATGTAATTTGGAACTGCGACTGACACATCGTGAATGGTCGACTTATCTCATTTACTCTGTTTTTATGTCACATTTCTTCTTAATGGACTTAATGGTACTGCGGCAACTGTTAATTGCTTTATCATTTGAGTGCTATCAACTTAATGCTGCATTAACCGCTCTAGTTATTGTTTAATCTCTATTATATTTTTTAATTGTGGTCATAGTATGTTTGATGTAATTATTTACAGTACGGACTGTTAAATTACTCGTCTTTTTAAAGGACATTTTTATTGACTTATCTTGATACAAATTGATTACAAAAGAAATACATTTGTAATATGCATTCACTTGTTCAATTATACAACAATCTTATATATAAGATTAGAATATAGCACGTAGACTAAAGTACGGAATGGACCAAAGAATAGTGGTAAGTATTGATGCATGAAAATAACATCACATAATTACTTAATAATAAATAATGCTTAACCTAATACTTGAACAAGTATTTATTTACAAAACAAACAGTTAATATTATAGAATACTAGCTGTCGCCCGCAACTCCGTCCGCGCGGAAATAAAACTTAATAATTAGCAATGTGCTAGCTATGTGTTACTACCAGGCAATGTTTTAAATCTGTACCAAATTTCATCTCGAACCGTTGAGCCTTTCCGAAGATATCTTTTAACTCCATCCATCTACCCATACATCCATCCATCTAATCTTTCGCATTTATAATATGAGTAATAATGAAAAAAAATAAAAAATTGAGGGCACTGCTTTGTAAAACCGATGCATGATCCACTAGGATGTTTGGAACACTTCCAATATCAGTTATGCTAACCTAACTTGGCTGCGGTTTATAAAGCAACCGCACCCACGAGCTATAGACTTGAGATCACATTTTATGACTTTTTACTAGTTTTTGTTGAAATAATAACTTTTTTTAAGAAAATAGAAAAGCTGCTTGCTGAAATTTTTAATCGAATTCAATGCATATAAAACTTTATTACTTATAATCCATTTTATACGGTTGCTGATTGTTAAATGCTCTTTGATTATACTTTAAACAAGGGGTAAGAAAGTGACAGTTTGAAATCTTACTAATATTTTAAATGCGAATGTTTGGATGGATGTTTGTTTGAAGGTACCTCTACAACGTCTGCATGGATCTTGCTGACATTGGCATATATAAAACATAGTCCGGAAGATCATAAAGGCTTGTAATGAAGTTTTTTTTTAATTCCACACTCGTGTGATTGATGGTTTAAGTTAATTTGATATGGAACTAAGATCAAATCAAGTCTAGAGGCTATTTGTAAAAAAAAATAACCGAAACTTACTTAACTTACAAAACAAATTGGAAAGATTTTCTTCTCTAAAACTATATAAGTTACATAACTAATGTAAACTTCAATAATTTTCTTCACTAAAAACTACCGAAAAGAGAGAAATTTTTCGTTATTCCCACAAATGTTACAACCAATTTCTTTCGACATAAAATGTGAGCGTACGTCGCTAGAAATTATTGAAGGACCAAAACGTACACTTGTGTTAAAAGCATTGCGGTAAGCGAGTGCACTTTTTGATAAAAATTCCGCGACTCTCAAACATTTACTGTCTAGACACGACTCTAAGTAATTTTTTCTACTTAACATTACAGCGGCGACGTATACATATAAAAATTTAATATGGATTCTTTATTATCTTATAAAATATTATAAATCTGAATTTGTTAATGGAGGGATGATTATTTATTAGAAGGTATCTTCAGAACGGCTAAATGGATTTCGCCGAAATTTGCCATAGATGTATAAAATAGGCTAAATATTTTTTTGTTAATTTGGGGCAGATGAAATTGCGAGCGCCAACTAGTTTGAATTAAAATCTAGTACTAAATTAATATTTAATTTGAATATAATGTTATTAATTCCGTAAACTTATCTCTGATATGGGCACTAAAAAAACGAATAACCTAAATGTACTAAACTTATATAAGTGAGAAAATATGCTAACAAGGTATAGCTTGAATTTTAATTTCTAGATTTGTAAGTTTCATAATGAGAAGTCTAGAAAAGTTGTTAGATTTTATGAATTTTAAATTTATCTCATTTGCTATACCTTTGAGTAAGTTTAAAAACTTATGAATATATTCTGAGTATAATTAAACTTTTATAATTATTTGTGATCATTAAAATGATAATCCATATTGAAAAATACCAAACTTTTTATAAAATTTTAAAGATAAATTAGTAATTAATTTCACAACATAAATATACATATTAAAATCTCACTAAGGAAATAAATAATTTATGTTAAATATGTTAATATTTTACATTTTTAAATGTAAAATAACAGTCGAGCTGTCCAGTTTTTCCGTTCAAAATTAAACTAAAGTTACATTGACATTAGAAATACGCTTACAACTTGGAAAGGAAAAGGAATTTCAATTTAAGTCTGGGAAAGCTCGGTAAGGGATTAAACAGCCCCCTTGGCGTTACCTACCCTCGACAAACAGGCTCGGCCTCTATAAAAGTAAAATATGGGCCAGCGTCGTGACCTATTCCGTCTGTGTAACAATAACTCAGTTGCGCAATCGTGGCTTGTAATGATGTACATTACTGCTAACCCAGCAATGTATGTTAAATGTTACGGAACATAGCCAGAGATGTATAATATATATTTATTAAATTTATAAAATGTTAGTTCATTTCCTACTATTTGCTTGCTCTATCTTGTAACCTAAATTAGAACCTAGATTCTTCTGTAGTTCCTTCAAACATTTTAATATTTAAATTCAGTGTCATTGTAAATTCAGGCGAATGACATGTTTTTGAACAATCGCCTCAATATGGGTATCAAATGAAACTATTTGACTAGTAAAACAAATGACGAATTGCTAAAATTAAGAATTGGCCTAATGTCACTTGTTATGTATTTAAATTATAATTATTTCAAATTTGCAGTAAATAGGAAACGCTAACAAGCATAAATAAATTTTATTATTTCATTGCGAAAAAGTACTTAACATAAATATGTATCACATAATAAATTACATACTTGATATAAAAATTACTATCATTTTACTATGTTCACTTTAAATAAATTACTATAAAATATTTAGACTGAAATACAATAACCACAAATTCAAACCGAAACGTTGTTGCAGGCTCAAATTGACGCTCTAAGCGCTTAATTATGAAAGACCTGTGCTCAGGGGGATGTGAACTTGTTGTGTCTATTACATTGCGTCATTAACACGTCTATCGCACATCTAATTTATAAATATTAAACTATAGCAAACAATGTAACACGTTTTAACAAAATTTACGCAACTTAATTGTAATGAACATTATATATTGAGAAAAGTATTATTTTTAAGCATAAAATAATAATATTAATTTCAAATAATACAATAAAGGTTGTCATTCTATCACCTACACGCCATTAGTTGCAACTAAAAAACAAAAATTCTTAAGATCAGTTATTCCCTTAAGGAAAAACCTTAAAAAGACCTGGAGTTTACTTTTGACAGAAGAAAAGACATAAACGCTTATTTAAAAACCAATCTTTGGAGTTACCCTAATACGACTGTTTCCACTGCAAGCTATGCGAGTACGTCAGTAAAATCAGTTTACGACTTTCGCGGCAAACTAAATGGCCATAAAGTAACTTCAATTGAAATAACTCAATGCTGTATAACAGTAGGTTTCAATATAACCGAACAATTGTCAACTATTTAAACTATATGATTTCAATATTTGATACAACGTTTATTTTTTACATATAACGTTAATTTTAGGCTATTTTTTACAATATTATCAACTTAAATTACGCATTATTAACATACTAGCTGTCGCCCGCGACTTCGTTTATGCGGAATTAAAAAATAAATAGCCTATGTGTTCTTCCAAACTATATTATCAATGCTAAATTTCGGCTATATAAATGCAGCCGTTCTGGAGATATCTTCAAACAAACAGCCATTCATCTAAACATTCGCATTTATATTAGTAAGATTGAACTGCAATCATTATAATAATTAATTTAATAATTAATCAATAGATATTTGCATTTAAAAATTATGTAGTAAAACCCAACGATAATATTAAAGCCAATAAATAAATGAAAATCAAATAAACAAAATGTAAAAGTTATTCTCACTAATTATTACAAACAAAATAAGGAACGATTCGATTCGTTCGGAGTGTCGTAAATCTTAAAACTTCGAAGGCGCAGCGGGTTGGCGTACGTTTTATTAAGCCTTGGCGCCATTGTGACTCGAGATTTATTGTATTAATCTACCATATTTCGCTTAAGCGACCGTTATTCTTCATATACTTAATCTAATGTTCATTGACTCATATTTATCTTATTTCTATTAAATATTAGCTGTCGCCCGCGACTCCGTTTGCGCGGAGTTAAAAAAAACTCAATTAGCAGCCTATGTGTTATATATACATAAGTAAATAAGTGGTAACAATTAGTTTTAGAAAATATGTAAAGTATTTATCAAAATAATTTTCATTTTTTTTTATATTCCAAAAGGTTGCATACGAGCTAGCGGCCACCGCAAATCGCTGAAGTAGCCAAGTGACTATTGCCCATAGACATACACAATTGCATATGCGTTGCCTACCTTTAATCGATGGAGAAGAGGATGCACAGAAAGAAAATATTACCCTTTCCATGCATCCTATCATGCGAAAAGCCCTTCCACTTCCCATCCTTTCCTTATAAGAAAAAAGGGCGGGAAGGGAAATTTCTAATCTCAAAAGTAATTTCTTTACCATCGAGCAAAATATGTAAGAACATTGTTTTATTTTTGCTCTAAAGCATTCCTCTCTATACATTTTCTTTGAATTCCTTTATTTTATGGCAGAAAATGTAATTCTTTACGTTCATTTTTGTTTGAACGTGAACTTGTAAGAACAGCTAGACTATGTAGCGCCTTTGAAGGCGTTTGTTAACAAAAAAATATCTCAAACTAGTTGAACTGCCAAGAATATTTCAGTCTGGTATTTTATTACGTTGCCTTTGATATTGTTTTGTAAATATTTTTGGTACACAACGAAATTTACATTCAATTCAGTTAAAAATTCAACGAATAATTTAGTAAAATTTGAATCTGAACTGTTTAAATATCTATTTCATAATTATCAATTACACGTTTAAGTAAAAAACAATTAAAAATGTGTTTCCTTTTATATTACACTCAAATAATAAGCGTAATATAATTGTAAAGTAAATTAATTACGTTTCTAAAATATTTAGAATAAAACCGCATCTGAAAACCAGCGATTTGCGGTGTGTCAATTCCCACACTTCTATAATATCTAAACTAAAGCTGGTCTTATATTAATTTTGACAAATACGTAATATGTTTTGTTTCTATGGACAATTATTGGTATGGATAAATCGTTCAGTATAACGGAATTACTTTATAGTAATTTCTTCACTAAGTAGCAAAAGAATCATTCGTAGGAAGTAATTACTGCATTCATAATTATCCCGCTAGATGGCGCTATCCCGCGTACAGGACTAATGCAAAAAATGGTTCACAGTCATGCAACGATGCTTAACAAATATGATTAAAAATCATACTATGTATAACTGTGTGTGTTTCTTATATTTAGAATGTATAAAATTTCCTATCTTTTAAATTAATGATATTAGAAATTATTCTGTAAACATATGTAAAAGATATAATTAAGTAAGACAAAGTAAGGAAGTACTACAATAAGCATACATTTATATGTTAGTAATGAAGAGATGTATGGAGAAAAGATTTCCATAAATTAAAATCTGTAAATCCTATCTATGCGTCTGTGAGCACACAAAGAAATAGACGATTCAAACCGTGTCATAATGTTATTTAGTCAGACATAGTATAGTCATAAAGATGTTTTAGGTGCAATGTTGACTTATGTTTATAATATGAGCACACTCATTATTTCCGAAACCCGACAAGGCCCGCCGTTTCATGTCAAGGTTCATAACTGTACTCAACTAATTTATGTTCGCACTTTTTTCACAACTACTCTTTACTACTATCACACTATTATTTTTACTCTAACTTTTACCGCAATGCGAAAATTAGCGCGGATAAGGAAGTATTAAAAATTAAATATTTAAAATCGGATTCTATTTTGTGAATAATTTACTTACAAATTATAATAAATAAATATGAGAGATACATTAAAAAGGAAGTACTCTAAATACGAATCCATAATAACTGCCTACCGTTCTTATGTGAGTCAGTTCTCTTGTTTTTTTAATCTATAAATGTACATTTAGTATAATAGAGTTCTATCCGAAAATAAATTTACTTTAATCTAAATGCACATTTTTTTTCATATTAGATTAGGAAATACAAGTCTAAATATTTTTTATTTATTTATTTTAGTTCATTGACCTAGCCTGGTTACATTCGCCCCGCATCCCATTTTCATATGCGGCTGTTATTCAGGTTTCTAATACACACGCTCACCTAGATTTAAAAACAAGATAAAGCACACTATTAAAAGATAACATTTGGTTATATTCTTGAAGAAAATATAATTATATAATATAATAGCCACCTCACTAAGTAAACTTGTTCTTAGTGAGTGTAATTTTTCTATGAAAAAGCAGCAAGTGATAGATTTCAAAGCTCATAACGATGGTAGAGACTCATTTATAAACACTTCACCAACTTGATCGTGACAATAAGGCCCCTTGATCCAAATTATATGCCGTATGTTAGTCTTATAGTACTGTTAAATCCTGATTTATTTTGTATAGTGTTCTGAATATAAAACATAAGTATTTCACGTAATGCTTTCCAAATAAAAATGCCTGTGTAACCCTCAAATGATGATGCAGCCTTATTCAGTACTGGGGGCAACGACCCCGCAGGTGTATGCAGCACAGGGGGTCCCTTTGTTCGCGAAACTCTGAGATACGTCTGGGGAGTGCAGTTTTTTTCGAGCGGAGCTAAACTATCTCGCTGTGTGCTCGTTCCAGTGATTAAATGTATGTATTTAGCAATTTTGTAATTTTAATGTACTTTAGTTTTATTATAATCACATGGTTTATAAAAGAAAGAGGTGACAGATGTGCAGATGATTCAGAGAGTCGCTGACGCAAATCACTTAACTGGACTGGATCTTAATCTACAACAACAAATTCGATATACCCCATATTCAAAAGTTTTTTCCTTAAAGTTTCCCTTCCGAAACCCGGAAATACAATAGTTCAACTTTTCTAATTTGCAATTAAAGACGCAATGTTTATTACGAAATGATTTTCATATTGAACATTGCGTCTTTTCATTTACTACAAATGATTAGAAAAACTGTATTCGTCAGTATTTTTACAGAGTCGCCTTCAAGTGATAACAAAAGTGAAAATACAAATCTATTTTCTTTAAGTATTTTTTAATTAACAAGAGCGTCGGTGGCTCAGAGGTCAAGCACTTGACTCGCAATCTGCAGGTCCTGGGTTCGAATCCCGCCATGTACCAATGTGTTTTTCGATTTCCGATTTACATATGTACATCTATCCGATGTTCTTACGGTGAAGGAAAATATAGTGATGAAACCTGCAGATATCTGAGAAGAGATTTTAAGATATGTGTGAAGTCAACCAACAACAACGAAAAAAAAAACAGGAATAAAAATCAACTAAAGAAAAATTTTTCACCAAATCTCCTACAACATTTTAAAGCATTCACGACCGCGATCTATATTCCTATCGCCAATACATTGAACAAAAGTACCACTTTTTTTTAAGAACAGTAAAGTTATAATTACTTCGAATAGCAAAGACGATAAATTATGAAAATATCCTAAAGGGAAAAAAGACCGTCTATCATACGGGATCAATACAACAATATTATTGGGCGATAAATTCAAAACATAACGATATAAAACACCGCAGGAAATTATTGCAAGAGTTCTTCATACATGATGTTATTTGTTGGTCATAAAATTTTATATGACATCATATTAGTGGCCATATTATTTGATTGCGCAGAATGGCGTTTGCCTTAGTAAACAGTTACAAGGTTGTTGATCGCAATTTGGCTTTTAAAATCAATTGAATATTTCAATTATTCATATCCCGAAGATTTGTTTTTTTATATTATACGGTGGAAAACGAGCAGACAGCCAACTGAACTCGAAGAAATAACGACGCGACCGCTGCCTGTAGACATCTACAATCGTAGATGCGTTGCCTACCTTTAATCGACAGCGAAGGGAACGAACGAAGGGAGATTATTTTCCCTCCCTATACTTACTTTCACTATATCTTCCAAGGATGGGGATTCCTTGTAATTAAAGGGTGGGGAGGGAAAGAGGACTAAAATCTTAAATACATTTCTCAGACCAAACGTGGAATTGATTCCACTTAACGCCAGTCTTCTGTGTGATCGGGGTACTGCACCGGTGAAGTCTACTAATTCATGCAACAAATGTTGCTGGCATTTACATTGTTTTTAAAAAGTTTGTTCTCTAATTTTAAAAAAAATATTTGTAACTATTTTTTCCCTCTTTATTCAGCTTTATCTTTATATATTCTTAACTTATTTCACTTTAATAAACTGCCGAAAGCACTTACGTTATCTTATAAATTGATTGATGGTAAATGTGAGAGAAGGAAAAAAATCTTTAAATATTACGATAAAGGAAAATAGCTTGGAAATTCTCATACAACGATATCAGTCTTAATAAATTTGTTGGATAAGACACAATGGGAAATATTGAGTGGCAATTATCCAAGGGGATATTTATTGAGATATAGTTCCTAGTTTCAGGGTATAGTTAAAAGTATTTTGTAAGAATACTGTTATGTGTTACCACACACCCGCTTTAACATCTTCGCACGAGTTGGCTAGGTTCGCCCGGTGAAATACCACCATCACACAGAAAACAGGCGTGAAGTGGAAGCAATTCCGCGTTTCGTCTGATGAGTGTGCGTCCCGGAGGCCTAATTTAGTCCTCTTTCCCTTCCCACCCATTTCTTATAAAGAAAGGATGGGAAGTGGAAGTGGACTTTCCGGATGAGAGGATGCATGGAAAGGGAAAATATTTTCTTTCTGTGCATCCTCTCCTCCGTCGATTAAAGGTAGGCAACGCATATGCAATTGCGTATGTCTATGGGCAACAACAAAATGTCACTTCGCTACATCAGTGATTTCAGATGGCCGCTCGCTCGTTTGCTACCTTATGATATAAAAGAAAATGTAATAATTTTGCAAATGAGTAGTCGTCACTTGACATCGAGTGAGCGTACCCGATTGCTAAACAATCACATATTTAATGTGAGTTTCTGAAAGAACTAAAAGACTGCACAATTTTAGTAGTCTGCGGATATGTGTATTTATAATTAAATTTAAAATGGTAAATATTGCAGTGTTCTTGTTTGTACAATAAATTATGTTATCAATGAATTTATAATCTATGTAGAAATTATCGAAAGAACGTTATACATTGACTATTCCTTGAGAGTCGGTCGACCGAGCGATCCTAATTCAACAGCAGTGTACACGAAAACTCAGCGAGGCGTGAAGCTTGTACGTAACTCGACGCATTTTATTCGCAGGAACCAAAAGAAAAAGGGATTTTATTTCGGGAACGTGTCAAGAATGTTTTTTTATTCTCTTGTTATAGGACAGTCGGACGATATTAAGGTTTTTAGGCTATATTGCTTTTCGGATATAGGATCGCTTTGTCTTTGATCCCTGAGAAATGTTATACAAATGTATAGAAGTTCTTTCCGCAGCAGAATCTGATTTATTCTTTTTTTTCCATCGGGTCAGATATTCTTGTCGGTCAATATTTATAGTCTGACTAGCTGTCACCCGACTCTGTCCGAACTGGATTAGTAGCGGATAGTAGAAAAATAGTAGCGGATTCTCAAACCTATTAATTATGCATATAAATTTTATAAATAAATCGGTAAAGCCGTTTCTTATGGAGCATGGTTAGTAATATTATGACACGAGAATTTTATATATAAGACTAGCTGTCGCCTGCGACTCATTCCGCGCGGGATTAGGTTGACTTTGACATTGCAACGTATGCCGAGTCTAAACCTAACTAATACTTTGTACATATAACATGAATGGTAAAAAAATATGTTAGTAGGTCAACAAGGTTAAACGTTTTTAATTGATATTTAAAATTTCTTAGTGCGGGTTGGTTGACTTCACACATATCTTTGAATTTATTTTCAGATATGTCCAGGTTGCATCACAACGTTTTCCTTCACCGTAAGAACGTCGGATAAATGTACATATGTAAATCGAAAATAGAAAAACACATTGGTACGTGGCGGGATTCGAACCCAGGACCTGTGGATTACAAGTCAAGTGCCTAAACCCCTAAGCCACTGATGCTCTTGAAAAAAATATATATTTTTAATTTCGTAAGCAAACTAATACATATATTTGTGACCAAGATAAAATATATATTTCACGTTTGATTGCCAGCCGCTATTTTCCCTTTCAAATCAGCACTCAAAGCCGCTGGACCGGACTACTTTAAAAGACATAAAAGATTTTATTATCCCTTTTTATGTCTTACAGTACATTTACTTAGATCAACTTAAAGATAACTTAGTCGACTTTATTAAGTTATTGTGTACGACTTAACTAACGCAACGCGTACATTTTTAATTACAACGTTTCTGTCTTTTAGTAACTTTGTCTAATTTTACGTTAATAATAAAATATTACTTAATTAAAAAGATAATAATTCAATTATTATTGTAATAATGAAACATTAATAAATAATAATAATAAACTGGAATATTGCGAACCAAAATCAACAATAGTAAAATTGCTTTGTTCCAAAATTTGATATTATCTGTTTAATATAAAATTACGTCTATAAATTAATTATAAACATTCGACACAACACAAAAGCAAAATTTTAATACGCGAATCAGTGAAAATCTTTAATTTAAAAATGAAAATAAAATGTTAGCTATATTAGTTGTGTTTTTTGTCCTTTTTCGATACTTTAAAGTGTATTTTTTCTATATGAGTAGGGGGCAAGCGAGCATCGGGAACACGAATGTGTTCAACGAAGGACATCAGCAATACAAGAGGAACCGCAGATGCGTTGAAAAAAAATTACTAAATTTATTAAACCTTATAGTAGTAGGTATTTTTATGTCAATAAAACTATCTCATCATCCATCTACTCACTATACGTCCCCATTGTGGGGCTTAGAGTCTACCCTAAGTGTCTAGGCTATAGTCAACCATGCTGACCTTTTCGGGTTGACTTCACACATATCTTTGAATTTCTTCGCAGATATGTGCAGCATCACGATGTCATTTATCGTGAGAAAGTCGGATAAATTGACATATGTATACGAATATCGAAAAACATATACGTGGTCGTATTTGAACCCAGGACCTGCAAATTTCATGTAAAGGACTTAACCACTGAGTTACTGACGCTCAATAAACATTCGTTTAATAATACTATGACTCTCTTTACCCAATGAACAAGTCCCTTTGCAATGAATTCTGATTATTAATATCTATACCCTCAACATAGTTGTAGAAGTAATTAAATTCTCGGGTCCAAATATCTCTGGGATACTTCCATGATCCCTTTACTCTACGGAGATATAAGTCGTTTTAAAACAACTTGCATTATCTTTATTGTGACAGTTCCGGGCCCGTTTTCGTTTTGGCCAATCAAAAGTATGGACCATTAACGAAGTTCGTACCCTTCCTTAAAAAGTTACTTTCATTAGCTTTTAGATCTGTTCGGTCTCTTGGGGAGCTTTATTGTTGACTGAATACGGATACTAAAGCTGTAATAATTCAAAAACAAAAGGGATAAACTGAATATCATAAAAAAATAATATTAAAAAATCTATGGTTTGAATGTATACAAGGTTTTCATTTTAAAATGAATAAAAGTAGCTAAAGGTACATTTCCAACGTCGAAATACTTTTGAAAATACATATCCTTCATCTCTTACATTTCCTTAGATGTAATAAAAACTACAGTATGTTTTAACATAATTGTCACGGAAGTAGATTTTTAAGGGAAGATAACGTTAATATAAAACGCTAGAATTTAAAATATTTAAATAAGTCATTAAATAAAATTATATTAAATTGTAACTGAAATGTAGCACGCTGTATAAACTACCAAACTATTGAAAATTTTATTTCATTGACAAAAGTCAATCTTTTTGATAAAATTCGAAAATCTATCTTGGAAATTGGCAAGAAATCGCATTAAGGAGATCCAACGTCGCGCCGCAATCACTGATCGAGATTTTAAATCGACTTTAACCAGCAGTCGATTTTAGTTACAACTTTAAAAGACTGCTTTTGGAGATTAAACTATGTCTTGCGCCATTTCCTACTTTAAAAATACTTTAAGCTCTTAACGTAGTTGATAAACTTAACTAAAATAAAGCGATTAAGCTTACGTTTTTATCCAAGTATTGCTTTCCCTTTATTTTACGTTATAAAAACTACAACAAAAACTAAACTAAGTCAAATCATAATTTTTAATTAGTGATTTTTGTTCTAAAATTAGGTTTATATTAGCTCATTTCATTATTCAATATTAAAAATTAAATTGTTCAATTTTAAGCATAAAATAGCAAAGAAATATGTAACCGAAACTATACTAATTTTCCAATTTCAAACAAACATTCCCATTCTAGAACACTTTAACTTGACAATTATATCTGCCAGAGAATTTGAATCGGGGACAGAAATTTGAGAGCTTTTTAACTTAGACTTCCATTTGGAGCAGCAAAAACATTTCAACGCCAAATAGAAAATCCAATATCTGAATTGATAATAGTCGTCTCTTTCAATTTAACTCCATCGCCAGTTACGCTGCAGATTTTGATGCAAATATTTTTATCAACAATTCAAGAAGGGAAGACATTCGCGTAATTGCTTAAAAGAATATATAACATCTCGCTACGACCGAGTAAAAATCTGACAAGAACAAAAACCGTTGTTGGAATTTTGAAAGTGAAACCACATTAATATATCTGTAGTAAAGCAATGAAAGGCAATATTAAAAGAAAAGTATAATTTACTAAGGAGAGGGGGGCTCCGAATATGATTTTCTCTCATCCGGTATCGAGACCCTTGCTCCATGGTCCTAGCGCTTTAAGGCTTTTAAAGTAAATATCAAAAAAGTTAATCAACATCACAGGGCACCGAAGAGCTGACAACTACCTCGGACAAAGAATTAGTAGAGCTATAAAAATCGGGGACGCTGCCAGTATCTTCGGAACCTTGCCTAAATGGACTCCTTTTAATAATATGTTTTAGTTAATTATTTTATTTAATATCATAGATCTAAGACCCATTTTATAAGTATTTACATTTAATACATAAAACCAATTTAATAAGAATCCTTTGGACAATCTTCACAAATTCCAAACCTACTCTTAACGTAACGATATACGAAAGTACATAAATATACATAATGTAAACAAGACTCGGTTACTGTACTCTATAAGCTTTATTTTGTCCCATTGCCAGCATAATACACCGGTTTTATGACAAATAGCATACGTAACAAAGGCATACAGCAGTAACGACGCTTTTGTATATGATATTCAACAAGAAAAATCTTTAATAAAAGAGAACGTAAATATAAGCGTGATAGGTTTGTATATTAAGGGAAAAGGAACTACTGCAGTACATGATTACGTATTACAAGTTAAATTTTATTGTAATAAACTTTGTTTAATTGAAAAAAAAAACGCCCTTTAATCGATGAAGTAATAAATAGTTTCATACATTATTAGTAAGAATCATTTCGAGTGAACCCCGCTTTTGTTACCAAGTCAAGTGTCAGCGTTATTAGTGAGGGGACATAAACGTTGATGTCTTAATAAGGCTAGTGTTGCACCGATACACCGGCACAGTGTCGGATTTTCTTCCTAACAGTAGATACAAATTTGTGATGTTTGACGAATTAGTTAAGCTACCGGTCAACCTTTTAGAAGTTGTATTTATAAAAAGACGATAAAGAATTTTAAAAGATGTACCTTAGTCCAACATTTTAGTATTGTCTTTTTAACCTATCTGCATTGGTTATCGTGGATTGAAAATAGTAACCGTTTTGTGAAGTCTTTGTGTAGAGGGAATAAGTGAATGAAAGTCTTCGTGAAGGTTAAGCGTGACGTCATAGGCCCACTACCCACGCACTGCGGTCGAGTAAACGTAAATTGGAGTGAACTTCCCACTCTACGATCGTATACAACATATTTTAAAAATGCCAACTAATTTTAAAGCAAAGATTTTTGTATGCCCGACTACCACTTCGAATAAAATCTATGGAGTTTTTAATGAATAAATTATTATTACTTTAATTAATTAGATGTTATACAACAATTATATTTATTACTAGCTGTCGCCCGCGACTCGTATGCGCAAAATTAAAAAAAAATACCTTATTAGTATCCTATATGTTCTTCCAGACTATGTTCTACATCTACGCCAAATTTCTTTGTCATCCCTTCAGTCGTTCTGGAGATACATTCAAAAAAACATCCATCTATCGTAAGATAAAAAATATAGTTTCTACTTTCTTTACTAATTAAATATTGTGCAACTTGTACAATTTACAATGCAATTGTTTACACAATTCCGTGATAAACTCGTAACGTTTGAACATTCAAATAAAACGAGTACAACGGAGCGATATGTAAATTTGTCGAGTTCAAAGAGCTGGTAATGGCGCAAACATTTTTAAAAGGATCTCGGACCTATTACAGATTTTATCTTTAAACGATTGCTCAGGGAATGCTCTTAGAGAAATATCTGCAAACAATTCTATTGGAATTTTTCAACGGAGTCTCATTGCTTGTATGTTTACTTTGAGATTGAAATATCGGAGATTGTTGGAAATACGAAACGATGAACAAATACGGCACATACCTTCCCCAGCAGTAGTAACATCTTTTTTTTTAAATCTTCTATTCTCTCAACATTTTTCAATTACCAGAAAACGTTAAAATGGTAATTATACGTACTTACTAAATAATGTTTTTTTGTAGATCACTTTATTTATTGGTCAAAACCAAAACAAAATTGCCTCTAATTATAACAATTATGATTAGACGAACGAATGAACGAATTGGCCCAGCTCGCCCGGTGAAATGCCACGACCACACAGAAGACAGGCGTCAAGTGGAAGCAATTCCGCGTTTAGTCAGATAAGTGTACGTCCCGGAGGCCTAATTTAGTTCTCTTTTCCTTACCTCCCTTTTTCTTATAAGGAAAGTATGAAAAGTGGAAGTGGACTTTCCGGATGAGAAGATGCATGGAAAGGGAAAATATTTTCTTTCTGTGCATCCTCTTCTCCGTCGATTAAAGGTAGACAACGCATATGCAATTGCGTATATCTATGGGCAACGATCACTTGTGGCCCCACACAATGTGATCAAATGTGGGCACACACAACGGTGGTCGCTCGCTCGTTTGCCACCTTGTAATATAAAAATAAACATTCAGACGCAGATTTTATTCAAGTATACGTAATCTATATATTCATACAGGAAGCTAAAACTATCGAAAACTCGTTAAGAAAATGTGTGAAAAAGGGAACGAATGAATGTGAAAATTTATACTCTATCCAATTCTATCCAGTTTTTAATCAAAGTGCACTTGAAATACATTAAAATAAGCATAACACAATTTGAAATATTACGCACACTACTGTTTGTATGATAACATAATTTTTATGAAACAATATTATTTGTCCAAAGTAATTAATATACAACCGTAAATTAATTTACAATATCTCAAGAAAGATTAAACAATTTATTTGTCTTATTTAAAGGTTATAAAGATAACATTCATTTGGTTTTAGTGAATGTTAAAATCATTCAGAGAATATTTATTCGATTATGAATTACTAACTATCGCCAGCGATCGTTCCACGCTCAAGTTAAGAAAAAAACTTAATTGCTCTTGCAGATTATGTTCTACATCTATGGTAAATATCTTCGAGATTCGTTGAGCCGTTCTGCAGATTCTCACAAACATACATCCAAACATTCATAATATTAGTTAGTAAGAAGGTCGAATTTCGAACGATGTGCGACTGACACATTGAAATATACTTTCATCAATTCTATTATTCCAAGTCAAATAAAAAGAATGTAGATTTTTATCAAATCACCTTCACTACTATGTTAAAGTGCCAAAGAGTGATTTATAATGAAAAGCCATTAGCGAGTTTTTTTCTTGCTTAAGAATAAGAAACAATAATCATCAATGAACTCGAATAAATTAATCAGAAGAGTCACGTTCCTCAGTAACGATGGCACGGACTAAGAACAAAATATAACTTTGGTAGAACTTCGCAAAAACTCGTCCAAAGTGCTATTGGAAAAACTTCGCTAAATGATACTGAGCCGGTTGATGTTTTATACAACTTATGTATACACTAACTCTCGTCCGCGACTGCGTCCGCGCAGAATAAATTAAAAACTTAATTAGTAGCCTGTATGTTCTACCAGACTCTGTTCTACATCTGTACCAAATGTCGGCGAGATCCATGCAGCCGTTCTAAAGACACCTTCAAACAAACATCCATCCATCCACACATTCGCATTTATATAATAATATTGGTACAGTGCTTACACACGTAACAATTTTGTTTAAAAAGGCTAAAATAAGGCCTTCTGTTATTTGTCGTATAGTACCTAAAAAAATTTTTGAGATCTTTTACTATTTCCTTAAATTAGATCTAAAAGCTTCCAATAGTAACTTAAACTAACTGTGGGTTTCCGAGACAAAAATCCTTATTCGAAACATATTGATATCTCTGTTTTGTAATAGATGACATGGATAAATATGTGTTTTGTACAGAAATTTGTCTACCAGAATCCCACAGCAAATTAAAATTACCATGTATATCTAGGTAATATGGTCTATATCGACGTAGCAGACCATTTGAGAATTGATTGGATACCTCGGTTATGTCGACGGGAAAACTAAAACTTATACCACGTACAAGTAAGCAAGTTAACTTGAAGTTAGCAAACTAGTTTCGCGGTTAATGATACGCTCACTTAACAACGATATTAAGTTATATGAAAAATATTAATGAGTAACAATTGAAGATTCATAAAGATTCATTAAAACTTAATAATTTAGTATTTAACCCCTTGGGTACGAATTTATTTGAGAAAATATTTGCATGTGCAACGGAAATAATTTTGGGTTGCTTGGAGTAGTATGTAAAGGCAATACATTTTATGTAAGATTGTATTTATTTCTAAAATATTAAAAGTAAAATTTTTGGTTTGACGTCTTAGACAAGTCGTCCGTTCTTAGGGGAGAAAAGTGAATGACGTGTCTCAGACGTCAAATGTACCCAAGGGGTTAATCGATTTACTACAATTCAGCCGTCATTTCTTTTACAGTTGCATTAATCAATTGTCTCGAAATTAAAATAATTAAACCATTTTGATACTTTAATATTAATTGCCAATACAATAATGAACAGATCAGCGGTATAATAATTATTCAGGTAGAAAGTACGAAGCATTCAGTTTCGTCTTTCACCTACGAAACACTAATCTTCTTATTATATTATTATACTTTTTACTAATATTACAATTGTCAATGTTTGTTAGAAGATGTCACAGAACGGCTCTACGGAAATCGATAAAATTTGGCACAGATGTAAAACATACACTGGTAGAACACATAGGCTACTTACAAGTTTTTTAATTATCAAACTTATTGTGAAATTTACATTAAGTGTATACTTACGATTTTTTTTTATATCATAAGGTGGCAAACGAGCGAGCGGCCACCTGAAATTGCTGAAATAGCGAAGTGACCGTTGCCCATAGACATACGCATTTGTATATGCGTTGCCTACTTTTAATCGACGGAGGAGAGGATGCACAGAAAGAAAAGATATTTTCCCTTTCCATGCATCCTCTCATCCGGAAAGTCCACTTCCGCTTCCCATCCTTTCCTTATAAGAAAAAGAAGAAAAATTTAATTTGAACATTTTACATTTCGAAATATATAGCTAAATATTTTATTTTCCTTCTGTACTAACTAGTCTAATGAAAAGTATTTTAAAATTTATTGCCTAACTCATATATTTATACTTATAATAAAATATACGAAGCCTACCAGTAAGACATGGGTCCTCCTTTGCAGTGTCCTCAAAAAATCGAGACTTACCTGAAAATAAAAAACAAAATATTATCAACCAGCATTAAAATAAAAACACATATAAGAACTCTCAAATATAAAACAATATTAGAGCTGGCAGCTACCACGGTCAAAGAATTAGTTTAGCTGGCCAAAGGGGGAACGCTGCCAGTATCTTCGAGACCTTGCCTAAAGGAACCCCTTTTAATAACATATTTTAGTAAATTATTCGGTTTTTAATATTTTATTTTATATCATAGATTTAAGAATATTCGTTAGATTATTTTTTAGTTTATTATTAAAAATTGCATTAGTTACGTTATTGTTAAACAATATTCTATCGAAAATTGTTATTGAAAACTGATGTAACATTTGTCAAACATAAATTCAAAATGGCTAAGCATAATTAGATTACAATCCAACATCGAGCGCTCATTATGAAAACGAATTCGATTAACAGTACAATTACAGGAACGTAATTTTAGTCCTGTCCACGCTTATACCGCATCCAATTAATATTGATAGTTTAGACATAACATTTATAATATCTTTACAGCAGACGTAACGGGACGACGACGTAACGCTTTTTTTATAGAATTGTTTAAAAATATTACTCGTTTTAATACAACCCCTTCTAATATATTTTTAAATATATGAACCCTTAATCTCATGTCGCCGTCGTTCAATCCAACTGGTTCTCCATTAGACCTCAGATGGTCAGTTCAACTACTTTAGGAATCACTGATGTAACAATTCAACCTAACAACGGGTCTGTCAACATGATACTCCTTTTTTTCCAGAGGGGAATGCTTAATGCATACTCCGCGACCCGGGGGGTGGGGGACGCGGTAATTATGTGGGATTCTCCTCCATAGCGGAGGCATACCCACTAAACCTCCCTGTTCCTCCAACGCATCGGGATGGGGCTACGGGCACGCTTTCGCTCTCGTCCGCGACCAATATGACACTCCTGCTACCTCATGGTTTAACCAACATCGCGTAGCTATCTCGTCCCGGTGGCGTCTCGTTGCCGTCCCGTCGGTTGTGTGGTGAGACCATTAGCGCTCTGCAACGCTTTTTACGCAACAGCGATGATGAAATGACGGGAACATCGTGACCACGTTTCAAAGGACTCTTTGAATTACAAAGTTCACGAAACCACTTTAACGCGACATCGTATACATGTCTTAATTAAAAAGATGTATGTCAGTAGTTAAAATTAAATAGTACGTTAAAAAATCAACGAAAGAGTTCTGAAATATTTAATAGAAGTTGATTTGTAGTTATTTTTCGTTATAAGTTGGGTATCTTTTGAAAGATAAAAGAAGACATAAAGGGAATTGAAATAAAAAATTGATCCATACAGATGGTCCATACAATTGATGATGAATGAGTGGATGGATGTATGTTTGTTAGAAGATGTCTCCAAAACGGCTTCATGGATCTCGCTGAAATTTAGCATAAGCGTAGAACAAATTCTAGCAAAACAAATAGGCTAGTATTTTTTTAAATCCAACAACAGATAATTTCTTATAAATCAGTTACAGACTACGTTAAATACCTAATCATACAAAAACTTTAATATCAAAAAGACCCTAAACTCGATGTGTTTCCATAAAATTAAACATAAAAATTGTAACCGCTAAGTTAAAATACAATAAACATAAGGGACCAGAATCGTTTCGCTCCACCTCACAATAAAAACATCATAAGACGGACTCAAACGGTCCACGTATATAAAATAAATCGCACTATATGGGTACAAAGGTAAAAATATATTTATGTACCATATTGAAAGTTTACAACGTAATATCTTATATTTCATGATTGAACATTAAATTCGATTTTCGATAACGTATCCTTTTATTGCCCTTTCGATTAATTCATTCCTTTGAACGTATAAGCGAATTATTTATTAGATAATAAATATTATATTAAAAAAATACGTAAAAATAAAATCTTACGAATTGGCCCGGCTCGCCCGGTGAAATACCACGACCACACAGAAGACAGACGTGAAGTGGAAGCAATTCCACCTTTCGTCTCATGAGTGTGCGTCCCGGAGGCCTAATTTAGTCCTCATTCCTTTCCCACCCTTTTTCTTATAAGGAAAGGATGGGAAGTGGAAGTGGACTTTCCGGATGAAAGGATGCATGGAAAGGGAAATGTTTTCTTTCTGTGCATTCTCTCCTCCGTCGATTAAAGGTAGGCAACGCATATGCAAATGCGTATGTCTATGAGCAACGGTCACTTCGCTATTTCAGCGATTTTAGGTGGCCGCTCGCTCTTGATATAAAAAAAAAATCTAATGCCATCTTTATATATCTTTAAATAAACGATACATAAGGTTGGCTTAGGTTTACAATATTTTGATATGGTTTTTTTTTGCTTTACTTTTCTTTCCACGCTTCAAAGTTGCCAGACACCTTTCCATGCACTTCAAAGTGTATGACTTTCCCTTTACCCATGCATTTAGCACGTCAACTTATACGTAGTTCCTATGGGAAGTTCTTAGATGTCTAACGGTCGCTAACCGTCGCACGTTGAAAGCATCTTCGCTCTTTGTCGGCGATAGTACGTGCTCTAGTGGTCGCCTTTAGAAATTAGCCTTGTTACGTCATCCGACTACGACGTTGAAGGCATCGCTTTTGTCTTTAAGCTAGATTCGAAAATCCACTCTTTCTAATTGGCATTTTCATCTTTTGCTGCTGTACCTTTTCTACACCATTTCTATTAGAAGGCGATGATTGCTTTGTGATTGATGCTAATTGCGATAAGAGAAGAATGTCCTTTTTGTAGAATGGCCCTCGGATGAATGGTTACTTTTTACAAAGTGAATCTTGCTTATACTATTAATGCGAAAGTATGGATGGATGGATATTTGAAGGTATCTTTAGAACAGTTTTACTAAATAAAAACGGCTCACTACACTTATGTACACTTCATCCCCTGATCTTACTCAGGGAGAGATTAGCAACGAACAAGAAATAATACCAGTCCCACTTACCCTTAGGAAGACCCCTGATAGGTTTGAAACTATTCGATGCCAATCAATTGTGTACTTGGGTTTAGCTGTTTTTATTTAGTTATAATTATGTCACACTATAAGTCAAACAGTTTAACAAAAGAACATTACCCTGGCGACAGTAGAGACTGTATTGTTAAATTTTAAGTTCAATAAGACGTCATCAAAACAAAACAATGTCAGCCTGATACGTTGTTTACTTGTCTTTTAAGACAGTCAGCTTGAAATACAATATTGACAAGTTTGCGCAGATAAGTTGTAAGCCCGGCCCCACTCTTGGACGTTGTGAAGGTTACACGAGCGTATTGACTTCGTATTGCGAAACAATAACTTGCAAATAAGTCTCTCGAGGACTAAAGCTGACGGAATATTTAGGATTCCACCGTTTATAGGTATTGTTTCTGTTTGTCGACTTTGGGGGAAATTGTAATAATAAACATTTATATAAGGACGTCGCATAATTTATAAGGTATGTTAAAAAAATGTTTTATTACGTAAAAGTTTTTCTATGATCACAAATGTACTGAGTACATAATCGTATTATTTTTAAAACAAATGAAATCTATTGTCGATAAAAAGACTTAACAATTATCCGTTCACATATGTTATTTATATTACATTTGTTTGAATTGTAACTCCAAAACGGCTAAACGGATCTCGATGAACTTTGGTATAAATATAGGCTATAGTCTGGAAGAAAGTCTACTTCTTAAGTTATTTTTGTCACGGATTGAGTTGCGGGCGATAGTTAGTATTCTATTACATTAATTAAAAAGGCAAAAGATCCACCTAGTTGCGTAATGCCGCAGCCTATTTTATTCAGGAATGTTGTAGCATTCGAATTGTAAAAGAATTATTTAAATCGGTCCAGTAGTTTTTGAGTTTTTTCATTACAAAAATACTATAATGCAAATTTTATTATCTTCATATTAGCGTTGATAATAATTTCTAATATTAAAAAAAGCTTATGCTCTTAATACAATTTAAAATTTAAAAAAAAAACATATAGATGAAACAAAGACAATTTCGAAGTCTTTGACAATCAGCTTTCATCGACGAAAGATTAAAACTAGAGACGGTCGTATCGAACTCCCTAGAGTAGGTTTGCCTGTTTGCTGTTCAGTGTTCAATGATCTCATCGTATATTGAATTCATTTGGATTTATTCGCTCCAATATCTCACTGTTTATATCAAAGTAATTTGAATTCCAAGTTTCTTTGGTATTGTTAATGCTCGTTTGCAAGAATACAATAGAATTAGTATGACCCTAACGTAAGTCGTCTGGCTATTGATCTTTACGGTGACGTATTTCATTAATAATTTTCACTTAAATAACTTACGAGGCTTATTTACGTATGTTTTTATGTATACAGGGTTTGTATGTAAGATCAATTGTGAACTGCTATTGACTAAATGACTAAATCGATGTTTAAACGTGAAATGTCTCTCAATTCATTTTGTTCACCTCAGTGTCAGTTATTAAAACAACACATATATTCTACAGTTCAATAATCGTTATGCTACTGAAAGTGCAATCAAACTGATTTCCATTTCCTTCCTTATTTATGCAATTAATAGAAGTATGTCAATGCAATTAATTCCATTAACAATTACATAACAGTTATAGAAAACTAGCAACAATTATCATCAGTTTATTTGCTATTCAGAAATACTAGGCTCTATTAAAAAGGAAATATTTAATTGCCACTTAGCATATTATTGTCGTTTCCTACCTCTTTATATCTTTTGTTCATTGAAGTATGTCAGGAAGTACTTTTAAATATATATATGTTAAGATTTTAGTATGATTGAAATGTAATCAAACTTGCTGATTCTAGAGTCGATTATTCAACCGCTCACTGACATGGGGAGAGCGATGACATGTGACTGACTGAAATGATTGATGTCATTGCGATGAAAGTCAGTTTAGATGTTATCAAGTTAAAGTTGCGTAGACTTATGCGTAATAGTTTAACTTTTAATTACCTGTGATATCAAATACATATGTGCTGATCAAAGCTGTTTAATCTAGGTTGTAGGGTAAGTGGTTTTTTCTTGTATGTGTTTGTGTGTGTGGACTAAAGGATTAAACTATGAAAAGTAACCAATTAACGAGGGGGAAACATATTGTTCTTATATGTATATCTAATCTGTGGTTTTTTTCTTTATATCAGAAGGCGGCAAACGAGCGAGCGGCCACCTGAAATCGCTGAAATAGCGAAGTGACCGTTGCCCATAGACATACGCAATTGACAGACGGAGAAGATGATGCACAGAAAGAAAATATCTTCCCTTTCCATGCATCCTCTTATCCGGAAAGTCCATTTCTACTTCTCATCCTTTCCTTATAAGAAAAGGGTGGGAAGGGAAAGAGGACTAAATAAGGCCTCAGGGACGCACACTCATCAGACGAAACGCGGAATTTCTTCCACTTCACGCCTGCTTTCTGTGTGGTGGTGGTATTTCACCGGGCGAACCTGGCCAATTCGTGCGAAGAAGTTAAAGCGGGTTCTACCACTCTTAAAAAACTTATCTTCCTATAGCCTTAATCGCTTGAACAATTTTAAAAAGTGATATGTCATTTGTTTTAGTCAGTTAAGCTTATTTAATTTATATGACTCGTTTTATATTAAAGATCACTTAGTATGCATCCCACTAGTAACTATTCTGATAAGTGCTTTCCCCCTCGATCGGGCTTACACATTTTCTTCGCTAAACCCATTACTCGAAGCTCTCTACACGTTCGCAATTACACTGGTCAGTTATTTGTCGTCGACGGGAATTAATTGAACAATCGTTTGTCTTTTCACTTATGCTCCGGAGTCGGAAGTTGGAACACATACATACCGAAACTACAACAGGTATACCTGTGATGTATATTTGTTTTTCTTTTTAATGATATATTATTATTATCTTAGTAATATTTTAAATGTGAATGTTTGGATGTATGTTTGTTCGCAGGTATCTCCGGAACGGCTTAACGAATCTTATTTAAATTTGGGAAAGATATAGAACATACTCTGAAAGAACGCATAGGCTACTTATTAGGTTTATAATAAATCCGCGCGGACGGAGTCACACATACACTTTTATAACCAAGTTGACGTATACATCAATCACCAGCGGTCAAAGGGCTAAAACAATTGTTTGACTAAACAGTCTTACAGTATTTTTTGAAGTAAGTTTTATAAAATAACTTTCAGTCGCCACAATAACTCATAAAACCTTGAAACTTTACGAAGTTTTAGGAACCTCAGATGGCTCATATTTTCTGGGCGTTGTACTAAATAGTTGAAGTTGTCTGAAATCGGTACGCGGCGCGTAAATAGCGTTTAACTAATGCAAACTTGCTGGCGGCTAGTTAAAGTTCCACTGCATCTTTATACTAAGAACGTATTAAACTTTTAGAAGCTATTCACTCCAAAGTACGCTCCGGAGAGCGCTTCTCTGCCGTAATCGTAGTTTTGTATACGTGTAATGAATGAATTAGTATGTAAAGCGAAACAGAAACATTTTTTTGATGTTAATTTTTTAATATTTTTTTTAATTCATGAAATGCGATATTCAGTATCCGCGGCCAGGTTTTACTTTTAAACATATTGTTATCTCTGTTTTGTCCAAGATAACGACAGGGATGACGATAAGTTTTATAGTCATTTTGGTCTCAGAAACCAACCTTTTTATTACGTTCAGATGAGGCAGGCAATGAAATACAGATTATTTTTTTGCAGATGTCTATGGGTAGTGGTCATTTAACACTAAACTTACTTGTTTACTTATCGCGTTCTGGATGGAAAAGAAATAATTCACACGTAATAAGCCCCAAGACGACATTAATTACGTGTGTTAATATTTATCAGTTAGCAGTTCTGCTACAAATTTCGTGACCATTTTAACAACATAACCTAAACATCAATGGAAACCTATACTCATATGCGTTGTTATTTTTCCGTGAAGGCGGAGGCTATACGTGCCGACCAGTTTTCATGCTGAAACTTAGTTGTCGCACTATAAATAGCAATATGTATCTTATTACTTTGGTTTAGAGTCTATTTTAGCATGCTATAGCCAGGCGTGAGATAATTTACGATCGTGTAGGCCTGACGCAGATGCTCCGCATTGTTTATTGCTGACTGTGTAAACGAGGCGCTACGGTTGATATTACGACGCCCCTACTTCGTGTCTTTGTAAATATCAAGGCTTGAGTTTTTTTCTTTAATCTATTTACAATTTATAAATAATTTTAGAACATCATTGCGTTTTGCTTATATTTCACTGGTGAAAACTACATAATTTAACCTAAAAAAAATTAGTCACTTCGTAATATATCTCATCTCGTACGCGACTCCGTCCGCCCGGATATAAAAATACAAAATTAGTGGTCTATGTGTTCTTCTCGTCTATGCTCTACATATATGCCAAATTTAATTGATATCCATTGAGCTGTCCTGTAGAAACTTTTAACAAACATCCATCCATCCAAGCATTGGGATTTAAAATATTAGTAAGATAATATATGTACATACATTTGCTAACGAAATATGTATAGTTCTGTACATTAATTAAGTAAACGAAATAACTATTTCCACAATAAGATCTACATCAAAAGTTTAAAATATAAAGGCTCCAGTTGTTGAAGACAGGAGTTCACAAATAACGGGTTTTGTTATCAGAAATAGACCGTTTTATAAAATAAAATCAAAGCAAACAAAACACAGACGCGCGGAAACAAAAAAGCCTTCCCGCGAACAGTTTATCAACCGGCTTCATTTATCAGAATATAACTAGTGAGGCGAAATGGAATACATTGCTTTGGACATTTTCGTTGTGATACTTTTTGTTGTTCGAGCGTCGGTGGCTCAGTGGTAAAGTACTTGACTTACAATCTGCAGGTCCTGGGTTCGAATCCCGCCATGTACAAATGTGTTTTTCGATTTCCGATTTACATATGTACATTTATCCGACGTTCTTACGGTGTAGCAAAACATCGTGATGCAACCTGCACATATCTGAGAAGAAATTCAAAGATATGTGTGAAGTCAACCAACCCGCACTTGGCCAGCGTGGTTGACTATAGACTAATCACCCTTAATTTAGGGTAGGCTCCGAGCCTCTCGGTGGTGACGTATAGTGAGCTGATGATGACTTTTTGTTGACATTGTATTGGACGTTTCGTTTACAATTTTTTTTTCTGCGACAAATTTTTGTCACTTAATTACTAATGATGTGTACTTAGTACATACATGTGCTACAAAAATTACAACAAGGTGTCATATATGTTATGCCGCAAATAACATTCACGGTTACCAACATTAACCGTGGGTTTCTGAGTTCAAAATCTCAATTGAAAACATATTTTCATCTCTGTTTGAGCAAATATAATTACAGAGATGACGATATATTTTGTACAGAGACTAGCTGTTGCCCGCGACTTCGTTCGTGGGGGATTATAAAATATGTAGATGTTGGCCGATTCTCAGACCTACTCAATATGCTCACAAAATTTCATGAGAATCGGTCAAGCCGTTTCGGAGGAGTATGAGAACGAAAATTGTGACACGAGAATTTTATATATAAGATTTCGGAATAAGAAACTCACAGTCAGAGATTGTTAAACCATTATTTAATGCATCTAAATATTGCAGAATAAACAATCTAGTCACAGTATTCCGTACATTTCTGTTTACAATAGCTTGTGTTGATATAAATAATTTGATCATAAAATACGCAACGCAAGTCACCGAGACAGCCGGCTATTAAACAAGCCACGAAGCATCCGTGTAAACAGATCAATAAATACACAACCAGTAAAGTTGGGGACAAACTCGTTACTAACGTTGATATTGTCCTGAATATTCGGAGATGATTTTATTGCTTATGTTGTGTATTTTTCGATCTTAACTTTAGGTTTTTATCGTCGATCTGTTTACTTTCTCACTCAAAGTATTTACTTAAACAATTCCTTAGTGTAGAGTTATGTGAGGAAATTACTAATGTTTAGTTTACCTTGAAATTAATCTGAGTGTAGAAGTTAATTAAGATATAATGTATTTTTTATTTTTAATTTTGCAATATAAAAGACTAAGTTGCCAACCACACATTCTTCGCTTCACCTCTTAGTTTACATACTCCTATGTTCTGTAGTACCAAATACGTTAAAGCCGTGCAGTTGTTAGTTACAGTTTTATTTACTTTAATTTTCAAACTAAACACTATTTTACGTTAACTGTGGTAAATGAATTCACGTTTCAAAAAACAGCAACGGGTCATGCATGAAAGATAAAAGGGTCGACCAATTTCACTCTGTAAATGGGGGACGTTACGATGAAACGAAACGATTTTTAAACAATCCTCCCGATGTTACAACGTGAATTCTCTATTCAAAATGTTGCAGGGAATTTGAACTTTTACTAATACTTCTAATTCCAACAGGAATGTTGAAGTTAAATTTAAAAATCGGACACGATCTTTGGTTTAAAACAACCACTAAAATTTCTGGTACAAAATGTTATATCAAGAATTGTGATTTCTTAAAGTTTTGTATAACTTTTAATGCATACACTAAAGTGTTTTATATATTTTTTAATTCATGACATTAAATATTTAGGTTACCAGTGCAGTAAAGTACGTTTTAAATGAAAAAACTTAATGGAGGTTAATGAACCCGCGCAGTATTAAAACTCTCAAATCGAAATTTTCTTAATAGATACAGACAATTGATGATTTTTCAAAAATAAAGTAACATTCATAAAAATTGTGGAAAGTTTATGATATAAAAAAAACTCGCGAGTCTCGTTCGAAAAACGTTTTACAAGGACGGCCAAATAAAGATACATTAAAATACAGAACAAGCTTAATTAGGCAAAGAGGGGCGCAAACTGAATTACACCGGTGGCTGTACTCGCCTAAATTCAATGCCGACGTGACGCCCATATAAACGATGTAGCGTAAACTATGTTAATTTTTAAGACCATTTTATTTTAATAATGAACTTAAAATGAACACATTTTTATGTGTACACTTTCCTGTTATCTTTGTGGATTTCCACAAAACAATGCGAACAAAAATATACCGCTACGACTTAGGGTCGTTCAAGAAGCGAGCTTATCACTATCTCATAGCCGGCAACGCATCTGCGGTTCCTCTGGTATTGCTGATGTCCATAGGCGTCGTTGAACACTTCGGCACAAAAATGGACGCTAGAACATTCTAAAGAAGTAGTTCACACACACAACGATAAGAAAATACTTATTATGTTTAAAAAAAAAACTATAGGTAATATTTCCATGGACACGAAAAGGAAACTAATTTTAAGATGCAAGTACAAGAAGGTCAAAATGATTAATAAGATTTGTTCCTAAGACCTTCGGTAAACTGACGCGTTGTCGAGAAAGGTATGATAAAGGGTCACTAACTTGGGCCCCGGAGATTCAAACGCTGTCATATTTGACACTTATCACTGAGGCCGTAGCGAGGCCGTAAATTTATCAAAGTTGAAATCTTTTAATAGCTTTTTGCTAAAATACGTAAACATCAGGCTATTTTTAAAAATGTTTCAAGAGAATGTATTTTTAAGTGCAATAGCCGTAATATATTTTATACAAAGAAATATAAAGGTACAAATAATCAAATATTTTTTAATAATCGGTATTTCATTTTGTTTATTGTAATAGTAAACAATATAGGTATTTATTTATAGGTTGAATCATGATAAAAATGTACTTCTTAATTCAATTTGAGTTTTTTTTAATAAAATATCTTACTAATATTATAAAAGCGAATGTTTGGATGGATGTTTGTTTGAAGATATCTCCAGAACCGCTGCATGGATATCACTGAAATTTGGCACAGATGTAGATTATAGTCTGCAAGAACATATAGGCTAATAATTTTTTTTTAATTTTGCGCGGACGGAGTCGCGGGTGACAGCTAGTATCTTTATAATTAAATAATATATTAATTGTGAGTGAACTCACACTGGACCATCGTGGTTGACTATATCATAGTCACCCTTAACTAAGGGTAGGCTCCGAGCCGCTCAAAAGGGACGTATAGCTATAAGGATAAGGATCTCTTACAATAAATTAGGCAACCAAGGGAGATCGTTATATTATTCTGCTAACATAAATTGTAAATAATTAGTCATCGTGATAATTTGTAATAAACCGACAAATATTGTTGGATTAGTGAGTTTAAAATTATATGTAATGCACCGATGCTGTATCGGACATAATTCGTTGCGGTTATTGGATTCCAAATTGAATTCCAATTAGGATAAATCGTCAAATTCCTGTCCTAATTTCATACAGTTTTTAGTTTTAAGCTTATGAATTTATATTATAATATTTTGAACGTATTTAATTAAATTTTAGATCAAATTAATTTGGTGAACTTTTGTTAAACTTATTTTCATATTGTTGTGCTTGTTTTCGTGAATATATTAAAGTTGAAAAATTATTTAATTTTATAATTATTACGAATTCGTTTTTATTCTATTTAAAAAGAAAACGAAACTTTTAGTCAGATAAAAAAAATTTAAAGAATTTTTCTTACAAAGCGAAGGGACAAATTTTCAGTTTTATAAGTTAGGGGTCTCGGCATATTTAAAACTTCGAAGCAGAGACGCAATCAGATAAATTTGTAACAAAGTTTTTGAAGTAGAATTAATACGAACGCTCAGGGCAATGTTTTTAATTTTTAAAAAGAATTGTAATCCAAATATTACAATGAATTGACAACACTTTTTAAATCATTCCAGCCAGTTTGTTTATAAAACCTTAATTTCAAAGTAAACAAATAAAAATTTTTTACATTGAAAATTTTTAGAAAGCAAATATTTCTTTGTTAATATTTTTAGAATGGCTTATATAATGAAAACTTCAAATTGTTATGATTGTTCAAACTTGTAGATTCGTCGACAGTAAACTAGACCGCAGCAACAGTATGACTTATGCATTAACATCGTAAAGTTCGTATTTGTACTTGCGGCTCTCGAAGTTTCATGAGGTAAGTTTGTCCATTCAATGTATCGGAGGCCTGAGTTAATTCTCTCATGTTTTCTACATTACCCTCTTTTGTTAGACATCTCTATTGAAGAGGATTCTTATAAGATTCTATTTTAACTTTAATATTTTTTAGTCTTTCTAGTTTTATTGTGTGCTTTTGTATTTTTTATTTTATTTCTTTTTCAACTTTAACAGGTTTGATGTCCTTAATTAAATAGAACCTTGAAGTAACATTTAAAATCTTTTACATTTACCAGCTTAGTTTTACTTAGTATAAGATTGATAAATAATATTGTCCTTGACTTTTATCTATCTAATATTTTATCCAAGGCAAAATCTACTTTCATCACCGGAGCGTTAGATAGTTCGTTTTCTAAAAGCATGTTACTGTAATATGTCTTTTATCCCAGCCTTCAAGGGAGTGGACGTAACGCGATTGACCTTTTGCCTTTGTCACGGATATTTCATATTCGAGTCCAGCGTTTTGTCCTTATTGTGAACAGTCATATGTGTTCAACAAGGGTACTGACCTCAATTTATTAGCCCTATTGAGTTTACGATTGTTCCTCTTATTTGTTGCTGTGGTGAAAAACAAGAAAACGACAAATGGAACGAATTGAATCGAGAAAGGTGCTGCTGAAAGGTATTCTTTCCCTTCCCACCCTTTTCTTATAAGGAAAGGATGGGGAGTGGAAGTGGACTTTCCGGATGAGAGGATGCATGGGAAGGGAAAATATTTTCTTTCTGTGCATCCTCTGTGCATTCAACAGTGGTAGAGCCCGCTTTAACATCTTCGCACGAATTGGCCCGGCTCGCCCGAAATACTACGACCACACAGAAGACAGGCGTGAAGTGGAAGTAATTCCGCGTTTCGTCTGATGAGTGTGCGTCCCGGAGGCCTAATTTAGTCCTCTTTTCCTTATAAGGAAAGGATGGGAAGTGGAAGTGGACTTTCCGGATGAGAGGATGCATGGAAAGGGAATTTATTTTCTTTCTGTGCATCCTCTCCTCCGTCGATGAAAGGTAGGCAACGCATATGCAACTGCTTATGTCTTTGGGCAACGGTCACTTCGCTATTCTAGCGATTTCAGGTGGCCGTTCGCTCGTTTGCCAGCTTTTGTTATATCTGTAATAATCTAATGATTTTTGACATTTGGATAAGGGACATAACTTATCTCCGTTAAATTCTCCGTATTTCACCAATCTAGTCTATCCATTGATGGAACACTGATGTTTTGAAGTCAACCTAAAATAACTATGATATCAATCTACATTTTTTTTTACTTTGTGGACAGTATTATCGGTTAAAATAATACTTCCCACAGACGCGACAAATTCTCCTGAAATTTCAATGGCTACGTTACCGCTTTTTTATGTAGTGAACTGAAATCTATCCCGCTTCGTGTCACGTTTCAAAGATAATGGTGACACGCACACGATGTCATGTATAAAACATATATAATGTGTGTATAAGATAATTTTAAGGTGCCTTTTTTTACGTTTTTTAAACTAGCGCTTGACCACGATCCCACCTGGTGAAGTGGAGATTTGGTCGAAAGATGGTACGCGCTAGCTTAGTAAGTGCCTATTCACTCTACTTTTGAAGCTCCCAATATCATATTTGGACGGAAAAACAGAGGCTGGCAACTTGTTCCAATCCTTTGCCTTAGTATAATTTTACATATATACAGTTGAAAACAGGTATGGTCGAATAATTATTTTTTTATTCAAGAAACTCTACCGTTTTTGTCCATTTTGCTCTCTATTATCTAGTCTGATAAATTTTAATACTAACTTCTTGATATGACTTTTACTTTCTTCTTTAAATTAACCCTTCTTCACTTCCTTCTCTTCTCTTGTTTTCTGCCTTCAAAAATTTACTGTGCATATATCTTAATTCCAACTATCTTCTTCCCGTCCAATGTACAAATTGACTCGAGTATTTGATATTTGCAAACTTTAATAGATTCGTCAAAGTTAACTCATTGAATTCCAGAGTATGCAAAATTGTATCACAATTCTATGAAATAAATTGTTTCATTTCCGGTAGAAGCAACAAGTGAAATCAATATTGTATTCGAGTAACAACTGTTCTATCGGAGTTTCGTATTAATGTTTTTAACATGAACATTTGTTCTTTTATAAGCTCCTAGTATCTGCGTGATCAATTATGAATAGTTTATTCTCATGGGATATATACTTCCTTGGTACGTTTTAGTTACATTTTGATGGGGTTCATAACTGGTCATTTCAGAATAAAAGATTCTTACTTTGACAAGAGTATTGAAACGGTATTTTAACTGCCTAGCAACTGTTTTAACAGTGGTAGAGCCCGTTTTAACATCTTCGCACGAATTGTCCCGGCTCGCCCGGTGAAATATCACGACCACAGAGAAGACAGGCGTCAAGTGGAAGCAATTCCGCGTTTCGTCTGATGAGTGTGCTCCCCGGAGGTTTAATTTTGTCGTCTTTCCCTACCCATCCTTTTTCTTGTAAGGAAAAGATGGGAAGTAGAATTAGACTTTCCGGATGAGAGGATGTATGGGAAGAGAAAATATTTTCTTTCTTTGCATCCTCTCGGTTGATTAAAGACAGGCAACGCATATGCAATTGCGTATGTCTATGGGCAACGGTCACTTCGCTATTTCAGCGATTTCAGGTGGCCGGACACTCGTCTGTCACTTTATGATATAAAAAAAATGTTGTGCTAATTGATATTCCTTTCAGATCTGATCAATTCAAGATCACACATGACATTCCTTAGAAATGGGAATAAGTAATAATATGCAATCAATAGAATTAAAGAGAATAACCTTGAAAATATCCACATCTGCAAAATCAACAGTTCAAAATAATTGAATCGACATAGGTCGTTATAAAGGAACGTGAAGCACACGGGGGCAGGTGAAACACGTGGTGTGCTAGAGAAGAACAATGATACAACCGTCTCACTCACTCTAATGGTCGACGTGCGCAGCGTGGGTGTTAGAGGCCGCTCGACATATGTTCGCTTGCGTAATATATTCGTTGTACCGGCCCGTTATTTTGTTCCAAGGCAAAGTATCAACAGGGTAAATAGGCGTCTCGTTACAATTTTCGCTTTCGATGCGGCATTGTGAAAGCTTGATAACAAATTAAATCATGCGAGGGGAAGCGAGGCACTTTACGTGTACACAATTATGTATAATAACGTTTGAAGGGTGGTAGAATCGATGACGTGTAGATAGGAAAATATTAAATTAAAAAAACAGAAGCACAGAAATAAAATGTTATTTCTTATCGATCCTCAATTAATAGAGTTATAATTAAAAGTAGTGTGAAAGGAATATGGAAGTAGACAGAAAAGGTAGACGTGTATTGGTGAAATTAATAACTAAAAGTCTTAAAAAAAGGATAGTCTAAATGTTGATCCAGACACACTCTACATCCATGCCAAATTTTGCAGAGATTCGTTAAGCCGTTCTGGAGATACCTTCTAACAAATATCCATCCAAACTTTTGCATTTATATTAGTAAGAAGTAAGGTGTATACAGAACGAAAAAGTATTTAACTTATCCATAAAAAAATAAATTAATTTCGTATAAAAGATCTTTTGACAAATCTGTCATTTCGGTATCATGTCAAATAAAATGAAAATTCTAAAATCTTCAAAACATATCAAAAAAACAATTTAAAATGTAATCAAACGTGTAAATAATTGCAAAAACAACCGAAATGGATTTGTATTTCTTTGTTTTGACTTGTCTTTTAGTGTTACAAATGTCACTGGTCAGTGCTTTCCTCAATCCAGCGAACGATGTCCGCAAGATTACAAAATATATTAACAAAACTGTAAGAAAATATAAGAATTATTACTTGACAGCGATGCTTCTTTACTTTGTAGTGGTCATTTACCTCGGAATGTACACTCCATTGATGAGTACACTGAAACTTATATTCGGCGGACAACAAGATAAATATGAAAAATTGATTATCGTCAGTAACATGGAAAAGATTTATATTATGGGAGGATTTTCTCTCTTCTTATTCGTCGTGTCGTGCGGCGTCAGAAGTTTGATATCTTACACAGCAAAGCTTCTCGAATCATCTGTGTATTCAATAACAAAAATATCTAATTTATACGGCCCCAAAAATAAAGGATTCACACTTGATAATGCAAATATACTTCCCCATTTACTTCGAATGACTAGATCGACTTCATCAATTGGTGTAAATAAAGTTTTAAAAGATCAATTAAAAACAATTATTAAGAATATTGAGGTGATTAAAAGTGATAGTAACACTGAATCGAGTGTATATGATGATCACCAAGCGACAAGAGCTTAGAGTTTTGTTATTCATCATTTTTCATTACTCAGTCCCATTTTATGTACGGCAGTCATAGGAACTACTGCCTTACACGCAGGAAACGTTGCCAAGTATTCGGGAATTCTTTGGAATTACGACGGGTTGCGAGGCAAAGGGAAATATTCGGAAAGACAGGACCATAAAAATAAAATGCTGCGCTACAAAGGGGAAAAGAAACATACCAAATTGGAATGTATGTTATTTCGATGGAAGAAAAAAAAATGTTTTTTTCTTATAAAATCTTCACAGATTGTTAAGAATAAAGATTACCAAGATGTTTGATTTCGTAATGAAATTATTTTTTAACAGTATTTTTGATTTCAATTTACAGAATTGTAGCTTCGTTTTACAGAATTTGACAAATGTAACTTGTAGTCGTTCAGAAGTATGCAATCGTAAAGGTGGCGACTTTGGCACTGATTCAAAATACAGAAAGTACTGCCAGTTTGTATCAGGTACTTGAAGACTTGGCTTCAAATCATTTGCAGTAGGGTATAAGGCCATATTTATCTATGTTGCGGACGAGCCATTACCTTAATTCATTTATTACTTACAAAATTTACTTTTGTTATCCCAGGTATCTAGTGGAATTTTGACGCAGATGGGGTCACGGACGAGAGCGTAAGCGTGCTCGTGGCCCCGTCCCGATGCGTTGGAGGAACAGAGAGGTTTAGTGGGTTTGCCTCCGCTATGGAGGAGAATCCCACATAACTACCGCGTCCTCCACAGGGCGCGGAGTATGCATAAAGCATTCCTCTCTGGAAAAAAATAAAAACACTTGATGTTCTAGCTGTCATAAATATTGCTATGACATATGATTGTGAGGTAACCTCAAATATTCTTCATTCGATTGCAATATAAATTCGAATTAATTATTTAGGTATCGCAATGCGTACGTACTAGTCTTGAGCCCTTAGGGGTTTTCGGCTTGTCCATATTAAGGTGACGTTAAGTGGTTGGATGGCATCATAATAGTAATTGTATGTAATTATGTATATACTAGCTGCCGACCGCGAGTCCCCCCCCACCCCTTGGAATTAAAAAACAAATTGTAACCTATGTGTTCTTCCAGACTTTGTTCTACATCTATGCTAAATTTCAGCGAGATTCATGCAGCCGTTCTGGAGATATTTTCTAAAAACATCCATCCAACCACATATCTTAACATTCGCATTTATAATTAAGATTAACTGAATGATTTAATATACCAATGAATAATTTTACTTCCAATCTTAGTGAAATCCTATTTCATGAAAAAAATAACAAATTACTAGTCTGGTCGTAAAGTTATTTTTGTCTTTGGAGATTTAGTCCAACTTTATATTCATTCATTCATAAAAACGATAATCGAACAAAAGTATATCAAGTTTTAAAACTTTCGATTCGTTTTCTTACCGCATCTTTGTCTCAAAACAAAAGGAAACTTTTTGATAACGATCTATTAAATCCAGAGTGGTTTTTACAAAGAAAAAGTATCCAAGGATCGCAATTATGTCATGGAAAACTATCGGAGAGTATTCGTTGCGAGATTTATTTGATCCTATGAAATCCTTGCAAGGATACCTTCCAAAACTAGCGCAGTGTTAAACTACACAATCCCCACTGGGGTATATTATAAATGATTAGGGTAGAGCACCACTTACACAAAGAAACGGAAATATAAATAATAAGTATTCCAAAGCGTATACGAAACGGCTTTGTTATTTGGCGTGGAGTTAAATTTATCTGATTCTAGCTGTTGCTCGCAACTCCTATCGCGCGGAATTAAAAAAACTTAATAAGCAGTCTATGTATTCTTACAGACTATGTTCTATATGTAGCTGTTTTGGAGATACCTTCAAACAAACATCCATCCATCCAAATTGTAAGTAAGATGGAGCAGTACTCTATTACTTTTAGTGCCTGATATTTTTGTCTTAATTAAATTAATTACAAAAATTTAATATTTTTGCAAATACTTTGTTTGCATATATAATATTCAACTTTACGGACAATTTTATCTTCTAAATTTTTAGCTGTTCCACAAATATTACCTCAAAAAGAGTACAATTTCTACTGGCCACTTGAATCCTTATCTTTAAGTCTTTGTGAAATTTAAATATTAATATGAATAGTAATAGTATATATTATACACCAGAATTTCCTTGTACTATTATCTAATCATACATTCCTGGTACTATGATTTAAATTGCCTTTACCTTTGTATTAAAAATTGTGTCAATTCTGTTCATACGTTTTACAAAAGGTAAAATCTTTTTCGCCTACAAACATAATTTGTAGAACAAAATATGTAAGTGCTCTCTTACATACTCGAGTAAACAATGGCAATCACCTCGGTGACCATTACGTGTACACCAGAGAACAAATGAACTCGAAAGCGTGCCCTTACTAACACATTTTCTACACTAGTGCAAAGTTTAAGTGTTTTAACCCAAAGAATAATAGACCTAGCGAATATGTCAGAGATAGCTTAACAGTCAGTGGGTTAGAAAGAGATGGACATAGTGGTCCTGCTAATGGCCCCAAGCAAGCAAGCCTTAAAGGCGGTACTCGTAAATAAATGAGCGAATGTGTTTTCTTTTTTTTTTCATTTTTTCTTAACGCTCGGGCTTCGCTCGCGCGAGGTTAGGGGCAGGGACGAGGTTGTTTTACTAGTTATTGCGAAACTGGGTTAGATTTGCTTACTCTGCAGTCGTGCTATGAGTTTTATTTTAAATAAGCCTTCTCGCTACATATTTATGAGAAGTGAACTAACATTTTGCTTACATTCAGTTATTACAGCAATTACACAGTATGCTGTACACGTGTGAGTGAACTTTCATTGCCAATGAATTACACGCATATATTACAGTACAGAATAGAGCATATAACTAGTCTTCACCAGCGACTCTATCCATGCTATATTAACAAAAAAGAAACTTAATAAGTAGCATATGCATTCATGCAGATAATGTTTTACATACGTGCCAAATTTCATCGACGTCCGTTGAACTGTTCTGGAGATACCTTCATTAGAAAGTCTGTTAAGACGCCCGTCAATACAACCGCAAAACCAAACGATCATTTTTTTTTATATCATAAGGTAGCAAACGAGCGAGCGGCCACCTGAATATCGCTGATATAGCGAAGTGACCGTTGCCCATAGACACGCATTTGCATAAGCGTTGCCTACCTTTAATCGACGGAGGAGAGGATGCACAGAAATAAAATATTTTCCCTTCCCATGCATCCTCTCATCCGGAAAGTCCACTTCCACTTCCCATCCTTTCCGTATAAGGAAAAGGGTGGAAAGGGAAAGAGGACTAAATTAGGCCTCCGGGACGCACACTCATCAGACGAAACGCGATTACGCTTAAACATGCAACAGCATACAAACCATAAGCTACACGACCATAGTTTTAATTTTTTTTTTATGCATATAGTAGTAAATACCAGCATTCATCATTGCCAGAAGCCTATTATAAGTCCATTTTAATGTACTTACTGAACTTACGCTGGTCCTTATTTATTCCAACGTTAAAGTTCCACTTTTAATACGGGTTCGTGCTTTATAAAAGTAAGCCATTTTAATTTCAGCTCCAATGTTTCCGTTGAAAAAGCGCGCAGCGTTAGCATTCTATGAATAACATCATACTAAAATTAATAAATTAATGATCACACTGACCCAATATTGAATAACATTACTGTTTATAGGAACTATAACTATTGAATTTAATATGCAGAAATAATTTATAGTGGTACAGCCCCTTAACATCTTCAAACGAATTGGCCGGTTCGCCCGGTGCAATACCACGACCACACAGAAGAGGCGTGAAGTGGAAGAAATTCCGCATTTAGTCTCATGAGTCCACACTCATCAAGGGGACTAAAATTAGGCGTCTGGTACCACTACCAGAGGCCTAATTTTAGTCCTCTTTCACTTCCATCTCTTTTTGTTATAAGAGAAGTGGAAGTGAATTTTCCAGATGAGAAAATTCATGGGAAAATATTCCCTTTCTGTGCATCCTCTCCGCCGTGGATAAAAGGTAGGCAACGCATCTGCAATTGCTGATGTCTATGGGCAACGGTCGCTTCGCTATTTCAAAAATTTCAGGTAGCCGCTCGCTCGTTTGCCACCTTATAATATAAAAAAAAAAAACAAAGTAATGAAAAACAAAATTGAAATTAATCTATACTAATATTATAAAATGAAAGAGTTTGTTTAAACGCGCTAATCTCAGGAACTACTGGTCTGATTTGAAAAATTATTTTTTTGTTGGATAGTCCATTTATAGAGGAAGGCTTTAAGCTATATAATATTAGGCTGCGACCAATAGTTCTTTTTTAATTCCGCGCGTACGGAGTCGCGGGCGACAGCTAGTCCGAATATGCGAATGTAAAAATTTTAAACTTTAACACAATAAATGATTGATTAATCTAAAAAAACAATTTTTAATGAAAAAGAACGTTAATGTAAAAATTGTTAAATAAAATGCCGTGATTTATCTGCTACGTCAAAGTTCAAATTCAAACAGTTAATTTCACTCCAAAATGTAGACAAAAGTGCTACGAGATACAGAAATTTATCTCCCCCAACCCACTGCTTCACTTCATTGCAGCCATTTTCTAGGTCCACTGTTGTTGGAAGAATGCCTTTAGCCACTGTTTGTGGTCCAAGTTTTAATCGAAAGCGGAGTTCAGTTCTTTCAAATATTACACTTGAATATTAGTTTTTATTGAACACTTAAAACTTTTCACTACAATTCGTTTGAAATAATACTATCGTTCGTTTAGTATTTGTCGTAGAAAATCTTTAAATAAATAATATTCTCAATTTGAATCTAGAATAAAATAAAATATCGAAACAAAAGTCAATTCAATCAATTACATTTGTATTATTATGAATTCTGTCATTTCGCAGGCCATGACCCACTTTGGGTCAAAACTCTCAAACTCAAAAACTTATCTTGATATTGTGGTCTTTGCCTAAGTAGACTTTATATAATTCGTGCCAGTATTAACTGCGATAATAGCGCCTCTGTCGCCAAGTCAGATATCCTTGTTTGACTATTAATATATCTGCTCCTTTCACTTGCACCAAAACAGAGGAAGTGTCCAAAGAATAAACGAACAGAATCGTTAAAAATTTACAATTTTTCGTACAAGTTTCTCTGGGTCGTGTTCACTACTGTCCATTGTATATACTGTAACAATTTTCTTACAGTAGTTTTTCGAATGTATTTATTTAGTTGAAAAAATAAAATATATATATCTATGCTATTGGCTAAAATACAGTGATCTTAATTTCGTTTCGTAGTACATAAGAAATGCAAAAAACACTATTCGCAATCTACCAGATCTAGACTACTCACAGCTGTTCTGCAGTTACCATAAAAATCCATACATCCAAACGTTCTCATTTATAATATTAGTAAGAAGTAAGATATATGGGACGTCGGTGGCTCAGCGGTCAAGCACTTGAGTTGCAATCAGCAGGTCCTGGGTTCGAATCCCACCATGTGCCAAAATGTTTTTCGATTTCCATATCTATATTTATCCGACGTTCGTACGGTGAAGGAAAACATCGTGATGCAACCTGCACATATCTGAAAAGAAATTCAAAGATATGTGTGAAGTCAACCCGCACTTGGCCAGCGTGGTTGACTATGGCCTAATCACTCTTAACTTAAGGTAGGCTACAAGCCCCTCGGTGGGGATGTATAGTGAGCTGATGATGAATATATGATATTACGTCATATTTCATATGTTACTCTCCGTTATTAGAGTTATGTTCTAATAGTATAGTATGAGAATAGTTTCTGACTTGAACCGAAATAAACAATGAAATCCTTCCTATTTACGATATATATAAATACGTTTTATTGTTTTTATTAGCGAAACAAAATTGTAACAGTCATTTTTATCGAAATAAATTTTAGTTATGACCTAGTTGTGTTTGTTGAAAACGACAGCCTTTGTGAGTCTACAAAGGCTGTTTTTTCCTTGACAAATAGATGATTTGGGTTTGTATTACTGTTGACAAGTTGCTCCATTCACAATTAAAATATGACTCCGTTTGTAATTGTTTTTATTACTTTTTAGGGTACCGTACTTCGAAAGGAAAAAGCGGAACCCTTACACTTTGTTATCTTTTATGTATTTATTAAGTTTCCTTTATAAGTACTGTGTAAAATAGGAATCCACAATAGATCAAAACATACAAACATAGAAACAATTTTATAAACAGTGCGATGAACTTAACTGACCCGGAGAAAAAGAAATTAAAGTACAGTACCACTGTCTGTCAAAAAATGTCAAAAAAATACTTATCGGACTACAACTGTCTTGTATTATACTGTCTTGTGTCTGCTTTAGCGATTTTTCAATATTTTCTCATATAACTAAACGCATTCAAAGCTCCACTAGTACCTTAGTATTTGAGATTTTACATATTTACTTTTCTTTCTTTTAGAAAGAAAAGAAAGTAAATTAAATAATATTGTATAAATGGGATCAAATAAAAGTAAAGTAAATTGTTCATTTAAAATTATAATGTCTTGTTATAATTCACATTCCCTTATAAAATTGAAATAAACAATAACATCCAATCATTTCAATCTGGCGTGTACAACAAAAACCTTTCACCTTCAACCTTTGTTGTATTTCTGTTACGTTTTTGAACAAGGTCTTTTAATATTATCATAGCTTTTATTCTTTTCCCACAAACATTGTTTTATTCCTCTCTTTATTCAGGTAACATAACAAACTTTTTATCGGTACATAAATTACTTAAACTGTATTATTTTTAAAAAATTGTTTTCAAACAATACCGCGACAATCAGCACCTTTACATTACATTAAAATTGGACCAGCCGTTCTGGAGATTACCCAGAACTAACCGAACCGGACATACATACAGACAGACAAAAATTTTATAAATTAATTTTTCGTTATCAGCTACGCAAATATATCATTTGTATGAAATATCATATTACATACAGACATTCTAATTTTATTAATATGTAGTCTTGTTGACACAAAACTTACTAATAAACCGTACGAACAACTTTTCCTTCCAGCACATTTGTTACGATATCAATCAATCTTCTTAGTAAAATCCTTCCTAACGACACACACATCATATATATCAACGTAAGCCCGTACTCATAAAAGCACTTTCGCAAATTTCCTAAAACAAAGTGAAAACTTTCGAGGGTGAACCACCGGATCCTTTTGAGTGTCACACGTGTTCTAACTTTTAACTCAAACGACTCTCGCGTTTTAAGGTGTATATTCCTGGGATATGAACTCGAGTTTTGGTATAAAAGACCCAAAGAGAGTGCTTCTAGATGTTATATCGTACGAATTAAATACATCTCGGTAATAGTAGGATGTTAAATAATTATAACATCATGAGATAATTTAATGGCAAATTTAATGTCTTACTATTATAATCGTTCAAGGGGTTTAATATAATTGTAATTTATTAATAAATGTTAAGGATTCATTTCAAGGATTCTCATACTTATAAATGTAAAAACTCTCAAATGCCTAAAAGTTACTACGCGACTCTATATTTTTATTCAAATACTACGATCAATATATTTTTATTATTTCAAATTATTTGCGGCAAATTAATATAAAACAATAAAATAAAAGAAATTCATAAAAATATGTTACATTTAACTTTTTACGTTAACAGCTTGGTGGAGCGTAAAATTTTTTATTGAACAACAATAAAAAGATATGAACATATTTTTTATGTTATTTTCATTTCATATAACTGTGTTATTTCAATTGGCCGCAAGCGCGAGCAAGAGCGCCACTTTCGCATTACAATAATTTCCAGGTCAGGGCCCGTTGGACATGAGTTTTACGTCGCGCCCGCTTATACCTGTTTTCACTTGGCCGTTTAATTTTCATTGGTTGTAAGACTAGGTACTGACCTCGGCGTTGCCTAAGAATTGTGGGTTTACACTACCGATATTTACAACAAAATTATTGTACTCATCATCATCATCAGCTCCCTATACGTCCCCAGCCAGGGGCTCGGAGCCTGACCTAAGTTAGGGGTGACTAGGCCTTAGTCAACCACGCTGGCCAAGTCGAATTAACACATTGGTACATGGCGGGATTCGAACCCAGGACCTGCAGATTACAAGTCAAGTGCTGAAACCACTCAGCCACCGCTCTTCGTATTGTACTCAGTAACTCTCAAAAGTGTTCTTAGTATTAACTTCAACGAATGAATCTAATGCTAAAGGAGTCAGTCCTCGTCGCTAATAAGAGAGTTTTCCATTGGCGAAAAAAGCTTTTGTAGTTGGAACAACCACATCAATTATTTTCTGAATTAAACATTTACACTAAAAATACTTTAAGGTAACTTTTAAATTCAGAATATTAACTCATTGACACGATTAATCTGGTTTTACTGTGTCTATTGAATCTATTTTGATGCTAAATCTACAATCACCAAAGCATTTATCTTAAAATTGTAACCATTTCTTTGACAAAGGGGCAACATTTGTATAATTGAAACGTAATTAAGTTATATGAAGTTATTAAGTGCAGGATAGTAGTAGTTAAGTTAGCTAAGTAGAGGCAATAAAGGGCATGGCTTCGAAGATCCCGTGCGTGCTATTAACAAAAGATAAGGCTTGGCTTTATTACTTGGAAGTCGAGATCGATACGTTGACCATAGATAAAAAAGCTTTATAAGTAGAGTACTGTTTAAATGAACGCATTTTATTTAAATATTTATATAGGTGGTATAAAATTCGGTTATAACAGAACAGGAAAGACAATGATGCGATTTAATTTATTTATTTTGTTTTTTCATCCTTTTCTTTCTAAAATAAAATAGAGAAAACTATATGTTTAGTGTTTTGTCAGTGAAAGCTTGCGTTTATACAACGTGCTTTAGAATACAAAGCAATTTTAAGAGATTTTTACTTAGAAATTAGCAATTGCAGTCAGTGCGTACTATATTTCTGTCTATCACCATATTCTTATAAAGAAATAAATATTTGAATTATTAAACGATTAAAACAAGCTGAATATAATTCAGAGGATCGAATCAGAATGTAATTGGAGCCATATCCTTGCCGATGCGAATTCGAATGAGATATACTTCCGTTAGGCGGTTTACGATTTCCCGAAACGAAAGAACTCAGGACAGAGGGGGAGAGGAGGGGATAATATAATTTCCCAGCATCCCAATTACTTTGGAAGCGATGATCACTCATCCAGTATTAATTTTGCACCAGTGCACTTGATCTGATAACTGATGTGTCGTTTGTTAACTGTAATGATTGATTATAAGAAACAATATATCGGATAATATTAAAAGAATCATAGCTTTCGTAGTTTCAGAACACCCTGTTTAACTATTTAGTGATATTTCGTGATGCAAATATTCCACTATATAACACTAAGGCACGCCCTTAGCGATGACTCTCTGTAGGTGGCTAAACTTGTTAATTAATAATCTTTAACCTATATATTGTCGTATTTACTTTGAGATTTTGAAGACTTTTTAACAAGTTTTTGCTTTTAAAAAATTTAATTCCGACTTAAAACTGTAATTTTTTTTTAACAAATAATTAGCAAATATTTGTGAATAAACTAATATTTCTTGTACCATTCCAACTAAGCCCTATGTTTATGCTAGGATATAGTTTGCGACAATAATCGAATGGCGGGATTCGAATTCTCGACCTCGTGTTATGAAATTAGAATCCTTAACTATTAAGCTATTTGCGCTTCATAATTTTATATTATTAAACTTGTTATTTTTAAAATATTGCAGTCTTTAGCACATTGCCAAATTCATTCCGCTATATGGTCGAATACTTTAACAGTAACAAAGGCATGGAAATTATTCAAGTTTATTGTAGCTGTGCCAATTCAGAATCGGCTGCGACTGTCGTAAATGGCCAACGTTATCTATAGTTCGTGGATACGTACCGTTCTCTGCAGATAACTAATGTTCACGTAGTCCAAAGCTGATTTTTGCTTTTCACGCCTTTCACATAGAGAATTTATGAACCATCCTATGATAGCGTATGCGGTATTTTAAAAAACCTCTTAAACCTAGTTTTTCATTTTAAACAAAATTCAAATATTAATTTTTAGTTTAGTAACTTTTTTTTTTAAACCAAGAAAAGTTTTCGAAATTTATTTTTTATACGAGAAGGGGGCAAACGAGCGGCGGGAACATCGAAATCAACGCATATATGCTCGTTGCGCGAGGACTTAATCTGTGAAAATCGTCAGATTTACTACTACTACGACCACTAATGCTACTGCGTCATATGTTACACGCCTAATTATTACAAAGTACAGTCAACTACAGAAATATATATATGTTTACGAAACTTAAGAAATTTCTATTAGTCTTTAATTTAAAAAGGTGAGGATGCATTTGTCAAAAACATGTATTCATGGTCAAAAGCATACAAGATACATTCATACAGATATATGAAACTGATGGTATACAGTAAACAGATTTCAGTAGCTTCGTAAATGTATCAATATTTATACAGCTGACTGTACTATTTATTATATTTACAAACCTCTTACAGTATTTTCATAATGAAAATCAAAAGACATAAATATAACTTACACCAGATAACTTGAAACTATATAAGTGATACAAGTTATTATAACTTGAATAGATATATTGACATACACTTCAGAGGTATCTTTTAAGTTATGGTGAGCTGACAAAACAATATTCCCGAACAATAAGGACAAGGGCACTCGAAAAAATTCTCATATTTGATACTCTATACGAGTTTGAAGTGGTAAACGGCTCTTCGTATATTCCATAGACTGGTGTTAATGGGTATTGCCTTAACAATAGCCATTCTTTTCATTATTAAAACTTAAATAATTTTTGTATCTTTATTAATAATACTAGCTGTCACCCGTGACTTCGTCCGCGCGGAATTAAAAAAGACAAATAATGAGTAAGCCTATGTGTTCTCCCAGATTATGCTCTATATCTGTACCGATTCATCAGGATGCATTGAGCCGTTCTGGAGATACCTTCAAACAAACATCCATGCATCCAAACATTGTAATCTTACAAATACGAATGTTTTATGGATGAATGGATCGTATGAATGGACGGTATCTCCTGAACGGCTGCATGGATCACGCTGAAATTTGGTATAGAGCAAAGCATAGTCTGGAAGATAACATAGACACTGATCTAATTAAGCGTTTTTTTTTTAATTCGTGTAGTGTAGTAGTGATTATAAATTGTAAAATATTCACAAAACACGTATCTATTTCGACTCAAAAAGTACTATACGATATTGTTAGATCGTTTTTTTATTAAATATCAAATTCCGTAATGAAGCTAGCGATTAGAAGAAAACTTTTTATGTAAACTAACGCTCACGTAGCAGCTCATGATATTTACAATCTAACACCGTTTATTAACCATTATAATTAATAACAGGTGTTATTTTTAAGTTATTTTTTACATAACTGTTACTTTGTGCACGTTATCTGTGTAAAATTAAAAGACATAACCATGTGTGTGAATATACTAGTTTAAGTGTGGATATCTAAGTTTAACTGCCAAATTTAATAAAACTGACCCAACGAAAACAATTTTAAGTTAAGTCGTCGATATCCAGTAATCTTATTAATATTATAAATGCGAAAGTTTAAACGTAAGGATGTTTTTTTAGATGATATCTCCAAAATGACGCAATGCATCTCAATTAATTTCGGCATAGATATAGAACATAGTATTGAAGAACACATAGGCTACTAATTAAGTTTTTCTTTAATGTATTGCGGATGGAGTCGCATAGAGAAGGCGACGCATACGCGAGAACAAAAGACTTTAAGCGTATTGATAAATCTTTCAATGGAATCAACAGTAAAGAAATCCGACTACTACAAGAGAGCGCTTATACGCGTTATTGGGTTTGAACTTTGATTGCTAATAAAGAATGCAATTACAATTTCAATTTTAATTCCTTGGATTAAGAACGAAAATCGCAAATCAATACGATAGATCCAAGATATCGTGAACCATTCAATAGAAAAAGCACTATTGAAAAGGAATCCTTACGTGTTCCTAGTTTTGATACATGACGAATAAACTCGAGATAGACGCTCTTCTGTTTTCTATTGTTTGCGAAATAAATGCATTTCTTTTGTATGAAATACGTTAATGTTAAATAGTATTTTATGTTAATACTAGCTGTCGCCCGTGACTCCGTCCGCGCGCAATTTAAAAGAATAAATTGGTCGCAGCGTATTGTTGTTTAGCATAAAGCCTTCCTTTATAAATGAACAATCCAACAAAAAAAATTCAAATCGAACCACTAGTTCCTGAGATTAGCTCGTTTAAACAAATAAAATTTTAAGCTTTATAATATCAGTATAGATTTTTATGCGAAAATTGTCATTATATTTAACGACTAGCGGTAACACGCGACTCCGTTCGCGCGAATTTAAAAGCAAACTTAATAAATAGCCTATGTGTTCTTCCATTCTATATTCTATATGTATGAAAATTTTTGTCAAAATCCATTGAGCCGTTCTGGAGATACCTTCAAACAAACACCCATCCATTTAAACATTCAGATTTATAATATTAGTAAGATTAGTAAAATTATATGTAATTTTCACGTATTCAAGTTTTTATTCAGTAGCCTAACTTTATCTGATGACATCGGTCTCTTATGAGTGCTACAAATTTAAGAAATATTTGTAATACATAGTCGTATTGAATAAATTCATGTTCAAGAAAAGAGCACTTTTCTCTTACGTGGAATTACGGTTAAAGATTGACTATTGGGGTTCTTTAAAACTTTACTAACTTTAAAAGCTCTCATGAGAAATAAATGTAACAGTATGCAAATTACTAAAACATCGTTATTGGTAAATCATGTAAGGTTGACTGCGTTGTTAACTATATAATCTTAGTATTCGATTTGTGAAATTTGAGAATTAAAAAAAAATAACAGAATAATTTAATATTACTCTCTCTTAAGTTGTCTTCGAATCGGTAGATCAAGTAGGTTCGAATCTTTCATAGGACTAGTAAAAGTTTGAACAATTTTCAACTACAAAATTATCGTAATTGTATACGACTTTTCTTAAATACGACTTTGCTACATTTACTTATTTAAATTTAAATACGTACAGATATATTGTCCAATAATTAATACAAAAAAACTCGATAGATTAATAATTTAAGGGCTTTTCGGGTTATGTTCTTTTTATGAATGAAATTTCAGTTTCGGTTTCGAACTGCAATGCACGCAAAAGTAAAGAAATTAAAATTGTGAGAAAAACATATTTTTGGATACACTTAAAGATGAATCACGTCTTCTAGTTTGATGATGTCCGCCAATTTTAATATTATCTTTAAACTTAAATTTTTGTGTTGTTGTAAATTCTACAGTAGATTGCAGTTTTTACACAATAATCTACTAGAAATACTAGGTAATTTAGGTGATTACTCGAGATTATTGAGGTCGACTTACTTTTTTTATTGCCTTATGCATTTCATTACGACATTTTTACAAAAAAATATTTTTTAAAGAATTCGTAAAATTTCTGATTAGTTGTAATTTTTTAGTGGTCATAGTACTTACAATGTAGTCCAAAGGGGGCACATAGCCGAGAGCGCACGAGTGCCCGCCCGCCGCTCGGCCGCGCCGCCGCGCTACCGCCGCATGGCGCCAGCCGGCCGCGATCCCCCGGGCGCAGCGCGTGCCGAGCCGCGCCTGCCAACCGCGCGAGCAGCCCAGCGCCTCCAGACCACGAGTCCCGCGCCGCACGCCCCGACTGCCGACAACACACGCGTCACTACCAGACCTCTGCCGCTCGTTCACCCTGCCCGGCGTCACGCCGCCTGCCACGCCGCCCTCCCGGCACGCGCTCGCATGTAAATAATGTACGCTATCTACATTGTCGCAATGCAGAAAAACGTTCCTCGTGCCGGCCGTCCTCGCGCCGGCCGTCTTACGGCCTCACTTTTGGGATTTGGATAAAAACATTGATGTGACGCGCTATCGATCTTAGATACTCACATTAGCATGCCAGCGTCGGCCTCCGATATCAACTGGAGTCAACGTAAACAAGCGGGCGCGCGATCATACCGTGCGGGCGTGTCACATGGCGGGTCGCGGTCGCGGTAGCAGCAGCGCGGGCCGCGGCCCGGCGCAGAGCATCGGCCGGGTGGCCGCGGGTGCCGGCGCGCCGAGAGCGGCCTCGCTTGCCAAGTGAGGATCAGCCGCGCGGGTACGAGCGTCGGAGCGACACGCGCGTCGTCGGCACTGCGGCCCGCCACTGAGGAGGGGCGGCCCGGGCGCGCGCCCCCCGCAACCCCCGCGCACGCCCCCCGCGCAGCACCCGCGCGCCCCGCACCCCGACACCCTACCGCCATGTGCCCGGAGACCTCGCCACCAAAAGGGTTGTCGCCGATGGCAAATATTAAAGCGGAAAATTTTTCACCAACTATGTTGACACATTATTTTTAAACTTACCAACATTCCCTAAAAGACCACTTTAAAATTGACTTTGGAACTGAACACTTATTACAGAAATATCGGGCTAACATTTTCAATAAATACGTAAATTATCAACACATTTTTTAAAAGATCTATTTTTGGATAATTACGTGCATACGCACGTCGAAAAATGCCTAACGCAGCCCTTAAATTTTCAGCGTAGCTAGGGCGCTCGTAGCGTTGGGCGGGCGGGGGTTGCGTCAGGGCGCGGGGTGCAAGAGAGGGGTGCGCGGGGGCCTCGCAGGGGTTGCGGGGGGCGCCCGAGGCAGCCCGAGCGCGCGCGACCGGCGCCGCCCAGTCGATAAGGCCGTCTCCACTGAACTCCCGGTTGCCGAACAAAGACACTAACCCATAATAATTATATTTAATTAAGGATTACGCGGACTATTTTTAAGTAAGCATTTTGCAATGCAGTTATTCGTAAGAGTACTTATTGAAATGAAAATTATTTTACTTAAAGTTTTATTTAAATTTAATACTTACGTTACTGAATAAAAGTTAGGACGAAAACGTATGTTGGGGCGGCAAAAATTACATTATCATTTTAAATAATTATTAATATTTTCCTATAAGCTGAATAACAAGTAAAAAAATATACTTAAAAAAAATATATTTTCGTAGTAAACCTCAAATGTAAACACTTGAAGTTATTTCTATGAATATTAAGTTACGAGCAAGTTACATGCGTAAGTTATAATCTTTATAAAAAATCTACTCGTAATCATTTATTTACTATATACTATATAATTCGTGCACATTAATTATTTGCGTAGCTGATAACAAAAAAACATTTTTTACGCGTGTCCGGATATCCGCAAGGACGCGTTTGTTCCGGGTAATCTCCAGAACGACTGGACAGATTTTAAAGAGACACGTCAATAAGCTACTTTTTCAAATCTGCGTTAATGAAGCCGCGAGCGGTCGCTAGTAACAAACATATTTAGTTATTATATCTATATAGAAAACGAAAATAACACGAAATATACTCAACACTCAAAGCTCCGTTCTTACACAGTTACGACGGCCAAAATACTTTAAGAACATATTCTCATCCCTTGTCTTCTTAAAAAGAAGAGAACTGAAACATAGAGTAGAGTAGAGACAGAGGTAATTTTTACTGCCGATAAACTCTATAGTTTATCGGCAGTAAAAATTACCTCTTCTAGATTTATTTCTACATTACATTAGAATAAATTGGTATATGCTTTAAATAAAAATCGACTGTCCGTAGCATTAGCCAATTACTGAAACCACTCATCTACAATAAAGTCTACGTAATTTAAATTGATAAAATAGTTGAAAGATCTAATAAAAAGTAATACAATCGATTGAAGGAAACTATAACAAAACAAACTAACTTACATTGAACTGTAAGTTCCTAACTTTGCTGCAAGTTGCCGCTAAGTTCTAATTCCCGTAATAACATTCAGTGTTTCCAACTCCTATTGAAATTCAACATCGGTTTGTTGTCATTTTATTTTCTATTCATGTAAAACGCTTACTAACTTAGTGCTTAACTAAGTTACCTTACTTGAATTTATATACAGGTTTGTAGTATCTTTACACTAAACAAATGAAAGACAAAGAGTTGATTATCATATCATTAAATATTTAAAAATCCTATAAAAAATTACTCTTACTTACAATATTATAAATACGAATGTTAAGATGGATATTTGTTTCAAAGTATCTCCCGAATGGCTGTATGGATCTTGCTGGAATTTAGCATAAATGTAGAACTCATTATAGTATGAAAGAACACATAAGCTAAGTTTTTTTTTAATTCCGCAAGAATCTTATTAATATTATAAGTGCGAATGTTTGAATGGATGGATGTTATTCTACTATGTCATTGTATGTCATCTGTACCTCCAGAACGACTGCATGACAAAAAATCAAGAGATTATCAGACGAAAAGGTGATTTCTATTAATTTTAAATAAACGAGAAAACTTACAAGTTACTTTTATAGAATTAAAGAATTGCAATAAAATTGTCTACGATGAAATTACAAAAATCTAAAAGAATAAAACTCGTATATTTCTCAGAGAGTCATTGAGTAAGAAAATTTTATACTCTGTATAAATATTTCCTTATTGTAAATAAGCGTTTCGCTTTGTTGATGAGACCAGACTGCAGTTTGCAATTTATCCGCGCATCTTTATCATTTCAAAGTAGCTTCATTTCTGTAATCAGTTTTGTCCGCGATCTGCTACCGGTGATGGCTTTAATATGCATCTCTCTTTTTTTTATCTCGTTCCGGATAACTTTTAATAATCACAGGCTTGAGAAACAAGTAAACAGTTTATATTTTTTTCTTGTATTGTTATTTATTATGAGCCTTTATACATCTGTTCTCTTTGCATACACATTTATGTAAATACTATAGATACCTAAGTCTGAGCACAAAAGTGACTAGAAAAGGCCCCAGAAGAGTAAACCCAAGATGGAAAAACACAACGGAACATGGCGGGATTCGAACCTATGACCTGCAGATTACAATCCAAGTGCTTAAACCTTGAGCCACCGACGCTCTTAGTGCGGAATCGGTGCATATGCGTATTTAATAACATCTCATTTTTTTTCTGTAACGTGCCAAAAGAAGTTACGACATTTGCATACCAAAAATGTTTTAACGTGTTCATTATGACTCCTACGAAGGTGTAAGTCTATCTTAAGTCTGTAAAGGTTGAAATTAATTTAAACGCCAGCGAATACGTGTTTAATTCCAACATTTCAATCATAAAATGTTCACGACTTCATCACGGTTGCTATTAAGAGAAGTAATTACCATACAAAATACTTACGAAGATTTCCCGCCAAGAGTTCGGGAATATAAACGTATTGTTTCAACGTTGAAAGGTATTTTATTTCATTCCATTGAATTTGGCTTATAAGAGAATGTATCGTATATTTTATCTTATTTCAAATTAAATTTATTAATGTATCAGTAATTAACTGGCACATAAATTTTATTTTTACAAAAGATACATCAAATCAGGTAGATATAATCTCATCATCAGCTCACTATACGTCCCCACAGAGAGGAACGGAGCCTTCCCCAAGTTAGGGGTGACTGGGCCATAGTCAACAACGTTGACTAGCTTACGGGTTGGTTGACTTCACACATATCTTTGAATTTCTTCTCAGATATGTGCAGGTTGCATCACGATGTTTTTCTTCACCGTAAGAACGTCGGATAAATGTACATATGTAAATCGGAAATCGAAAAACACATTGATATAATCTAATTTATACTAATTACTTTAAATGTGAAAGTTAAAATGGATGGATGTTTGTAGACAGGTAACCCTCAAACGGCTAAACAGAGCTACATGAAATTTAGCCCATATAAATAAATTTCATCCGCACAGACGTAGATGCAGAGCTAGTAGGTTCTATATAAGTAAGTATATACAATTCCTTATATTTCATAACGGAGTAAATCACATTTTGACATTAGGGAGAGATTGATTGATCGAATAGGATTAAGGCCCTTCGTACACAAGGCAACTCAGTCGGCGACGATTTCAGTCACTAAGTTGTCACTTGAATACAATACAATGCTAGAGGTTCGTGTACAGCGTACGTCGCCGACATTTCTATGTGTCATCACCAAAGGCTCGCAATATGTTTGTTAAGATCGTCGTGAGAGGCTAAGAGAAAAGACAAGATGGCGGTGCAATTCTCTACAGTTCACATGTTGTTGCTATTTCAGTATTGACCGAATAGGCAACGCGCACGCAACGCGATTCTCGTGATGCAACTTTACTACATTAGTCTCGACGATTGACGTTAACTTGTGTACCAAGAGCCTTATTCTTTGAAAATTCTTCAATATTTAATGAATTTGTTTTTATAAAATACTCGTTTGATATCATTATTATGAATTGTTGTTTCTGTGTTAATTAGGAAACCGTAAACAATCCTTTAGAATTCCTTCATAAGAAATCTGATCATTGAATTGTAATAAAGGATTCCACTTTTCGTGCGTATTTAATCTAAACTTAATTGGAAATTAAACCGTCAGTGGGTTCATTTAAATTATTACTTATTCTGTCAATAAATTGGCTATAAGCATTTCCTTTCTTTTGATTTATATTAAAAAATATATTGAAAGTTGTATAGGATGTTTAAGTCTGACGCCTCCATATAAAACATTATCAAACCTAGAATGCAGAAATAAAATGAGACACACTTGAGTTAAACACTTGGTTTAACCCTTTAACAGCCGGAAATGGATAACATAGAGGTCAATGCGCTTATAGAGTATGTTTTACCCTTAAGTATGTATCACCAAAATTGCATCCTGTATAAGTAATCCTTACTTTGTAATTTTTCAATATCGCGTTTCGGAAGCCTACGCATAGTCATAATTTAAGAATCATGATTTCTCGTAATGTCTAATATCAGAGTCCTGAAAGGGTTGACATATGTTTAAGTTAAAATTAAATTAAAACACTATCTAAATAATTTATGGTTAGGTCCTTTACGCCATATTATTAAGTTTCATTTTCTAAGACCACAAAGTGCAAAAATTAAAAATCTCAACATCTAAAATCTTCCACGATTTTCTATTGAAATGAAGTAATTCTTCGGACACGTAAAAAGGCTTTATTGAGATGAAAGCGAAAGGAACTTTTTCTTCGATTGTGTAAGAAAGCTTAGAACGCTCCATTAGGACGTAAATTTTTCTCTAAATTTCGTTAAGCGACTACTTCACTTGAATTAAGGTCTACTAATATTGATGAAATACCTACTAGATACTGGATTTCAAAGAAAAATACTAAAACTTATGCAGACAAAATTACATAGGATTTGACAAAATTATTACAAATTGAACTTAGTGACCTTGAAAATAATATATCGCTTAACACATTATTACTTCTAATTAAGTTAATATATGAATATGTAACTTACATTCTAAGTAAAGAGAAGTTTTTATGAAGTAGAGAAAATGAATATGATTTTTTTATAATTTAATAAGTGTTACAAGAGACTCTATCCGCGAGGAATTAAAAAAAATATCAAAACTTGAGATAATAACTACCCTTAGAAAATTTGATGAGAATGCTTAGTAGTTTCAGCGTTTTTTATATTACATTACAACGGAGAGCTCGACACTCAGGCGTTGCGGACGTTAGTTCCCTCTGCATACTCTACCGCATTTACCACGGCGAGTGCTCTGAAGAATTCCGTCATCGGACGACACGACAGACCGCCAGGTTCTATCCACATCATCTCGATGTCTGGCGCTTGCGTTTGCGCGGAACTTTCTGCCTCACACAGCAGTGTTGTGGAATGGTCTATCCTCGGCGGTATTTCCAAACCGCTACGACTTAGAGTCGGTATGCTTATCAGCATCTCAAAGGCCGGCAATGCATCTGCGATTCTTGCTGATGTCCATGGGCGTCGTTGAACACCTCGGTGTTCCCGCTGCTCTTTTTCCCCCTTATGTTATAAAAAAAATAATAATATTGCACGTTTATATTATTATACGATTGGCATCCTTATCCGTTTCAGCTATCTTAATTTATCAATACATTGACCTACTCTAGACCCGTAATTGATATGTTCCCGTCGCTGGAACAATCCGCTAAGTGGGCGGGCCGATACATTTTTCAACGCATTTAGTGATTGAATGCTGAAACTCGTCAATGCCAGAGGCGGACTTTCAAATTAAGTTTTCATTTTTAAATGAATTGATCTCTTCCTCATTGAAATGTTCGCCAGACAGACACCGATAAGTGTATTAAACGCTAAGGTTATTATTAGCAGAAAAAAAAACCAATTTCAATTAAAAAAATTTAAATAACTACGTAGATAAATACCCATATAAAAAATATAAATATGAAGTACGGTCTACGAAGTATCTATAATGTAAAAACCTCAATCTCTTGTCTTCAAAGTCTACGAATTTTACTCTTTCTACGCGGTGTACAGTCACGCGGTAGACACTTTATGGATATTACACGGTCTACGAGTTCAATGAAGTCTACCCTATCCACTATCAATGCTGTCTACGCAGTCTACGAAGTCTACGAGGTCTACGAATACCACAGAGTCTACGAAGTCTACGGAGTCAACGAAGTCTACGGTGTCTATGGAGTCTACGGAGTCTACGAAGTCGACACAGTTTACGTGTGTTATATTTACACAGCAGATTCTACGAGATATACGCAGTAAGCAAGGCCATAACACATACGTGGACTTAAATTTTACGAGGTCGAAGATAATTAAAACCACTTTAAAAAGTTGCGGCGTACAAACTAACTAAATGCATAAGTCAACGCCATTTAACCCAATGCGTGCCTAATGAATAGTCACCAAACCATTTACGTAGCTCACAGAAAGCCTTTGATGTTTTCAACAAAAAATTAAACGCTTTCCTTTGGTTCACGAAAGAAGGGTAAATTTAAAGCATTGGTTAGCTTTTAACCGATTTACTGTGGTACATTTATTTAAACTTAATTAAAAAAATAAAAATACTGTAGTGTTCTGTAAATCAGCAAAAAAAGATCTTATACTTGAAGTAGCGCCATCTATTGGCTGTGTATTAAAACATAGATTTTTTAAAATTAATCTAAATAATTAGCAATGCATTATTTAACAATTTATTTTTAAGGAACATACTCGAAAACATCGAAAAATAATAAAAGAGATAAGGCCAGTGGGATTTGAACTAGAATTCTCTAGAGCGAATAACACTTCATTCGTCAAAATCGGTTGAGTCCTTTCGGCTCTAGGCCGTCACAATGGAATTTACAAACATACAAACCCGCATACATACATAAAAAAATTGCTATCTTCGTCAGTTTACCAACAACTTAATCAATCAAGTTTCATTTGAATGTACATTTTGTAAAAAAATACACATGAGTAACGTCAATTTCCATGAATTTGCATCATGAAGGTTACCAACGTAGGAAAAAGTAATCCCCTATGTTGAGACATACGCCAAATTGAATTTATGATAATAACGCACCCTCCACTTCGGATATAAAAAAATTAATAGCTCATTTACTCAAATCGGATTAAGCCTTTAATTCCCTGTAGCGCCATACGTAACATCCGGTATTATTTTCATTAACCTTATGTAACCCTTATTACCAATTTCCCATGAAAAATATATCAGTGGAAGTTACTGAAAAAATAAACTTCCTATTAACAGTAATTTATAGCATCAAAATATACGTGCATTAACTTCTTAATATATTTATATTAAACTAGCTGTCGCCGCGACTCCGTCCGAGTGAAATGAAAAAAAAATAGTTCCCGGCAATTATTCAAATTTTTCTCGACGTAAAAACCATCTTTGAACTTCAACGAACATTTAAAAAAAAGAATTGGCCAAATTGGGCCAGGCGTTGTATAATGTATAAAGGTCACGAAGATTTTCAAGACAAACAATCAATGTTATTCTGTACACTTATGTTTCGTTAGATAAATACATAGTGGTAGAAATAACAAATTTCTGTGTAATGTACGATCGATGGGAGTAAGACATCAAACATCTCTGTCGCCCGAGCCTCTCCAAGTGGCCCGATATCCACTCTTATTAGATTTGCGAAATCAATTCGTCTCGCTGGCAACCGGTAACTTAATATTTCCATTACAGTTCTGCCTGTTAAGGGTTCTTCTCGCGACGCCGCTAATTTCGTTTAATATTTGCTTTCATATTTTTTTTCTTTTTCGATTTTTTCTACGTTTATTTAATATAAGAACAGATAAAATAATTTTATTTTCTACAATACATGTAATTTTAAAATCTATTCTCATAAAAATAGGAGATAAATTTGCGATTGCTAAGTCTGTATCGTAAAACTAAAATATAGGGTCTGTATAAATGATAGCTTACATCTAAAAACTGAACTTTTAGAATGAATTTAGCTAAAATTCTTAACTGTTAACCTCCTTAACTAAATGTAACCTTACATTGTACAACGAAAAACCTGTCAAGTTTATGTACAACGTTCTAAATGTGCATTCGTAAAGAAAACGGGACGAGAAAACTGAGTGTCGAGCGAGTTTATGCGCCTCAGCAAGTTATTATGTTTCATAACTTAGTTTTAAGAGCGTGCCTCCAACGTACGGTGTAGGGGACACGGAATGATATTACGTGCTATGTATTGTTACGGTTTTTACACTGACGTTTTAGCGGGAGAGTGAATGGAGTAATGCAATAAGTAAGCATTCAAACGAGTTACATAATATACTATACCATAGAATACTTAGTAACTACGAATAGAATCCTATAGCTATAAACATTTTTAGTTCAGCTCCTAATATAAAGTTAAATAAAATGCTTGTTTTATACAAAAACTTTACATAACAAATTAAATTACGGTTAGACAGTAGTACTAAAAACCCACAGGGTTTAGGTGTACTTACTGGTCGCTTATTAATTTATAAGAACAGCAAATTAACAAATACAGACGTTATTAACCATTTCACAATTATATTAAACAAAAAGAACAGAGATTGAACGGTTTTTACAGACCATAATAGAAAGACAAAAAAGCGAAACAAAAAATAGATATATAAGACAATTGATTGTCTTAAAATAATGAAAATAAAAAATGAAATCTTGTTTTGTTATTTAATTTCCTTTTCGAATGGATGCATTGTTAAAACTTGTATTATATCGTTTTGCATAATAGCTTTCAATGAGACTCGAGTAATTTTTCGAAACAATTTTTTAATTTACAAAAATGACTATTATTGTTATGAATTGCAAACAATACTCAATCGAAATTATAAAAATATCCCCATTTATTTACTGAGTTATCTTTGTATATGCATTCTTTCAAGTTTTGTTTCCGTCTGCAGTTAAAAAATGTTCAATATTCATACCGCGGTGCAAACATCGTTAGGTTCATGGACATACTGACAAACTCTTTCAGACTAATACGGTGACCATAAAATATAGACTTATAGTATAAAATTATAATTTATATGAGTTTTTGCTAATTTTTTTTCTATTACTCATATTTATTATTATTAATTGTAGGTGTAGTTTTAAACGGAAAGTTTTAAATATGTAGCTATGATTATTCAGTTTATAAATATATATATTTATATTTAATTTAACTCCCAAGTACACAGTGGCGACAAGCAGGCGGCCGGTTCTTTGAATCAATACTTACATACAAGAAGTATACAAGTAACGATTATCCGAAGTATATGTTAAGAAAGAATTAATGATAAAAAAGACTGAATAAAAAAAATGATTGTCACCCTAACTTAACTGGCATTCTCTGCAAGTGGATTCCGCGGGATCAGCTTTTAGTTTTCAGCATCAAAGTCTAAAAATGTTCAGGGCTCGTGACAGGTGACGCGGCTCAAAGATATTTCATTTGGTTAAAATAGGTTAAAGCTAAAAGCTTTGCAACCACCATCAACATCACATCCTAAAGTTAAATAATAGTATGCGTTTAATTTTTATGCGAATAACTCAACAAATATTGACTAATCTGTCTTCAAAATCGTGCTAAAAATGTTTTTTATAATAAATTTTAAAAATTAAACATTTGTTACGTTTTACAGTTTAACATATGTTTAACTCTATTATTATATATAGATTTTGCACGCGACTTCGTCCGCGTGGAGTTAAAAGTGTGCGCGGAGTAGCCTATGTGTTCTTCCAGGCTATGTTCCACATCTGTGATAAATTTTCTATATTGCATTTTATTTGGTATGACATAAGTTAATACGTACTTGAATTTTAGTGTAAAACTAATGCTTGACTTTCGATATCAAAGAAATACATTAAATGGTTGAGTTTCAATTGAAAATTAATGATTATTTCACGTTCTAAAGGCAATCAATTAATATTATATCGACGATTACTCGTGAATTATGTAGCAATTGTAAATAGGCGTTGTTAGCTTAATTTACGATACAACAGTTATTTAGTATGCAGTATTATGAAGCCGCTAAAGGTATATTTGCTATGACAGTATGCTTTCGATGAGCACCATTAGTTAATTAGTCAGTTAATTATTTTTAGTGTTAATGTATAATAAGCTTTAATCATGTTTTGTTTGTTAATTGTTTGAAAGTGATGTTATTTTACATATTTAAAGCACACGATAATGTAGCTATCGCTACCAACTACAGCGAAAAATCTATATAACGTCGCTCAAGGATCGAACACGTTACGACGTTATATAGAGTTGTCGTTATATCGAGTGACGAAAAATAACATTTCCCCTATTTTCTATTAACTTATATTTACTAAATATAGTATTATTTTTTACAGTTCATAAGTGTGTAAACAACTGCGCTTGTAACAATTTGACAGAAATTTAATGATCGTTATACAATAGCCCACATTTCTTAGTATCCTCATCAGACGTAGAAAACACGTTTTGATCTTAGATAGAGTTATCGAAACTTTATATGGAGTTTAAACTTTGTATGGAATAAAGATAAACCAACAAAAGTCAAGAAATTTCGACGTTAAAAAGAGTTTACAGGTTACCTCGAGTGACGTTATGTGGAGTTTGGATTATATATTTTTTAAAATAAGCCAGTGCAGTTAGTACTGAAATGTCCCAGAGTAATCTACCTCTGTATTGAATCACATCTAGATCCCTTTCCCAAGTAAATATACATACATCCATGCATCCAAACATTCGTATTTATAATACTAGATATATGTATAATATCAAATTTATCTGCATTTAGTACATAATCTATGAATTTCAAAATTTAAAACTATAGCATCAAATCATAACACTGCTTCTTAACATCACCAACTTTAATATGTTGTTGAAATAGAAATATTTTCTTAAAACTTCTAAAACTTAATATTGAAAGGGAATATAGTTTTATTTTTCGTCGAATGCTTTAGTGAGTAGCGGGCTCTCTGATCTAGATTCGTCCATTTATTAGATGGCTGAACTTTGCCCGTTCTTGGTAAATGCCAGTAGAATGCAATTTGCTTTGCAGTTTTTCTTCCATGTCACTGAACATCTCGAGGAAAATCAGCATTAACGGGCATGTGAATTTGTTATTTAATGTATCTCTTTGATCGGAATCGAATTTGATGAACGAAAACGAACATCCACTGAAAACTTTAAATCAAATAATAATTTTAACTTTTATTTTATTGTTAAGATTGAGTTAGTTATTTCTTAATATTTTACGGTTTAATATATTATACATTACTATTGTTGTTCACGCCTGTCTTCTGTATGGTCGTGGCATTTCACCGGGCGAGCCGGGACAATTAGTGCGAAGATGTTAAAGCGGGCTCTACCACTGTTAAAATGGTACCTAACCATTTCATGAGTTTTTAGTATGTGATGTAATTGTAATTATTACTTCTCAATATATTTTTCAATATAAATAAATATGTATGACTATTCCAATTAGTTTCCCGGCAGTTACTTTTATTAGTGACACAATAGAAGTACTATGTAAAATGATCATTTAATGGTTTTACGCAAAGTGTCTGCAATTTAACCCATAAATATTTGATGTTACCATTTAATTGGTGATAAATATGTCCGGTTGTCGCCTTTCCTGATATATTGCTGAGTTTTAATTTATTCACTCTATATTTTTGAAACCGAAAGGAATTTTCGTTATTCGATTTTCCGGTCATACAACTTTTACGTTGTATTGCCAATATTTTAATGTAAAATTAAAACTAATCTGATAGGGGAATATATTTAAATAACTTATTTGAAATTAGCTTACTTGAATATAAGAGCGTCGGTGGCTCAAGGACTTGACTTGCAATCTGCAGTTCCTGGGTTCGAATCCCGTCATGTACCAATGTGTTTTTCGATTTCTGATTTACATATGTACATTTATCCGAGGTTCTTACGGTGAAGGAAAACATTGTGATGCAACCTGCACATATCTGAGAACATATTCAAAGATATGTATGAAGTCAACCAACCCGCACTTGGCCAGCGTGGTTAACTATGGCCTAGTCATAGTTAACTTAGGGTAGGCTCCGAGCCCCGCGGTGAGGACTATAGTGAGCTGATGATGATGATGATGATGATTTGAAATTGCACAAAAAAATGTATTGAAATTAACTCAATTTTAGTTTATTCGCGAACTTAAACTAATTGAATTACACATGGACTATTAAAGGTTTTTACGTAAAATATTTACGAACCTATATGCCTACACTTTTAGCCTAATGTACCCACTTAGTATTATCTGAATATTTTAAGCAAATAAAAACCTTTGTATAAATTTTTCTAATTTCTTTCATACTTATGAATACATGTCAATAATATTAAATATTTACCAACAAGATAAAGTACTTAAAAGAGATTGCTTTGAATATTTACATATCATTTTGAACACATTTTTGAAACACTCTTTACTTTTATTACAACGAGTTAGTTGCTAAGATATTTTAGCTCTTTGTATGAACATAATATATGTTGAATATTCCATTCATAACCTGGAGAAATTGTTGGATTTTTTATGATTTGTTGAATGGATAGATCGATAGATGTATGTTTCTTTGAAGGTATCTCCGGTACGGTTGAACCGATCTAGCTGGAATTTGGCATATATGTAGAACATAGTCTGAGAGAACAAATAGGCAACTTACTAAGTTTTTTTAACTCAGCGCGGACGAAGTGGCGTCAGCTAGTTTTATATTGAAAATTCAACATTATTTTTTTTGTCTAAAATTATTTTTATTTGTCTATCCTATCAAAGTTGAGATTTTCACTTGTTAATATTATTTTATCTAAAATAAAAACGTATCTACATAACTTGTTAACCATCCTGGTAACCTGTATAGCGCGTACATACAAATTAAAAAAAAAATACAAAAACGCTTTCGCAGACAAAAGTCAATCAGCGTTCTGCCTCTGCTGAAAACCGCGCAGCCTGCACCAGTTTCAATAAACAACTGAAACTATTCGATAGTCGAGAACAAAATTGATATTTTCACCGCGCACCGCGAAACCAATAGAAACATGTTGGATTATTTTTATTTACCTTTTTATATACATATGTATAATACTCACGTAGTTTTAGACAAAATTTGGAGCGAAAAACGCGCTTATGTTACCGTCAAGTGTCAAATTGATTAGTGAGGGGACATAAACATTGATATTTTAATAAGGCTAGTGTTAACGATACACCGTCACAGTGTCGGATTTTCTTCCTAACAGTAAGACATATTGTTTTGTTCTATCAATTAAGAACTTAGCAGCAACTTAGCGCTTACTAGTGAATACTACTCTAATCGGTTAATCCGTTTATGATATTAGTCCGCACGAAATCTGACATCTGGACAAACATATAAACAAACAAAAATTCTAATACTTGTTATTGGAATTTATACCATAAAAATTTATTTTCCCAAAAAAAGGATATGGAAAAATACTTTTTCAATTGACGAATATGTTTCAAAAGCTGTTGCTTTTTTAGTTTAAATATATTTAAAAATCTGAAGCGTTCGTCACTGCAATTGGCGTTTGATTGATAGATACGTTTTGCATGTGACGACCTCAAAGCCAAATTTATAAAAGCAATAACCTCGATACCGGAGAATGTTTTTATTTGTTCAATATTCGAGCATGCGATCCAGCCAAAGGATTTATTTATAAACATACATAGGTTCACAGATTCTTAAACAAATGAATTAATGAATCATTTGTGTTTATCATCTTCTTCCTGTACTTTTCTACATTAATTATAACAAGGAAAGTTTTGTAGTTTTTTTTTAATTTAGAAAAAAACTCAAAAACTACCTAAACGATTGAAAAGCTCTTACTCTATTTAAATAGAACAGTATCGATGAGTACACATGAGTGAGTGCCAAGTTTCAGAAGAAAATGTCATGGACAGAGCAAAGTTGAAGAGACGGATTGGATAAGCTGACCCCACCACCATGTGGGATGCAAACTAGGCAGAGAGAGAGAGAGTATTGATGAGTAACATAGGCTAGCATTACCATTTTGCGTTCCCTTTTCTCATGGAGGATCGGCACAGAATGTTTCTACTCTTGTATATTATTAAGCACAAATTCCTTTAAACCTTTGCGGAGTTACCTTCTAACGAACATCCATCCATCAAAACTGTCGCATTTATAATATTAGTAAGATTAGATATTATTTAATAGTTTTTCTCTCATACCCGGGACAGTTTTAGTCGTTACAATAATTTACCTAACTCACATTGTTATTGTTGTTTTATACATAATAAACAAAATGTACAAAAATGTCTTTCAAAGAAATTCATAATGAATGTGTACAGTTAAAAATTAGCTCGAAGTTTAACTTTGAGTGTAGCTTGAGAGAGGAAGATTACGTAACACAATACGCTGCGAGGAACGTCGCTAAACAGTTTATACAAACTTCGAGCTCACGACGATGCTTTCATGAAGTTTTCGATAGACTTCGTCTAACACATCACATGTCTTTGCTGTGAATAAATTACTTGTTAAAATAAAAGCCAATTTTTTTTATAAAAGAAGGGTAACAAACGAGCAGCGGGAACACTGAGGTGTTCAACGCCCATGGACATCAGCAATTCCAGAGGAACCGCAGATGCTTTGCCGGACTTTAAGATAGTGATACGCTCGGTTTATTTTATCAATTATAAAAAAAAAACGAATGATTCTTGCCATTTTAAGTGTGGTCTTCTAAAATTGGAAATATAGTTAGTTATTTTCCGTGAGTTTTAACTAAGATTTAGGTCTGTAATAACAAAGAACTCTCGCCTAATTCTTCTTTTAAAATAAAACTAATCTTTAGTCTTTTCTTTGGGTTTAACTTTTTTTTAAAATACTGATTAGTTAATCCATGTTATATTATAAACAACAAAATTTGTAAGTGAAAATATTATAGAGAAATAATTTAGACGATTTTCAATAACAAAATGAATGTATTCAAGCATTTTTGCTGAAAGTCGATATTCATGAAAATCAAATATAATAATAATATGAAAAATCATTTAATATTTCTTACAATTTACAAGATAAATATAAAATAGAAATAAGAAAGATGTAAAAAAATAAAGTCTTAAAACACCTCGAGCTCTTTCAAATGGAATCATGTTTTCGAAATGTTTTATTGATGCCGAAGAATGAGCTCAGTAATTCGAATAAGGCTTTCATTTAAATTTTTCATCGATCAAGCGAAAAGAGGCTATAAGTGAAGGTGATAAGGTCTATTATAAGTTTGTTGATTAACAAGTGAGTATCGTGTTCTGCGAAGGCGTGCTAACATGAACGACATTCTTGGTATTAATAATGTACTTGAAGATTTAAGTCGAAGGGATTTCATTTGATATGTGTAGACAAGTGTGTCATTATTATTGAACTTTGTCATAATTATTAAAATATAAAGTAATAAAGGTAGGTAGGCCTCCCGCACGATTGACCGATGACCTGGTCAATGTTGCGGGAGTGCACTGGATGCGGCATTGTGGCAATCGATGGGGAGGCCTACGTCCAGCAGTGGACAAATTTAGGCTGAGTATGATGATGATAATGAAAGTAATAAATCCTTACCGGACATGTGTTAGTCATTTTGAATAATGACTGAGATTTACTGAAATTTCAATAGTAAATTACTAGCTTAACTATAAAAAACTTCGTTCGACATCAATGTCAAATGTCACTTAGATTCGTAAAGCCACTCCGGAGATATCTACTACTACCATGCTCAGTGTCCTTTAATACTAACAAACAGTCTCTTAGTATAGATTTCTCTCACTAAATCTACATTAAAACAGTAAGTATATATTGTTTACTCAAAATATACTTTCTAAAGTTTTTGACGCATGAACTGACTTACCTGTCAACAACCTAACTTACCTTATCACATATTCAAATAAAATATACTCGCTGCTGATTTATGTTAAAATCAAACTTCGAAAGCAATAAAAGGTCTGACGTATGGTATTTACCATGTGAATCTTTTCAACGCAATCGCTAAACGTTTTAATGGAAACTTTACGTTTTCTGGAAACTTTAAGCAGTCGATGCGTGTACTAAGTTTGTTAAAGTTACATCAATCATCGGTATTAAGTAAAGTTGAATGTTAAGAATTGTTTCTCGCATTGTGGAGAATATTTCATATTTAAGTCGAAGTTCATCTGTCATAGATGTGATTGATGAAATTGAGAATTTAATATGGAAAACAATCGTGACGTATAGCTTAAAAACATTTGTAATATGTATGCCTACGACGTAGCACAACGTAGCTGTGCTACGTCAAGTGCTACGACGTAGGCAAACTACGGCAATATAATATTTTTGTCATAATTAGACAAAAATTTATTAAGATTAGCGATAGAAGTTATAAAGACGAGTCAAACTCGCTTAACTTATATTTGAAATGTAATTACATAGTAAATAATGTTTTCAGTCACTTTGCTTTGAACTTCTGTATCGTAAAAGCTATCCACGGCAAATTATAAGCTTAAACTGTTCATTATTTTTTTTGATAAGTTTTATACATTTAAAATAACACACGGTGCGTCAAACTATAAGTATTTCAAGTCTCTGAATCAACCCTCATATCAAGGAAAGAGGGTTGTTTGCGGGTTATTAATAAGAGGGAAGCTAACACTATAGTGATTGTAATAATGTAAGACAGGCTAAACATTCTGACTAGCATATAAAGCATAGAATTTCCCTTTCAAGTCATAACTTAACCGAAACTTATGAAGTTCCGACATAACATAACCCGTGCGTGAAAATCGAGTGATGTCGGTCCTTGCCGATAAGTTAAATCTTGTCAGTTTCTCTCTCCCATATTCATAAAGGTCACTCAGCAATTTATGAATCGTTTTAATTTGTTATTTTAGATTACATAACATATGAATTATAATTATTAACTTAATTAAAAATAGTTCTGTTTGAATCGAAATTTAATGAAAAAAGTCAATAAGTCAAATTATTAACAATAGTTGGTTTGTTCGTAAAAGAAATGATGTTGACTTCATATATATAAAATTCTCGTGTCACAATTTTCGTTCCCATACTCCTCCGAAACGGCTTGACCGATTCTCATGAAATTTTGTGAGCGTATTGCATAGGTCTGAAAATCGGCCAACATCTATTTTTAATCCCGCGCGGACGGAGTCGCAGGCCATAGCTAGTATTATTATAAATTTAACCCCATAATGGTAATAAAATCTTACTTCTTAATCTTACGCATCATATAACTTTTAAGTTTTTAACTGTCTCATAAAACTATCAAAGAAATAGTGTAGAAGAATTTTTACGATTTATGTACTTTATTAATATGTTATAAAATTTTATAACTAGGTTTTAAGAGTTCATAAAATAGTATTTGTTTATATTAGAATGATGTTATAAAAGGCGTATCGAATCAGGACCAAAAATATAAAAAAATACGAACAGTATGTTAGTAAAAACCACAAAAGTATAAAATTATAAGTTTTTTTTGTAAACATATTTTACGATGTTTTCTAATAGATCTAAGAAATATTACAGGATGTTTTTTTATATAGAATACTAAAAGCGCGTTAAAATTGTTGCTACTCGTTCTATTACATTCATTTGAAATTCCCGCCCACATTATGAATGGCGCTGAACTCCCTGAAAGCCTTCAGTACTGCGCAGGCTTGATTTTATAATACGCTATCCGACAACAGACGTCGCTACTAGTATTTTAAAACACGGTGGTGTTTTACTCACCCTGATTGATATACCCCCGAGACGGAGCAACGTTCGGCAACCTGGAGGCATTGGAGATCAAGTATTGCAATTTGGTCTCTAATGACTCCAGGTATAAAAACAACAATATAAATCTGACATTAGTGCTCTGCACATCGGGCTTGATTCGGCTCTTCCAAAATCGGAGGCTGGATCACTCGACTGGTATAGCACTTGAACGGTGGTTTTGTCAATGCCCCGTATCTGTCCAGTGCTAGATATAAAAACATATCTAGTCTTGGATAGGTATGGGTTATTGACAAATGTAACTTTATTATGCGACTCTACGCGTTCTGCATGGTTAAAATAATTATCATTAATGAATATTAAATCTTTTATCTCTGTTTTTATAATACTCTATGTGGGTTCGGAGCACCATTAAATATTTTATGAGGATTATAAACAAATCTCATACTATTTTTAAAGTATGCTAGACTAACATGCTACGTTAACTTTGGTGTAAATAAAAAAAATATTCTTATTATTTTTAAACATTAATACTCAGACTTGATAATATTTATTCATTGCTTTACCTGAGGATAGTCGAATCATTCAAAGTCTATCAACAGATGGCGTTTGTTGTATCAAATGGATGCCGTAGTACGGCTTATCATGAGTACAGTTAAATTTTAAATTGACTGATTTATTCGAATTTAATATTTAAAATCAATAAAAAAAATATTTCTGGGTTCTTGAGTGCCAATATAATTACAAAAGAAAATCTTTTAAAAAATCATAACAATTCTTTTTTTAGTTAAATTCTTTGCATAACCTTTTTAATCGTCTTATCTTAAAAAGATGACCTAATTTGTTTTAAGTTTATGTTTAAGTTTTCCTTTACTTTACTTGTACTACGTATCTATTTCTTGCAATCATAATGTTTTTATTTTAACCAGTTATCTACATCAGATTCACAATTTGTAAAAAATTGGCAATGTAGTACACTAGAACTGGCTTAAAGCCAGACCCGTGATAACACAAGCCGAGCTTTACTTTAAAACAATCGTAGTTACACAATACGCGAACTTCACACTAAATGAAACGAACACTGCTGTATTCTTTGTTACAAAACCTATACAATAAGCAATGATTAAAAAAAAAACTGAATATAGGCAGTAGTTTAGACCGATAAGGCTATGTTAACCGGTGGGAATAAATCAAACTAAATTATGTCACCTCATTAGCGCTCCTTATCTACGTCATAATGTCAAATACCACTAAGTAGGTTTTATATATATTTTTACAGAACCAACTGTGAAATTTTTGTACCCTAATAAAATTTAACTCATGTTGTTTTTTTTAAAGAGAATTTTGGTTTGCGCTATCATTTTTATGTAAAACTGAAAGGTAAAAGACATTCGATTCAGCTAGTAAATAAATATAAATAAAATACGACATTCATCTTAAATCTGTGAGCTATGAAATAAAAGTGAAATCTTTTCTTATTTTATTTTCTAGAAGTAACACGTAGCCAGCTAATGGTTCAATTCCAAATTATCTGCCAATAAACTTCGATATTGCCTTTCACAGTAGTTGGCCATTTTTAAAAGTGACTTAAACGCTACGTCGCACGTGATGAAAATATCGAGCAGCCTTGCATGAAAACGCGTTTGTTCATAAGATTCTAACGAATGAAATAAACTTTCAAGTAAAACTCTAAAACTATTGATTCATTTAAATAAAACTATAACATGACGTCATATATATTTTTATATACACACGATTAAGTTGTATGTATAATAATTCATCATCAGCTCACTATACGTCCCCAATGAAGGGCACGGAACCTACCCGAAGTCAGGGGTGCTGATGTATACACAGTTAACTTAATTGCTTACAATTTCTAGCGGAGTCTATATCGCAACTAGTACCTCAAAGTTGTTAATAAGCAATCAATCAGGCATCGCTCACTGATGGGCAACTTTCAACCGCAAGATTGTTCGTTACAGTCTGGTGAAAGTTTAAAATTGCACGAGCTCCAACTTCAATTTTAAATGATTGCTAAACTAAGTTTACACTTAAAAATCAACCATTTACTCTATTCTATAAAGATAAAAAAAATCATAAAAAAAAATCGGAGCAACTTTCTGTATCCCATTTAAAAAGACCTAAATTTAAGACTACTCTTCGAAATAATATGTACACTTGAACATATTATTAGGAAGTAAATCCGACACTGTGCCGGTGTATCGGCGCAACACTAGCCTTACAAACATCACCGTTTATGTCCCCTTACTAATCAATCTGATACATGACTTGGTAACGAAAGCGCGCCTCGCGCCAAAGCATTTTAACTAATAATGTCTATAAATATACTCGACACTTTCCTAATAAAGTTAATTTCGTGAATATCACAATGTTTTTTTTGTAAAAAATACAAACGAATATTCCTAATTATTTACTTACATAAAAACAAAGATGAAAGAATTAATTGCAAGTAATTATCATACAAGCAAAATATTTTCTTAGAGGGAAAACAACAGTTATTGTTTTCTCCATTATTGGAAGCGAGGAAAGCAATTACGCAGTCAATGGGTCGCTTCGGCACTCACTGGAATAGCAAGTTGAGAAACAATTTCAAATCAGTAGAAGGAAATAATAAAAGAATTCAAAACATTTTTAAAACAATAATTGTTTTGATGCAAATTTTAAGAAAATAAACAAATATAACTCAATGTGTAAGTTTTTTTTATATTTTGTACTCAATAGAAACACTAACTTTTTCTTACGAATAGTATATTGATTTTGCTATATTTTATAGCTTAATCGGAAAAATTATTTTCAAGAGATATGTATAGTTAGATTCATATTTCTCAGTCTACCGTAGGACGTATATATCCGTCGGGATTTTTTGTTTTTAAATTTAATATAAAATAATTTAGGCTTGTGTACTTTTGTTTTTTTTTATATCACAAATTGTAAGAAATATATTATTATAATGATTTGGAATTTGCCTTATTTAGTATAAGCCACATTGTTAACAAAGTTTTGCGGCTTACCCTCGTACACGTTTAAAACTTTTAACTAGCCAGATGCGTTACGAATACAGACCGAGAGAAACGCGTCAATATAATACCTTGGTATGTAAAATAAATGAAAATTTAAAAGATAATAATAAAAATTTACATTAGACAAATGTCATTATTTATTTTAGGTTTAAGATCAGCTTCTATATGCTCAAAAAGAGCGTTAGATATAGATAAAATATACAATTTGAAGTCTAGGACATTCTGTACTGTTAGAACGATAATCCGACACTGTGCCGGTGTACTGGCACAACAGTAGCCTTATTAAAATGTCAACGTTTTTGTCTCCTCAATAATCATGCTGACACTTGACTTGGTGACAAAACCGCGCCATTTGCTCTAATTGATTCTAACTAATAATGTTTAAAAGTACTTAAAGATTTTTCTTACTAATGCAATTCTCACTTTTGATACCTTAATCATCTTTTTTTTAATTGGTTTAGATTTTTTTTTTATTCATAAGTTGGCATACGACCGAGCGGCCACCTGAAATCGCTGAATAGCGAAGTGGCCGTTGCCCAATTGCAACATACGCAATTGCTTACATACATATATTAATTACAAATCATAAGAGAAGATTTTTAAAAAGCAGTCTAAAGATAAGTAATTTAAATTAGTGTTCCAAAAAATAGCTAAACATAATTATTACGATAATTATTTTTAAAACATCCGTTAATTAAAATCAGGCTTCTTTAACCTTAATATTCATTCGTTACTTTATAATTTAGCTCTGGCTTTCAGCGTTAATTTATTTGAAGCATCCGCCACGGAAGTTATAACTCATAATTAATTTATCCCATCGAAAGGAGCAAGTTACAATCAAATGAATTAATTAGTACATTATTGAATTATTTCAAACATGAAAATTAATTTGACTAGTGTTTGGTTGCTTCGCCTTAAAGTTACATCTCCTCAGTAATACCCCTTAATTAATAGATTCAAATACAATATACTTGTAGAGAGGAAAATATCAATTACAAGTGTCATACTAAATAACCAAAGGGTCTAGACAAAGTGCATTAGCTCCGAAGCGAATCCATAACTTCAAAAATGTATAGAACTGACAATAACATTCGATAAATCACGTGATTGTCGCGCGTCAGTTCCATACATTTTTGAAGTTCGCTATGGAATCGCTTTGAAGCGAATGCACTTTGTCTAACTCCCCAAAGCTCTCACATTCGTACAGTACTTTTTTGCATACAAATTGGTTCATAATGTCTTGTCTATTGACATATGTGTATGTCAAATAGGACGTCGGCGGCTCGGGGGTTAGCACTTGACTTGTTATCTGCAGGTCCTGAGTTCGAATCACGCCGTGTATCAATGTGTTTTTCATTTTTCAATAAACATATGTACATCTATCCAACATTTTTTTATTATGGTGAAGGAAACATCGTGAAGTCAACCCGCCCTGGGCCAGCGTGGTTGACTATGGCCTTAGTCACCTCTAACTTAGGGTAGGCTCTGAGTCCCTTAGTGGGGACATATAATGAACTGATGATGATTATGTTCAATGTTTTTGAGTTTTAATAAATGGATTGCAATAATTAAATTGACAGATCTACAAAAATGACAGTTTGCAGTAAAATTCTCTAGGCTCACATGTGTTATCACTATTTTTAATTGCAAATACGAGTTTTGTCAGTGCCGTTTAATATTTCCAACATTACCTAAATCCGACATAATTTCGGTTATAGTCAAAGTTTAATAACCACGTTCTGCGCCTGGGCCCAGAGCGCTAATAAAATCTAACGCGTCATTTCTCTCGAGTTTTGTAACTTCGCTTGAATTAATATAGTAAAAACTTTTTACTGATTCATTCGTTATGATAATCGTTCTTTTTAAAAATAAATACTTGAAGATATTACTTAGGTCTACTATGAAATCACATTTTTTTTACTTTGCACTCAATAGCATAGAAACGAATCAAACATTTATTAAGCCAATAACGTATTACTAATAGTCGCCCATTGGCTTAATTTTGGCCACAATACACAAAGATTTTATTTTGATTTTAAATAGCTTATATAGTTTTTATTTATATTAAATGTAAGTATGTCAGATTTCATGCAGAATTTGTACCATTTTCTTGAAAAAGAGAATACAGTTTTCGCTTCAGTATTAATATGAATTAATTTCTTTTTTGTTTTTTTTTTCGAAAAAAGAATAACGCAATTGGAACGTATAACTGTAACACTCTGATATCGAATCAAAAATGGCGGGTATTGGCTTTCAATTCATCGGATAGCCATTATATTTATTGCTTTTAAAAGAAAGTGGACTCTCGGCAACAATATCAAAAGAAATATCCCGCACGTAGCAAACGAAATCTTATACCCAGGAAGTTAATTGAACTTGCGACGGATTTATAAGGAAAAAATTGTGAAAAAATGGTCACAACTATTGGATAAAACATTATATTGTTGATAAAAAATACTATATCTGTTTTCAACTTTGTTTAATAACTACTTTTATAAAAATGATGCAATTCGTTGAATTTTTCTAATATTTAAATTTTTTAAATATATTTAAGTTTGAAATTATAATTTATTTATTACTCAGAATTAAAAATAATAGTGAAAAATAGACCTTTATCTGTTTTTCTAATTTATTTGCCGCTCAACGAATTTCGAAAGTACATTCTAACCTCAATTTTCCTTTGAAGAAAAAAGTTGCGAATGACATCGTTAATATTGTAAATGCCTTTTAAATTTGATCCCACGGCCGCCGCCGCCGGCTGCGTCTTACAGATTATGAAAAAATTGAATTAATTTTATATATTGCTCCTTTCAGCTCATAAAAGTTACTTTTATAACATCGTAATGGGTATTACATTATCACTATTAACTATTTAGTTTAACTATTTAGTTTAACTATTTAGTTTAACTATTTAGTTTAACTATTTAGTTTAACTATTTAGTTTAAAAAAAAAAAAAAACAACTTACTATTACATATATTGCAAGACTAAAAGATAAGAGATGGACAGTTAGAACAACTTTATGGAAGGGACCGCAAGGAAGAAGAGGAATAGGAAGACCGATAACACGATGGGATGATGAAATAAAGAAAGTAGGCGGCACTACCAGGACACACGTGGCTCAAGATAGAGAAAATTGGGCATCATTGGAGGAGGCCTTTACCCGAACAGGGGTTCCTACAGATAGTTAAAAAAAAAGTAGTTACATTATAAATTTTATTGTATGATTTATCTGTAAGGAAATAAATGGCTTTATTATTATTATTATATTTAAGTTATAGAAAGTAATCCTGAAATATATTAGATATTTAAGCCTCCTATGTACAGTCAGCTGCATAAATATTAATACACAAAGCTTTAAACTAATACGCGTTCAATTTCTTAAGTATGCATACATGCTTCTGTCCATATGCTTCTGATTCAGTCCATGATAACGTGTTATTGACGAATTAGCGCTTATTTTTGTAACCTAACACCTTTACCAGTATCTAAAGTGTTATAAGTGTGTCGATATTTATGCAGCTGACTGTACACTTAAGGAAGTTAAAATTCCACCCATTTTTCGGTGAATTGAGACTAAAAATGTAATTAGGTCGTAACTTTTCAAAATAATATACATACGGTTGCTGTTCGATAATGGACCCTAAGTATTAAAACAATAATAATTATTTTTCTGTACACATCATAAAATTGTATCATAATACACAGAAGGTAGGTTAGATTGCAACCACATTACTATCACAGAATTTAATTTCGACCTTTTTCAATCTTAAATTAAAAGCTCTTTATCCTTTTTCATAGAAACAGGAAAACAATTACGCGTCTTCGTCGCCGGCATTTTACAAAGAAAATATAATACCATATCTAATCTTGGCTAACGTCTCGAGATAAGCTTTAATTTCATGCACAGTTAACGCTAACTATTAAAAAAAATCACAAGAAAACGTCTACAAAGAGATAATATCAAAGTTAGTGACCTCAAAAACATTTTCTTATTAAATTTTCTTTGTACTGTAATCCTTCATTTCAAACTAACACTGTGTAAAAAATGTATAATTTAAGTGTAGTAAACGTGAATTTAACAGACGTAAGATCTGCATATCGTCATCCCTTTCTTCTTTATAGAGACTGAAAGAGATAGCAACATTCTTGTTACAATGGCGGAGACTCACCTTTATAAATAGATGTACTTACCGCTTCTGTATTTAATTTTGCAATAAAGTATAATGTAGGACATTCAGAGCCTGTTTCACAATTTCCATATAAAATACTGGATAATTAACTAAGAAATAAATTAAAGACAAGACAAGAGTAGACAAGGTATAGTGAACTTTCTGTGAAAATAAATTACGTTTCGCAGATTATTTGTAAACTGTGAAAACCTAACGACTTTATTTGACAAATAAGTTCCAATTACCTTATTCAGGACTCACACGGGCATTGTAAAACAAGCCCTTAGTATTTGTTTAAATCCTGATTTTAAATACGTCGCGTCAACGTAAAGCTTATTTATAATTCACAGTACGAAAACGTAGTGCACCGCAATGCAGATTCCAGAATAAATAAGACACAAGTTTGTAAGTTTTTGTTATACATAAAATAACCATTTATATGATAACTAGCTGTCGCCCGCGACTCCGTCCGTGCGGGATTAAAAATAGATGTTGGCCGATTCTCAGACCTACTCAATATGCTCACAAAATTTCATGAGAATCGGTCAAGCCGTTTCGGAGGAGTATGGGAACGAAAATTGTGACACGAGAATTTTATATATAAGATATAAATATCCTTTTAATAGTAATATTTAAACATCTGTATTGATAAGTAGTGGTATTAGAAAAAAATCCTGCGTTTTAACTTAGAAATGTAGACAGGGATTAGTAATTTCCATTTAAAATGTCTCAACCTGCCCTTGTCCCTACGGAAGGTCCGCACAGTATGTACTTCTCATTCTGAATTCACCCTTCTCTTATGCAAATCATTGTTAACACTTTACATTAATATTTTCTTGGTCTTCCTCAACCTTTGTAGCCATTCACATTCAATATCAATTCTTTCCACGACCACGTCTCATGACCTCTGTTGTGTATGCGCATGCACCATGCTTGTAAGGGAACGGTCAGCTGCGCCCGACCGCTAAGTGGACGTGACATCAATAAACCAGTCTGCACTGAGCAAGCGTTGTTTCTGTTACTCACCATATTTATCTCTGGCGACGAGGATGGGATTCGAACCCACGCGTGCAAAGCACCATATCTAACAACCTCCATGACCGGAAAAATCATTTCGCACACCTTTACCTCAATATATTCTTATTAAGAGCTTTCTTTATTGAATACATATTAAATAAAATTACCTATTCATAAATCTGTTACACTCAAAAAAAGTTGTTTTATATTGTCTTAATCATCGTGAAAAAATTATTAAGATAGCAAAATTTATAAGAAATGAAAACGAAGTAAAAAGCTAATGCAATAGTCTCAAACGATACAGCGCAATTGCAAATGCAATAACACGGGGCTATCGCTGCAGAATCAGGGTAATTGAGTTACGTAGGGTCGGCGCTCAGGTACAAGCCTGTGACGCAGATGTCCGTACAATTTCAACGGTATTTTACACTGTAAAATAAAACTGCGAGAATTTATAAACGATATTAACACGTTTACGAAGCTTTTACTGAATTTGTGCTCTTCTAACGTTACAATATTTCATCATAATCAGCTCACTATACGTCCCCACCGAGGGGCTCGGAGCATACCTTAAGTTGGGAGTGACTAGGCCACAGTCAACCACGCTGGCCAAGTGCGGTTTGACTTCACACATATATTTGAATTTCTTCACAGATATATGCAGGTTGCATCTCGACAATATTATAATATTTATCGACTTCGAAATAATAATTGTACAATATAGACATATTACAAGAAAGAAGAGAATTTTCTCACTATTGAGGGTGTTTATGATCTTATATTGTTACTGGTTAGTGCATTTTGTTCGGGTTTTTTTTAAATTGGTTTTCTTTTTTTCTTAAATTTTTTATATTTATAATTGTATGTACGACTAAGATTGTTATAAAGATCCTCTAAATTTTATTTTAAATAATTATGTCTTTGGTTAAGTAATTATAATAATATTAAAATACAATAATTTCTTATTTTATATCATACTTTACATTAAGTCTAAAAAAGACGTGGTTTTAGATATTTATGTATTAGAAAAAAATACGATGAAGACAGGCGTGAAGTGGAAGCAATTCCGCGTTTCGTCTGATGAGTGTGCGTCCCTAAGACTAATTTAGTCCTCTTTCCCTTCCTACCCTTTTTCTTATATGAAAAGGATGGGAAGTGAAAGTGGACTTTCCGGATGAGAGGATATATAAAAATGTTTACTTTCTGTGCATCCTCTCCTCCGTCGATTAAAGGCAACGCATATGCAATTACGTATGTCTATGGGCAACGGTCACTTCGCTATTTTAGCGATTTCAGGTGGCCGCACGCTCGTTTGCCTCCTTATGATATAAAAAAACGATGTATTCTAAAAGCAAACTATTCTAATATTCTTCATACACACTAATACAATGACCAAAAGCTTTCGTTAAAACACTTTTCCTTTTGACCATTATGTTACTAACGCAAGTTACAATAAATTCCTCACAACACGTACTTTTGATCCAATACTTTGAAAAGGTTCTTTTTATCATTATTTCGGTCGATACAGCGACTACGTCAAACAATATACAATATTATTGGGTTCACGGCCCCGCATGTTTTATGTATGAAAAAAATTCTGAACACATCTGCGAATAAGTTTGGAAGGCGTCATATTTACAGTAACTTTGATAAAGAAAAATTGTACTGCAACATTTTTGTATATGAAATATTTTTGGGTAGCAGTTCAAAGGTTAATTGTCTTATTTTCGTAAGGATATTTATTAAGTTACTTAAAAAATAATTAAGAAGAAAGAAATGTAAACTGTTATAAGTCGTTTACTAATAATAATTTTATAATTCACACACACACTAGCACACACACACACACACACATACACACTTTCTCACATACTCACACGCATAATCATACACACACATGCTATCCTTTGATATTATTTGCAGTTCAAAATTACTTACTTTAATGTCATCATGTATTTTCTTATTTTCCGAATTGTATCTCATAATATCACGCTTAGTTTTACATGATATGTACGTACTGTTATTTTGTTCCTGGCTAGTGTACTCCTAGGCCCCGAGATACAGGCTCAGCCTAGTTCAAGGTCTGCAGATACTTCAATGTATATTATTCTAACGTGTTTTTGTGAAATATTCTATTCTTATTCTTCTTCTTCTAATTACGATTAAAAGTTAAAAGATTTCTTTCATATAAGTTGATATATTAAAACTAATGCTTTAAACATAGTAGTCAGTTATTGTGTTATTTAAATTGAACGACAAATAAAAGAAATAAACTAATTATAAAATGTAAAATGTATTCTTGAAAAAAAAATATTGCAAAACTTTATAAACCCTATCGAAACTTCGCAAACTCGAGACCAATACATTAAATTTTAGTAGTACGAAACTCGAAAAGCGTTGGCTATTAAAACTTTATGAATTATTGAAATGATTTCAGGTTTTCATTGTACGAAAGTATTAAGTGTAGTCGAGACGTTCACTTTGAATATACTATTAGACGCGTGAATATTAAATCTAATGAAAAATGTTTTCGTGAATTCTATCAAACTAAAACTTAAATTATTCAAACTTTCCTGAGACATTATACTAAACTGATATATAAACACGGCTACACACTCACGTATACACGTCCGGTGGCGGCACCGACTAATTTCGAGCCCATCGGGGGCCCTTCATCAGGATGAGTGGCACTGTTATTATTTCGCGGCCGCGTCCGAGTGTTTAGCCGTGTTTATATATCAGTTTAAACTAAAACTTCGTCTGATATAGTATGGAGTATATGTTTTCATTTAAATTTTCTCGAGACACAATAACAAACTAATATATTTATTTATTTATTTACTTACATGGTAGACTTACAGCTAGAAAGTGACAATAATAGACACAAGATAGTTAACATATAGCTATTTACAAAAACGAAAATTACTTTTATTTATATAAACGGCTAAACACTCACGGTGTCCGGTGTCCGGTGCCCGGACTAATTTTTACACTCAGACATGAGATCCGTGATATAGCAGTCGCACTCTGATGAAGGGCTCCCGATAACTTCGAAACTAGCCGCACACCGGACATATGGGTAAGTGTTTAGCCCTTTATACATTAGTCTGTTTCCATAATATTGGTTTCTTTAGTATATCGTAGATGAGTAAAAAACTTTAATATTATAGCTAAAAGTAGTGGGCATAATTTTTTTATAATATTTAACGAATCTTATTCTCCTATTCACGTAAATTTTGATGATGATTAATAAATGTGAAGATATCAATTTAAAAAAAAAAAACAGATGTTTTAAAAAAAACCTTAAAAAGTAACCTATATGTTCTACAATACATCTGTAGCAAATTTCATCAAGATCCAATGACCTGTTCTGGAGATACCTTCTAACAAATATCTATCCATCTAAACATTCGCATTTATAATATTTGTAAGATATAATAATGTAATGCGATTTTAAAACTGTACTACTTTTGATGAAAAGCAATGATATAAAGAATTTGACTTTTAAAAATAAATACATAAGTAACGAAGCGTCCGCACATTTCAAGTATTTGTGATATGTTAAATTATTCATACAATTTCAGCTTATCAAAGTACACAATGAATTCAGCACGCTTATGTGAAATATTCAAATTTTATGCTAATACATCGACTCTAGACAAACTTTCCACAACAAGTGCAAATTTACTTTGAAAAGTTTTATATTTTAAATGATCTTATATTGTTATCGCAATAAAACAAATAGTTGATGAAAATTTTGATTGTATTATATAAAACTTTACAGACTTTCCAATCAAATTATAGGTTCCAATAAATATCCTCAGATTCTATTCGACGTAATTCTTAAAAACAAAAGACGAATGGATACAGTTGCAAATTTTGGTCGGAATTGTACGCAGAGTTTTTATAAAACAAATTAATAGAGGGTCACCTATTATTATTTCTATAATAACAAAACATCGGTAGCTCTGGGGTTTAAGCACTTGACTAGTGATCTTGCAGGCCTTGGGTTCGAATCCCGCCATGTACCAATATGCTTTTCGATTTACATATGTACATTTATCCGACGTTCTTACGGTGAAGGAAAACATCTTGATGCAACCTGCACATATCTGAGAAGAAATACAAAGAATATTTAGTATTTTTGACTTTTTAATTTTGCATTTTCTCCAATATGGTATAAAATTTTACATTACACCGGTGTATGTTTCACGCAAACTAATGACACGTAAATGATCTCACAATTAACCATGGGTTTCTGATACCAAAACCACTGCATAAAACATATCGTCATCTTTGAAAAAGCAGAGATAAAACCTATATGATTTAAACGGAATTTTTTGGCCTCAGAAACCTACGGTAAACGTGAAACTTTTATGCAATACATATAGGTATACATCTATAGCCTCGTATCTACTATTTTACTGCACTATTATTAAAGAAGTAAGTCTTTTTAATACCTCAATACGAAGATAAATCTGAATATTTTATAACATTCATTGTCAAGATTTATAGCGAATATTTAAAAATTATACGAGATAAAGGCAAGTAATATCGAAGTTGGAATATACAGACAGATATCTCGTAAATCAAATACAGTAAGAATAAATATGAATTCGTCCCGTGAACTATTGCTATTTGAATAAGTAATCGTTTAGTATCAGTTCTTCGATGTTTTCAAATCTCAATTGAAACGTATTACTTTCGTTTGTTTGTTTAGGATACGTTTGACGGTATACAATTGTTTTCATAGCAAATAGTTAAGATTGTACTATCAAAATTCTAACATTTAGTTTTATTTGTTAATATAATTACAGTATTTCTTCTTTTTCGACGCTACTGTCTTTCCAGCCAGGTATTTATCTGTTTCACGAGTCGCTGCCACTACTCTCCAGTTTCTACCTTTTTTGTATATCGGTGCAGGGGGACAGCTACAGCCGCTCTGATCTGGTCAGTCCATCTTATGGACGGACTTCTCCGTGATCTGGTGCCCTTCACTTTCCACTGCACCACCTAACGCTCGATAGACTCGTCATTACGGTTGAAGTATTTACAGTATTTCAGAATTATGTCAAAATAAAATTTCCTTTGATAGATGATGGATTAAGATGATGAAAGTAAATAGTATTATTATTCACCACCATGTGCAGCTGTGACTCCCACCCCCTCGCCCTGACTGGTTTAGTAAATTTTATTATGTTTAAAAAATGCGTAGATAAAAAACATTTCTTACCAGAAAAAATACAATCTCCGTGGATATGTAATTTTTTAAATAACTAAATGCATGAAGTTAACATTATTTTTCTTATTATTAATTCTACACAGATAAAATCGCTGACAACAGCTATTTAAAGTGCCTAATAAAATCCAATCCAGTCACAAAGTGGGCTAGCGAATATGCGGTAACTGCATAATTCACAACAGGCAGTAATGTACTGATCTCGCCGCATTGCAGCGTACACTGCCGCGCACTTTGAACACAGCACATTCCTTTAATTTCGACCAATTCAATTGCAAAAAATTATTTCACATCTAATTAAATCAAAAGGTTCATTTTTCACACGGAGAAGGGGACGCACAGAATGCGGATATTTCCCTTTTGAATGCATCCCATTATTGGTAAAATCCTCTTCTCCTTCCTATTATTTCTACTATTTCGTGGGAAAGGAACGTGGACTTAAACTAGACCTCCGCCGTTCACACTCTTCAGACGAATCTTGGAATTGCTTCCATTTAACGTCTGTCTTCTGTGTAGTCGATCCAGCCATTTAGTATCCTTTAAATATGTATCTAATCCTACAATTCCATTGCCATTAAACTTGTAATAAACAATATTGTTAACTCTGTATTTTCAAAGAGAAAGAAAGGGATGACAATATGTTTCACTACACGTATTACAACAGTGGTAATCCACAATAATTAAATTTATCTTTTATATTTTATAACACGATGTATTTGTACATAACTAACTCAAAATCTTAAAGTATACAAAAGATAAAACGAGCAGTTTACTATTACAAAATAATGACAACATTTAATAAATCTTTTCTCCGTCAACTTCACGTACCCTGGCAACGTTACAGTTGACAAATCAGCTTCTCTGCCTCACTAAAGCGATATCATTTCTCAGACACGAGATTTTCTAGACTGGAGCTTACTATACGAATTCTTTAACTTATTTACCAAAGAGGAAAATACAAAAATCCAGCTTTAAAATACACCAATTAGTTTAAGGGGTTTGTTGTAGTTTGTTGAATATTTTAAACGTGACGAAATTCTTTATTTACATGTTAGTTGAGTTTTACAAAATTTGTATTCTTTTAAACAAAGGAAACAAGAGTTTCAATGTTTGTAAAGCTCAAACTATGACCTTTCTCAACATTGAGAATGGAAAAGTTCAAATTCAAATATACAAATAATTTGTTAAGCTTTTTTATTCGATGCTATTTAATTCAATCAATAGCAACGACTTTTTTACAGCTTACGTCTTAGTAATCTTACTAATATTATAAATGCGAATGTTTAGATGAATGTTTGAAGATATCTCCACAACGTTTGAACGGGTATCAATGAAATTTGGCATACAGAAAATAGTTTGGAGGAAAACATAGGCTACTAATTATATATTTTTTTAATTCACGGACGGAGTTGCGGTCGATCGCTAGTGAAATATATTTATCGAATGAAATTCCAATTTATTACGCCTCATATCTATGAGGGCGAGACATTAACAGACTGTTTTATTTTCAAGAACTTACAGTTGTACGGAGTTAACTTAAAATAGCTTATGTTATTAAAATTATATGAGTTCATTCTCAAATAAACAAGTACTTAGAAAAGCAGCTCAAAATTTGCCGAACTAAAAGTAGGATTTGTTGAAGCAGTAAATGCATAATTCTAGTCGTAATGCGTGTCGGCCGCAATGCAGTTCTGCGCGTGTACTGATATTAATATACCAAAATATATTACAAAACATTATATAGGGATATTGTGTAGTCTATAGATAGTGTCACGAATTAGTTCATAGAATCTGGATGACCGAGCTTTGCGCGGTATTTTTTTTAAATTGTGTTTTTTGGAAATTATATTAAAGTACGAATTACTAATAAAATGATGAAATATGAATAATATTTTTCGATCTTACCGATACAAAAAGTTAAGTTTATGTTTAAGTTGATTATCGATAAAACACTAATAAAATGACATTATCTAAAAATGATTCCTAACTAGATCGATTTATCGCCCCCGAAACCCCCTATATACTCAATTTTATGAAAATCGTTTTAGCCCATTCCGAGGTTCCAATTATATATATATACAAGAATTGCTCATTTAAAGATATATAAGATTTGTTCTTACATCATTCATCCAAATATTTATAATATTAGTAAGATGTAAAAGTAAGATAAGGTGATATAGATTAAATTTTAATTCAATTAAAATATTTAAACTTCATTTATTACGACCAAAAAGAAGCTTTTAATTTCTTAATGCTCGTGTTTATTGAAGTAGTTTTTATTTGATTTAAATTCATTAAATTTCTTAACTCATTTTAACACGTTTTAATATTAAAGGGGAATTTGAATATTACATGCTACGCTTTTGTTAGCAATTTAGCAATAAAATTTCGCTTCGGCGCAGAATGAGTCACCGAGTTGTCGCTTTTCGCCAGTCGTGGCGCCACAGTCGCCGCGTCCTCCGGGGCGGACCTGTCAAAAATATACTAAAATCTCGTAAGATCGATATAAAAACATACAAATTACTCTTAAAATTATAATATTTACTTATATTGATTGATAAAAAGTGTTAAAGTATAAATTAAATAAAGATATTTAGGTAAAAGTGCTTGATAACCTTAAAACGAGAAATTTAACTGTACGTAATGATTAAGTTATTTGTTATCGTATTATTTGCAACATGTGGTGTTATTTACGCGAATCCGGACGCAAAGAGACTGTACGATGACTTATTGAGCAATTACAACAGACTTATACGACCGGTTGACAAAAATAATAACACTGTCCTCGTTAAACTCGGTTTGCGTCTCTCTCAACTCATTGACCTGGTAAGTTGTGTTTTAATATTAAAAAAATACTTAATTCAAACCATTCAAAAACAATACCGTATAACATTATGTTGGTAGTAAACCTATACCAAAATAATTAAAATAAGATAAAATTTTGTATTTCTTTATTTTTGTTTGTAGCAAATAAACTCAAAAACTACTGGACTGATTTCAAAAATTCTTTTACTATTAGAAATCTACAGTATCACTCAGTAAAATCTATATTTATTAATATTTTTTTTAACTTCCGAGAGGACGAAGACGCGGCAAAAACCTGGTAACACACGTAGCGTCCTAGTATGTACACGTGTATGTAGGCGTTAATTTTATAATAATAAAAATTTTCATCATTTAAAAACCCACAATACATTTTATGGAACAGAGATAAACTTGTCGTTTAACAGTGGTAGACGCGTACAACATCTGTTGCATAGGTTGGCTCACTTCAAATACAACGACCACACTTAAGACAGGCGCAAAACTGGTAGCAATACCACAGTTTCATCTGATGATGCGTGTCCCGAATGTCTTAATTTAGTCTTACACTTCCCACCCTTTTAAGTAAGCAAGGGATGGGAAGGACAATTGGATGGTATGCAGGAGGGCATGCATAGGAAGGGGAAATTTCTCTTTCTGTAAGTCCAGTCGTCCGTCGATTAGAGGTAGACAACACATCTGCTATTTCTTATGTCTATGAGCACCAGTCGCTTCGCTATTTCGGCAAATTTGAGTGGCCGTTCGCTAATTTGACACTTAACACTTACTAACATGTAATTATTATCTTGCATGAATTTGAAATGGAGCTTTATTTTTACGCGGTTCTATAAGTGGCCGCTATTCTTTCGCCCCAATTGGTCAGTAGTAGATTATGCAAATGCTACAGGGATAAGTTGTTGCTTAGGGCATGCAGTAAATTGAAGGACGCTAGGGTGTTTTTTTTTTAGATTCGAAATTTATGTACTACTTACCTCTATCATAAGTTACACACACGCACACATAGACAAACATACAACTCACAACTTTAACCGAGAGGGAGAGGCCTCATTTGACGAGGCCAAATAAACTTCCTAACTGATCAGAAAACACACACAGAAACAACACATTACGTCTGATTCGGCCTGGCAGACTGAAAGTTAAATATAAAAATTATAAGTTACATCTTAAAATAAAATTAATTAGTCACCTAACTAAAGAGACAGGACTAAAGCAGATTTAGCAAGTGTAAAATAAATAACTTTCACTTACAAAGTCAGTGGCAATGTAGGGTTATTAAATTTAGTATTCACAGAACCCTCTGTGAATTTAAAACAAACCTCTTCACTAATTAAACTCTGTGTTTAACCTGCTAACGAGGTGACAGGCGTAGTGTATATTCAACTGTAAACATTTCATACTCCATGACTTTAAACATACAAATACAACTATCTATAATATAATCCTCAAACAAAACGAATAATTTTATCTGTTAAATAAACTAAAAAAAAATTGCAGTGACAGTCAGAAGAAGATTACGAATAGAATGACACATCAATCGTCAAAGTTGGTCCAGCGGGGTTAGACAAAATGCATTCGCTTTGAGGCGAGTACATGAACAAAAACTATCGATAAGTCATGTGTTCGTTAATTTTATACATTTTTTATATTCGTTATGGAATCGCTTCCAAGCGAATGCATTGTATCTTATTCCGCAGTTGATTAATCTACAGATCACAATAGTATCAACACATCTAACCCACATATGAAAAGACATACGCTCGAATATTACTCTCCTAAATTAGCCGGGTATAAATTTTGTAATTAATCCCGTTAATTTATTTGTGTAAAATATAACCTAAATAGAATTAACTCATAAATAAAATATAGCTACAATTCTTTGGAGACTTATAAAGGCAAGGCTCTTTGCATCCTATACATTACCACAAGATTACGTTGAAAGTTTCAGAGCGGTCGGATTCCGCGCATTTCTCTAACAGGTCGCCGTCGGAATGTTAAACATGGGGGCTACGAAGGGGACTCGCTAAAGTGGATAAAATGTTTTTAGTTAGACATAACGCCTTTTTATACAAACACGATTTAAAGAATTTTAATGGTGTGATTATTATCCGACATCTTTTTTTTAATCTATAATACTTATTACGTAATGTTGACGATGGAATGTCAAAGCCCTTTTGTGTTCTTCATTGTGTTAATTATTTAAATGTATCGACTTTTTCTTATTTTATTATATTTCTATGCGTATTCCGTATGTATTTGTACTCTGTATTAGTGCCATAACGTACCGTTTTATTATCTGTAAACAACTGATTATTACCAAGGTAGGTGTAAAAACTATTGGTAAATTTGGATAAAATAAATAAAATTATTGCAAGGTAGTCGGCACACAGAACAGTCTGAATCCAGCCGTCGGACTGCGAACAGTTCGCACCATGTACCAATATGTTTTTCGATTTCCGATTTACATATGTTCATTTATCCGACGTTCTTACGATGAAGGAAAACATCGTGATGCAACCTGCACATATCTGAGAAGAAAGTCAAAGATATGTGTACAATCAACCAACCCGCACTTGGCCAGCGTAGTTGACTATGGCCTAATCACCCTTAACTTAGGGTAGGCTCCGAGCCCCTCGGTTGGGACCTATAGTGAGCTGATGATTAATTGTAGTCTAAACTACTTGACCAATTTTGAAGGGTAAAGTTTCATTCGATTTGAATTGTTTCCTAAATTTCATCGGTTATGTTTTCATTTACAGATCAAATTAAAAAGCATTAAAACATATATATGACTTACCTAATAACTAGCGATAATAGAATTAAGAATAGGAAACTAAATTAATCTTTTAGTTTACCTAGAAATAAGAATATTTTTTTCGTGCAAAACATCTTAACTCGTATTTTATTCTCCCCTATTATACGACCTAATAAAAGCATTTTGATATTCAACGTACGTGACACTATTCACGATGCCTACACATTCATTTTGATGAGCTAGGAGAACCACTTGGCGTTCGGCCAAACAAAAATCGATTGTCCTGAGTAACTTTTATATCGTAATACTAGTGGAAATGGATTTTAATGTTTTATTATGTTTGTTTCAGAATTTGAAGGATCAAATTTTAACTACCAATGTGTGGTTGGAGCATGTAAGTATAAAAGTACAATTTCGTATATATTGGCAAATTTAGCAACAAGTTGGAATAATTGTTTTGTTCCATTCCAACTAATATGATTGGATTACGTTGTTTGTTGGTACAATTGCTTGAAAAACGCTCTATTTTTAGTAACAAGGTTAAAATTCTCCTCGTTTATAATATATAGTATTTCCTACTTATAAATGCGATCCTAAAGTAGACAATATATTTCATACAATTTTTAGGAATGGGAAGACCATAAATTCAAGTGGGATCCTAACGAATATGGTGGGGTCAAGGAACTCTACGTGCCATCTGAACATATCTGGTTACCTGATATCGTTTTGTATAATAAGTAAGTACTTTTGTATGTTTTTTAGTACAAGTTTCAGCGTTTTCAATCTATTAAAGCATTGAAAACAGAATCGTGAATTGTAGTCGAAGTATCTGTAATTTTTTGCCAAAGGTAGTACTTAATTTGACGACTTATTACTAATTTAATAAATTAATAAATAGATTTAATATTATAATAGAATGAATTTTATAAAAACCAAGAAAAAAAATACTGCGAAAAAAATTTATTATTTAAAAAAAAAGGAATAGAAATTAGACACAATTTTATAGAACTAGATTTGAATAGATTTTTTTTAAGAAATAAAACTCGAGGTACCAGCGTTTATGTATTTCGTGTAAATAAAAGAGTATATATTATTTGACTTAAAGATTAAAAATCAGTATGAAAAGAGTTTGCTAGGAAATAGCTGTGGGCTCGGAGTATGAATAAAAGGAATGAATAGTTCAGTGGTTTGGCACCGGTTATAACGATGGAGAGCACAAAGTGATTGCTAAGGTTACTTATGAGATGTTTAATGTCTATTGAATTTATTACAGACTTTGTTTAAGTCTGTGAAATTTGTACCAGCTGAAAATATTAAATAGACACCTTAAAGTAATATAAAAACTATAAATAAAGGTAAAATCATTTGTTAATGTTCTTATAAAAGAGATACGATACTGTTTACTACAACAATATTGTAAAAAACAAAAAAGGGAATGTTTATATACGCAAAAAAGGGCAAAGGAATTTGGGAAGTTACTTAAAAGGATATTAAATTATAAACACAATTTCTCCAATTAATTTTGTTTAAATGAATTATAGACAGTTTAATAAAAAAATCTGTAATAAATATCAATTACTTTAAAATAATATTCTCATGCATACTATTTTTAACTCGTACTGCACTATAACATGGTTACATCGAACCGAGCACTATAGTTTTCAAACAAGTTGGCCTAAACAATGCAATTTAGTAGTAAATGTTCTAGGTAACGTTCTAAGACCAAGTTAGTTGGTGTACGCGGTATGCACCAATTACTTGCCTTTCATAAGAGCAATTTGAGAACGGATGTGGAATATGGACAGAATTATATTGGACGGTTCGAGTTTACCTCACGATAGTAATTTTACTAACTAGCAATCGCCTTGTAGGAGTAAAATAATAAATGAGACAATTAAATAATTCAAACTTTCGTGAGACATTATATTAAACTGATATAAAAACGGCTAAACACTCACGTATATTCGTCCGGTGGCGGCACCGACTAGTTTCGAGCCCATCAGGGGCCCTTCATCAGGATGAGTGGTACTGGTATTATTTCGCGGACGCGGCCCGTCGACGATACAGAGACACTACATATATCTTTTTTTTAATTATAATTTAAAAAAGTATTTCTGGACCTTAGTGATCCTAATAAAACTGTCTGTTATTACCACTCTCTCACTAACTGAGGAATTAGTGATAACCATGTTTCTGTGTAGATGTTTTCCTAGTGGAAACCCGGCGTTGAAACAATTTGCTTATCAACGTCACGCAGTATCGCCCTCTTTCGTTATCATTGGTGAATAATGATGCAAGCTTGTAAGCTGACGGGAAGGTTAAACATTGGTCCTTTCTCAACTGTTACCAAGGCATATTTACGTTGTATAATTTGAACCATTTTAGTTACAAGATGCTTTGAAATTTTGTTGTATTTTATAAATTATAATATACATCTTATTAATAAAATTCTCGTGTTACTATGTTAGTTACTATACTCAATTGAACCGCTTGATCGATTTTTACGAAATTTATATGCATATTCAGCGAATCGGATACTATATATTTTTTAATCTCGCATGGACAAAGTCACGGGTGACAGCTAGTATATCAATATATATTTTTATATCATAAGGTGACAAACGAGCAAGCAGCCTCCTGAAATCGCTGAAATAGCGAAGTGACCGTTGACTGACTGAATACTAATATAAAAAGATTTGTTTATTTTTTGTATGTAACAAATAAACTCAAAAACTACTTATCCGATTTCAATTTTTATTTCGCTTTTCGAAAGCTACATTAGCAATGAGTAAAGTAGTCTGTATGTTATTGTATATTAATTTAATTTTGCGCGAAAGAATTCGCGTGCAAAATCTAGTTCTAAGTAACAGGAAATAATAACAATAGGCATAAACAGAAATAAGTACCAATATTTTTTACAATATTGTATACTGTTTTTGTGTTCAATATTAGCAGGATAATGCCAGAGGTATATTGCATCTCCGCAGCACTCTGGCTTTGCTACGGTTCTGTTATTCGAGGAAATAAGCCCTAGATAATCCTAACGTAACAATTTTGCAACACTCTGTACTATATTGTTGCACTTTAAAATGAACAGCCTTTTTTATTTCTTTCTAATCTACGTGTATCTTACTAATATAAATGCGAATATTTGTATGGATAGATTGATGCATAGATGAATGTTTTTAGAAGGTGTCAGCAGAACGGCTCAACAGAATTGGATTAAATTCGGCATATATGTAGAAAATAGTGGAACACATAGGCTACTAATTAAGTTTTATTTTTAATATTGCGTGGACGGATTCATGGCAACATCAAGTACATGTTTAAACTTCCTCTTTACACATCTCTCAAATAGAAAAAGTATTATATTGGAAAATCATGTCTATCAAATAAATGACGTAAGACCGGTGCAAAAGTTAACTGACAGAGTATATCGATAAGAAAGCGTTGAACTGCGAATGATACATCATGTTGTGTCACGACCGTCAGGCGGCTATTAATCATAACCAGGATACGAGACGCACGTGCTAATATCACGCTGAGTAGAGACTGTCGACGAGCTAGAAGAATCACGATGTATTACTAAAAGTAAAGTTTTTTCTAAGTAGTTGATAGTAGTGATAAATGAACAAGGTATGATATTTCTAGTTGAAAGGTTCCAGGTGCGTAGCTTGATGTAATGGTCAAAAAAGGGCACGGATAGAGAAACTTCCCTCGCCTATCGAATTCACCTACCCATACTTTTTTGCAAGAAAAGGGGGGAAGGACGATATCAGATATATATACGCGGATATACTTTCACTTTTTGGCTAAATAGTTGTTTGTTTTCAATTTATTAATATTACGTACATATTAAATAAAACATATGCTTTACAACATATTATAACACTTATTAGTTTCCTCATAGTTGGAAATAAATATTGTACTCAATTTAAAACTGTTTGTTGTGTTTTCCATGTATAAGGATGTTAGGAAAATTAATGACAATTTTGTTGTTTGAATAAATTAGGACTACATACAAAGTCTATTTCTTGATGTTGATCTAGAACTTAGTTTTGTTTTTGTGACTGAGTCGTTACTGTTTGCTTTGAAGAGACATTTACAGCTTCACCGGGCTTGATGTGGCCGAGCGCAGATGACGCTTAGCCTGAACCTCGTTTATGAGTAACAAGACTCGAGGGCTTCCTCAGGAGCCTCGGCTCGGGATGTTACTTCGTTATTGTCACCGAGCTTAGGTGGACGCTCCATGGAGTGACTGGTCTCAGGGGCCCCCTAGAGGGGACCTCGGCTTGGGCTGTCACTCATTACGGGTTTAGCATTCCGATTCAAGGGTGCCCGAGAGGGCCGAACCTCGGCTTGATCGGTTGCTATTAGCTGATTGCTATTAATACATCTAACATTACTACCACTTCGGAATTAGAACTTAGTATTTTTAATTTTACATTCTTAATATATCTAATAACCGCGAAATGTCGAATAGGAAATCTTTCCGTGCGTGCTATCTTCCGTCCATTAAATAAATGCAACGAATCTGCAGTGGCTTATATGATAAATTCAGATGGCTGCTCACTCGCTTGCCACTTTATAACTAAACAAATCCCAACAGCGCTGATGGAGAATACGTAGTGACAACGATGACCAAAGCCGTGCTGCATCATACGGGTAAAGTACTGTGGACTCCGCCGGCGATTTTCAAATCTTCTTGCGAAATTGATGTGCGATATTTTCCATTTGACCAACAAACATGCTTCCTGAAATTCGGTTCGTGGAGTTACGATGGAGATCAGGTCAGTTTTTATATTATCTACATATTTATATTGTATACGACGACGTTGCCGATTAATCACCACAATGCCCTATAAGTTATTAATCAAATTGGATATTATGGTTAAGTATGAACATGTAAATGTATAAAAAGAAAATTAAACTAATATTAACATTAGTAACAGTTACAACAATTAGTAACTTATGAAAAGCTCTAATTGCTGTAATGCTTTTTAGATTGACTTAAAGCATATAAACCAGAAGAAAGGTGATATGGTGGAGGTTGGTATTGATTTACGTGAATATTATCCTTCTGTGGAATGGGATATTCTTGGAGTGCCAGCTGAAAGACATGAGCGTTACTATCCTTGCTGTCAAGAACCATATCCAGGTACGTTAATTCTTAAATAGCATTATCGAAATAATATCTATATTTGACCCTGATCAAGTCTGAACACTAACATTTCGTGTCATGCGAGAAGGATTCCCTGAACTACAAGACTCTCGATATTTAATACATGAGAATAACAAACAAGCAGTTTAACTAATGTTAAATGATCTTCAAAGCCCATCTACAAAAAAAGTGTTTCTGAAATTTTTCATTTTCTTTGTAAAATACGACAGGGATGGAATTTCGCTTAAAGGAAATACTATCTAAACAAAGCAAATTAAAAACAAATAGATCAAGCAGACAGTTCAAGCGAATCAGTATTCACGCAGCGTGGCCCTTAAGTGTTCTCTGTAGCGTTAGCAAAACAAGCGTTTAACCTGTTCAAGTCGGCAGTAAAACGCAGTAATTTAGCATAGATAAGCGTCGTCGAGGCTGCGATGTAATTTACAGCCACCGAGGAGATTAGCACAGGCGCGGTATCCCGACACTCTAATGTATGGGGTATGCTCGGCTAAAAGAACGACCTACAGAATGAAATTTATGGCCATGCTTCTTTTATTTTTGATAAAATAACGTGTTGAAACAAAGGATTATGGAGCAGATTATAAGATTTGCATATCCAAACGGAAGAATTATATATTTTGTAGCATTGTGATAAGAAACAAAGATTTACAGATAGCAAAAGATGATATAAATATTTGAATTGTTCTTAAATCAAGCAATTGTTTTTATTATTGTCAATAAGGTCATTTCATTGTTTCAGATATCTTCTTTAATATAACATTGAGAAGGAAAACGTTATTCTACACTGTGAACCTTATCGTTCCCTGTGTGGGTATATCATACCTTTCCGTTCTCGTATTTTACTTACCAGCGGATTCTGGGGAAAAAATAGCATTAAGCATTTCGATTCTATTATCACAGACCATGTTCTTTTTACTGATATCAGAAATCATACCCTCCACGTCTCTAGCTCTTCCTTTATTGGGTAAATATTTATTATTCACAATGTTACTAGTTGGATTGTCAGTGGTAATCACGATAGTAATCCTAAACGTACATTATCGTAAGCCGAGTACACACAAAATGGCGCCGTGGGTTAGAAATTTCTTTATAACAAAACTACCGAAGTTGCTTCTTATGCGAGTACCAAAGGATCTGTTGAGAGATCTGGCTGCTCAAAAAATAGCTGGTAGAAGTATGAAGAAGAATAAATTCAAGAATGCTTTGGCGGCGGTGGAACAGACGAACTCGAATGCATCCAGTCCGGACTCGCTACGTCATAACATGCCCGGAGGATGTAATGGCCTGCATACTACTACTGCAACTAACAGGTATTATACATAACAACACACACAAACACACGCACACATATTTAAATCATTATGAACATTCATGTTTTAGCAATAATTATGACCAGTCAAAGGACTAGAACAAATTGCCGACGACTAAATTTAAATTGCGATAATATTTTCAATGATTTTAATTCTAAGAGCTATTAAATATCAAATTTTGAAATACATGTGACTATAAGACGTCCTGGACGACCATAAATCTATTCGATTTTTGGTGTATTAATGACGGCCTTAGGAATTGACAATCTTTATTAATCTTTTAAAATTTTATTACACTAGATTTAGTGGACTGGTCGGTGCCCTTGGAAGTTTGGGTGCGGGGTACAACGGTCTGCCGTCGGTTATGTCAGGCCTGGACGATTCCTTAAGCGATGTCGCCCCACGCAAGAAGTACCCCTTTGAACTCGAGAAGGCCATTCACAACGTCATGTTCATACAGCACCACATGCAGCGGCAGGATGAATTCAATGCGGTGAGTTGAAAAACAGTTTACACCAGAAATACCTGTTGATAGAAGAATAATTTAAGTAACATAATTAAATATTTCCTTGTATATTATATCGTTATCAATAACCTGAAGTAAATTAGCTTTTATTATTAGACAAAGAATGTTATTCTGCCATAAATTAATTTGAATATTCTATCTTAATCAGGAAGATCAAGATTGGGGCTTCGTAGCAATGGTATTGGACAGGCTGTTCCTTTGGATTTTTACCATCGCTTCGATTGTCGGCACATTCGCCATTCTCTGCGAAGCGCCATCTCTCTACGATGACACTAAACCTATTGACATGGTCCTGTCATCTGTGGCCCAGCAGCAATTTCTTCCAGTAGACAGCGGGGATTCGTAAGCCACGAATAACCTTACGATTCCGAAAACATTCAATGGAATCACAGAATCTTGAATTAATAACTTTTTAACATAACTATGAGATTTTTTACTTTTTAAAACTATAAGTTTTGGTGATTGGAAACGGATTGCTGATAGAAAAAAGAGTTTTAAGTTTAAAACTTTCAAATAAGTAGCAATTTAGTTACTTGACATAAAAAAAACTTGTTCTATAGGAACATTTGTATTTTTTTAATTTTGACATCCCTATCTACACATCTTAACCATGGGTTTCTGAGACCAATAACTCTGTATAAAAAAAACCCTGTCATTAACTTTGAAATAGAAATAAATAGATGATTTTAATGGAAATTTTGGGCTCAGAAACCCACGATTAATAAACAATAATAGTTGACCGCTTAAACACTCGATAGGAAACAAGAATTATTGTATTACTACTGTAACTTTAAATTAACTTTGCTATGAACTGCACATTAAATTTCTTATTTAGAAATTTATGAGCCAAAATGGGCTGTGAAATTACGCTATTATTGTAATTTAGATAGTATTAGTAGGTGATCGATTTCCTTAGACTTTTGTATTCAGCCAAAAAAGACAATTTATAAATTAATAATGCAAATATTTTATCTTAAATATTAGTTAACAATAGGTTCACAAAGTAGCCACATAATATGAGACGTTTGCTAAGATGCAAATTAGTACTATTCAACAATGTTCAAGTAAACTGATATAAAAACGGCTAAACACTCACGTATATACGTCCGGTGGCGGCACCGACTAGTTTCGAACCCATCGGGGGGTCCTTCATCAGGATGAGTGGTACTGATATTATTTCGCGGACGCGGCCCTCAGCTCACTGGTCCAAGTATATTCTGAATAAGGCACTTGGAACTTATTTGTCGAATATAGTGGTTGACTTCGTTTCACAGTCTTACTAATATTATCAATGTGAAATTTTAGATGGATGTTTGTTAAAAGGTATTTCCGGAACAGGTCAACGGATTTTGATGAAATTTGGCACAAATGTATACCATAGTTTGCAAAAATACATAGGCTACTTATTAAGTTTTTTTTTTAAATTCATGACGGAGTTCTGGGTAAACAGCTACTAGCCTAAAAATAAGCTGTGAAACGCAAACTATTTTGACAGGAAATATTATACGTCAGTTAATTCATTTGTTTGTTTGTTTGTTTGTTATCCAGCACTTTACTAGACAATGTGAAATAGGCCTTTAGAGTCAATTGGGGATTATTGAAATGAATAAAGCGATAGTAAATGAGGAACCAGACGTATACACGAAGTTGTAATAATTTTAATGTAATGTCGTACTTAAGTCGTTATCGAGATAAATACTTCATGTTGTAATTGTCAATGGAAACCCCTCGCTATACATGTATCGTAACAAGAGAGTTCTCTAGTCGAAGGAAATGGCTGTGACGGAGACACTTAGCGTAAGATTTTTGTCGTTATTTCTATATTGTTAAATGTTAAGCAGTCAAACCCCTTTTTCCACTAGGAGACTAGCCTTCAAAGATCTTTTTTCATAAAATTCACGGCTGTGCCTCCGTGAGTAGACTTCGACGAGATATGCAGCTAGTCGTCTTAGTGGAAATGGGTTCTAAATGTTTTTGTGTATTAAAATAAGTTAGATTTAGATTAGAAGCCAAATTGTGAAATTATTAAGTCTGATATTTACCATGTTTTTTGCTCATTTTAAATCATGTGCACTGTTATGATATTTATAGTCAAAACCAGTATTTAATTAGAAGGCAGTATTTATGGAATATTGCCAAGAAAATAAGGGGCTTGTCATAGAAATAGAATTTCGACCTGTATGTCACATACTACTTTAATTTTTCGTCTGTGTGACACAAACTTCATTTTAATAATTACTTGTATTCCTAAATTATTATTTACACCATATCTTTGTCACACCTTAAAGTTTTTAAGTGTATATTTAGCATTGTAAAATATTTAAACGAACTCAATGTTTTAAAATTTCATGGTCTTAATAAATGTACGAAAAAATAACTTGTTTAATTTATTTATTGTATTTATACATTCAGACAATATGTAGGAAGTAATAATTCGAAACTACAAAACCAATACAACAATGATTTTGACAGGATATCCTATTCTATGGTCAATATATTTGTTATTTGTACCGTAAGGTACGAAGTATATCTTTTAACGAATTTGACTGCAATGGAATTAAAAGCTTTCATTGTACACAAAACCTGAAATGTAACAGGCTGCGAACGATTTGGACGTTCGCCAATCGCTTGTACGACGTTACTGAAGCTGCAGTTGGTGCAAATCATGAATCTGTCTCCGATGAATGACTACAAAAAGTGACGTTATTTATTTTGGACTGCATTTGCATATCATTATCTTTTATAGTATGCAATACTCTTCCATACATTTATGTTAGCCGCCAAGTCTGAATTAATTTCCTGAACTGCACTATAAATAAGGGTCATAAATGATTTAATTTTATCTCTACTCGTACAACAATATTAAACCAATCACAAGAAAAATATAATAATACTAGCTGTCGCCTGCGGCTCTGTCCACTGAATTTAAAAAAACTTAATTAGTAGCCTATGTGTTGTTCCTGACTATGTTTTACATCCTTGCCAAATTTCATAGAAATCCGTTGTGCTGTTCTGGAGATACCTTCAAATAAACATCCATCCATCTAAACTTTCGAAAAATAATCGTAATATTATGAGAGACAATCCCTTATAAATGGTAAAAAATGAAAAATTATTGTCACAAACCAATTGGGATTTAAGCGTATAACATTGTAAGTTCAACCTCCGAAGGTCTTTCTCTCTAGGGCTGTCCTCATTCTTAAAAAATACGGTCCAACGTACATTGGGGGACAAATAAAAAATTACGTCTTTCAAATCCACAACTTTGAATTCTAGCCACGAACGTTTGAGATATTACGAATGGAGTCCTTAATCGTTGTTTGAACGAAGCGTCGTACCGCAAATTGTAAAAATAAAATTTGATCCACTTTTCCCTCTTGCGGATTTGATAACTCAGATATTTTCAATGTTTAAATTGAGTAAGATATTTTTAAATCATCTAGACTGAGAAGATTTCAATTTTCTTATCAATACTTTAGAAATGTGTCTTTTTATAGCGCGCCTAATTAAATATGTCTAGCAAAATTTTATTTCATTATTGAAGTATAGACTTAACCAATAGCCTAATAGTCAAGGGTGTGGATTTCTGATCACGAGGTCGGGGGTTCGAATCCCGCCATTCGACTATTGTCGTAAACCATATCCTAGCACAAGCCTAGAGCTTAGTTGGAATGGTAGAAAGAAATATAAGTAAATTCACAAAAAAAAAATTATTATTATATAAAAAAAGACTCGAATCAATGTCGCATTCTTATATGCTTGTTTATTTATTCAAGCGAGGTTACAAAAAAATACCTAAGTACTTTTAGTAACTACATTAGGAAAGCTATAAGTATTGTAACATTTCACAGTACGAAAACCAGTTTTTGAATACCAAACATAGCGAAATGCTGTAGGCAAACTATTTTAACATAATTCATTTGGTAGCGAGAGCGGAGCATAACGTCGGCAACATCAAAGAAGATAGCTTGAATACTTGTCGCTGTTTAAATATTCCTTGTTTACTGCGGACATTGTCTCAGACGTTGAAGTAAATTCGAGCGACGACTAGAATGTGTTATGCGGCTCCAATGTTGCCTGTAATTATATCAAAATAATGTTTCAATTTTATAGCATTAAATACATGACTAGACAAGATAAATTAACTAAATATTACTGGAAGGATAAATACCATTAAACCGTACGACTAAGTTAACCTTTAAATAATGTTAAAGTACTGAACTAGAGAAATTCTGCATCCGTTGATAGCAAGATTATTTTCAAGAATATTATAGAGATTTTGAATCAAAGTAAGGCTTAGGTCTTAGGTTAGGTACGATTTTTCTCCCTTATGTCCAGAAAAAAAGAACGGAGTGAAAAACTGCAAGAAGATTCATTTGAGAGACTAGTAAAAACTCATTTTAACTATATCTTATCGTACTAATATTTTAATTGTGAATGTTTAGATGGATGTATAGATGTTTGTTTGAAGGTATCTCCAGAACGCCTGAACGGATCTTGATGAGATTTGGCATATGTATGGAACATAGTCTGGGAAAACACATAGACCACTAATTATGTTTCTTTGTTGCTTATATCATCATAAAGTATTTCATAAATTTCAGGAATATACTAAGCAGTGGATCATATATTCAATTAGTCTGAGTTACGTTGTTGATTGATAGGTGCAGTACAACGTATTCGGCTTGAAGTGTGAGCCAGTTTCAATAATTACAGCACAGACGTTGACATACTGGAACATTAATTGGCATGCAATAGACGTGATTGTAGCAGCTGACAACTGACTACGCTCATAGTGGTCACCTTTGATGCACCTGATAGTGAAGTAAACTGATTAAATATAATTATAAGGGTGGTAGTTGAATACTATGATTAATTGATTGCTTACTCAATGCAGAATAAGTAAAATTAATTAATTTATCTTCTTACTAATATTATAAATACGAAAGCTTGGATGGATGATTAGAACACCAAAACGGCTTGACAGATCTCAATGAAATTTGGCATGGATGTACATAGTCTGGAAGAACATATAGGTTAATAATTAAGTTTTTTTTTCCGCACGGACGGAGTCAAGGGCGACAGCTAGACTAGTATTGTTATAAATGCGAATGTTTAGATGGATGTATGTTAGAAGATATCTTCAGAACAGCATGGATCTCGCTGAAATTTGACAATGATGGAGAAATCAGTCTCGACGCACACATAGGCTACTAATTACGTTCTTTTTAATACAGCGCGTACGGAGTCGAGGTCAACTGCTAGACGATTATATTTATGGTCGAATATATTAGCAGATTTTTGTAAAACTAATATTTCTATTAGCATTCCCATTAAGCTCTAGACTTGTGCTTGTATATATTTTACAATATTGGTTGGCGGGATTCAACTCTCGACCACGGAATCGGAAATCCCTACCTTTAACTATTAGGCTATTAGCGCTACAATTCCAAGAAGAATTTTATTTAATAATGGTAGAATTAGTTCGTCTGAACGCTAATTAAATGCTAGACGTTTTGACGTTAACAGTTTCTCTAAGTGACTAGCATTTGTAAAACCCGGTTTAATTGTCGTTTTATTTCCACCAACGTATTTAATTCGTTGTCGTGTTACGGGTCTACTTATACTGGATGTTAAGCGCTGTCTGCTATTAACTATCTTCAAAAGTTTTAACAGAACTTTACAAGAACTCGGCTTCGGAAAGTGACGTAAACAAGGTTTGACCAATGTTTGAGCGCGATGTAGTAGGATTATGAGATATTTAAACAAGCGGAGATTTGTAGGAATAATTTATATTTATGTTTTCGTTGTCAACTATTTCTTAATGGTTTGCGTTTTTAGCACAGTTTTCTGGCTGTAATAATTCTATGCGAGTTATACGTGAATTGTGTGTTATGATTATTTACTTTAAAGCCATCTTTTTTTTATATCATAAGGTGGCAAACGAGCGAGCGGCCACCTGAAATCGCTGATATAGCGAAGTGACCGTTGCCCATAGACATACGCAATTGCATATGCGTTGCCTACCTTTAATCGACAGAGGAGAGGATGCACAGAAAGAAAATATATTCCCTTTCCATGCATCCTCTCAACCGGAAAGTCCACTTCCACTTCCCATCCTTTCCTTATAAGAAAGTGGTCGGAAGGGAAAGAGGACTAAATTAGGCCTCCGGGACGCACAGTCATCAGACGAAACGAGGAATTGCTTCCACTTCACGCCTGTCTTCTGTGTGGTCGTGGTATTTTACCGGGCCAATTCGTGCGAAGATGTTAAAGCGGGCTCTACCACTGTTAAAATTATTTCTGTTCTTACAACAAAAATTGTACATCTGTGGCACTGACAAGGTTTGTTCACAAAACATACAGACTAAATTGTGTCCGTTTTGCTTCAAGAATCAGACGAGTTAGAGTTTTTCAATCGTACTCTTGTGAGAAATATAATTGTGTCGTATCGAATAGTAATGCACGACTCCCATCGGAGAGATTCTATCGGGTGAATTGGATGTTGAAATCATTGGATATTTATTAGACTGGGGACTCGAGAGCTCCGTCCAATTGTTTGTCTATGTTAACAAGTTTAACTGGGAAGACGCTTAATGAATTTAGTTTTTTACAGTAAAAGAGAGCAAACGAAAAAGCTATTTGAATTCGCTAAAATGGTGATATGATCGCTGCCCATAGATATCCGCATTTGCAGATGCATTGCTAAATATGATATTACTAATGCGTCTCCTCCGCCTTTTTACTCTTTTTAACTATGACTCGATTTTAGCGATAGGTGAATTTTTACTTATACCCTTACAGGTCTGTTCGGAACCCTCGGGGCGCGAGTCTGACTAGCACTTGATTTTAAGATTCTCATAGCATGGAAAGCAAACTAATTAACATGATAAAATAGCACTTTTGAATAAGGGCAATGAACAAACAGGGTTTTAAAATCAAAACATAATTTTGATTTGATAAAATTGCATTTTAAAAAACATAGGAAAACAAGTTTATGTTTCACTGAGTTATTATTTTAAAATAAAATTGGTGAGTAAACTGAATGTGGTACAGAATTATGAAGTAAATATTTCCTTACATCATTCTAAAACGAATACGAACTCAGACGCCAAAGGAAGTGGTTTCTTAATGTCTTAGATAATAATAAATAGTCCAACAATAATATTGAATAATATTATTTAAACAATAAATATAATGACGTAAACATATTATAATTTATAGAGCGCCCAATTTTTTTTATAACACTTACTCGTATATAAAAGAAAGTCGTGTTAGTTACACTATTTATAACTCAAGAACGGCTTTCCCGATATGGCTGAAAATTGGTGAGGAGGTAGCTTAGAGCGAGGAGACGAACTTAGGGCACTATTTAATCATTTTTTTTTTAATTTATGCCTTGAAGAGCTGCTTTTTATTTAACTTACTAATGTTATAAATGCGAATGTTTACTTGGATGTGATGTGGATGGATGGGTGTTTGAAGATATATCTAAAACTGCTGAACGGATCTCGATTAAATTTGGCATTCGTATAGAACATAGTCTGAAAGAATACATAGGCTACATAATTAAGTTTTTTATATATCCACGCGGACAGAGTCGCGGGCGATAGCTAGTTAGTAAAAAAAACAAATACTTTGCAAACTAGTTTTAAGATTTTATTTCCATATATAAAATTGTGGAGAATCCAAAGAGCGTAACATTTAACATTAAAAAATCCCACACTATATTCATGTATCATTCATATATATACTTTGATATAATCTTTAGCACAAGTTAGGGTGCCTTCATACAGACCGGGGCGTAGAACAGAGCAGATTTTTATCGCAAACAAAATTGAGCTTTACAGAATTGTAACAAGGTTTAATTAGACTTTAAACGTCTTTTCATCAAGAGCAGACGTAAAAAAAATAAGTGAAAAGTAAAATTAAATCTTATTGCAATGGCATAAAGGTCAAATTTGTCTGCGGCAATAAATCGGCTTTGCTCTCCGCGTTGTTCTGAGTGAACGGACTCTTAGTGACAACGGAAAATACGTACTGATTAACATAAATATTACGCGCTGGTTTATCCGGTGAAACAAATAACTGTATTTAAGTGCAGATTTCGATTGTAATGTAATTTAAATTGAAATTTGCCATCTCTCACATTCTCCTCGAAGAAGCAGAGATAGATATATATATCCATGCGGGACTTTATAGTCAAAACCTAATTTAAACCAATTCGTATACAAAGCAACTTAAATCTTCGAAACTTATATTATACCCGTTGAGTCGTCGACGCGTGTTTTCTATTCAATCAGTACATAGCAACTGTCAACTGAATAGACTTGCCGCCATCTTGAAATTCAAAGCGACTTTTCTATTAAACAGATTACGAAAGACTTGTTTTGTCGATGTTTATATTTTCTATTAAAATCGATACAAATCTAATCATAAAACAATTATTAAAAAACCGGTTAATTAGTTACAGAAAATATAAACAAACAAAATGTTACTCTACGTGTTGTATATATTAAATAAATACATATAAAATAGCTTAAAAACTAGATATTGTGGTATAGAAACGTGTGTTTGACGTAATATTAGCACTAATATACGCTATTAAAAATCTTAGCATAGGTTCCACTGCGTTATAAGCCTTAAACAAGTCTTACCTGTGACAACGCATTCTTGCTTACATTTACAATGGATATTTAACAAGAAGCACACGTATTTCTTGCATCGCAAAAAAACAATTTTAAAATGTTAAATTCAAGGATAGATTATTTTGTGCACCAAATAGTATTTATTTATGGTATGTATTAATTTTATTTTTATTTTAAAATTCCGTTTTAATGACGTCATAATAAACTCTTGTATTTATAATACACGTTTTTTCTGTAACTTAAATAGATAATGAATTAGAATTTAAGACAATTTGAATTGGACTGCGATTAAAGTGATTGACCAAATTTACTAAATTAAACTGATTATGTTTTTTTTTGCAGTTACATTTCTCGTTTTGAACTTAGTATCGGCAAAAAGAAATTTCAATCTAAATGATAAATATGTCAATGCAAGCCAGACCGTAAGTATATTTGTTATAATTTCAATATTCGTTCATCTCTAAATTGGTTTATTTGATTGCTGTGTCGTATTTAAAAAGTTGAAAAACACTGGTTTACCGTTGATGACCAAAATCTCTTTAATAGAAATCATCCCTCCTGCCTTATCTTTGACAAAACAGAGTAGTAATATATTTAAATCGGATATTTTGGTGTCAGAAACCCACGGTTAGTTTGATAATCTTATGCTGGCAATATAAATTAGATGTCTTCAAATAAAAATGTACATAATTTTTCTACAAATTATAAAGATATTATAATATTTCTTATCTAAATATAAAATATGTAATAAAAATCTTTGATCTCCTTTTTCAAAGGTGTAAATAAAATTATTTTACATTTATTTATATTTACAGCTTAATTTGGTTCATCAAACATCAGAGAGTTTATTTACTGTACTAAATCAAATCGAACCGGATTTCGATCCGGACGCATGTGATCCGATCTCATCGACGATGCCGGACTTTTTTAAGCCTGGCCGAAGTATAAGCGAGACAAGTAAGCTTTAATATATGATATTCATATCTGGGTCGATCCATCCCTAAATGCACATATTGCTTGCTGTTAATAAAACAACTAAGTAATGATTTTGAATGTGGATGGCTACAAAGGTAGAGAAAGACCAAAATAGACCGTACACCTCCCTTAAAGGCTGGCAACGGATTTGCGGTCCCTCTGGCGTTGCTGATGTCCATGGGCGTCGGATAAAATAATTTTAGTCGATTCAGTGCTCGATTGCCCTCTTCTCCAATAAAAAAATATGGTATTAATGGATTGTGTGAAAGAAAGTAAGAAAGGAGTGAATTCAGATATGGCAGCTGATAGAGTTGGAGGAGTAGTACATACTGTGCCGGCTCTCCGTAGGGATAAGGACAGGTTGATAATGATCCTTTTGAAATACCAAAAATATTTTTAATAGTTTAGGTATACGATTCTTATTAAGTTATATTTAACTTAATTAATTACTTTTAATAACTTAATTATACTTAACAATAGATAGTTTAAGCTGCAATATTAAATTTACTATTTAATGTTTAAATATTTTCCTATTTGTTTTTAATACAATTAATTTAATGTTACAGAATGCCTTGAATACTTATGGCGGATGCGATTTTACGATCATTCGCTTGTGAGAGTCGTTAAATGTAAGTTTTTACCAATAAAGGTAATATAAAATATACTTATCTATTACTGAACGATTAAAAGATAAATATACGTAAAAGTCAATCATTTAAATAAATAGATAGTTCCATATAATTAACTTGATTGAAGATTGACATCAGATCTTATAGTATAGTAATGTTATTTATAAACTCCAGGTGGCGCTCCATTTGATCCAAGTTTGACCGTTATATTTGGAGGTCAAGACGCATCGCCCGGACAATTTCCTCATATGGTACTAATTTTTATTTTTTACTAATTGAACCTACTAGACCTTATTAAGACACCTAATAGGAAGCAGAAAGCAAGCTAAACTAGGAAGCTATCATAATCATCAGCTATACGTCCCCACTGAGGGTATCGCAGCCTACCCAAAGTTAGGGGTGACTAGGCCATAGTCAACCACGCTGGCCCAGCGACTTCACATATATCTTTGAATCTTTTCTTAGATATGTGCAGGTTGCATCACTATGTTTTTCTTAACAATAAGAACGTCAGATGAATGTACAAATGTAAAATGGAAATCGAAAAACACATTGGTACATGGCGGGATTCGAACCCAGGACCCGCAGTTTACAAGTCAAGTGCTTAAACCCCTGAGCCATCAACGCTCTTATAATTGTATAACTAAATATTGTCCTCAGGGGGCAATAGGATGGAGGTCAGTAAATGACACCTGGACCTTCAAATGTGGCGGTACACTTGTAACAGAAAAGTTCATGATTTCTGCAGCTCATTGTTCTCGAGCGAAGAGAGGTGATTCCAAAATCATAGATCCTGTGCCCAAAATAGTACGAGTGGGTGAAGTTAATATTGGGTTAAAGGTGAGTGACGTTATACCTCTTACAAGATGTTAAGTAAGTAAAGCTATCTGCAAATATATGGTATACAGCTACCATTTAGATACATTTTCTTTCATTAACCCAAAGGTAAAGGATTATAGTCTACCTAATGGTAATGAGGTAATCCTCAATAAACCATGACAAAGACGGAAGACGGAAGACAGAAAGCCGGTCTCGATCGAAGGCATCCTTTTTTGGCTACTGTTTTATACTATTCAGAAGATCAGCTATGATTAAAGTTTATATTTGGTTTTTAATTCCCGCAGAATCCAGATGATCAACCACCTCAAGATTCGCTCATCAAGAGATTCATTGTCCATCCATATTATCGAGCTCCTAGAAAATACTATGATATTGCAATTATTGAACTAGAGACACCAATAATGTTTACTTTGAAAAGCCATCCCGCTTGTGTTTGGGCGAACCCTTACCAAGAAGTATTTGGAAAGGCTGCACTGACTGGATGGGGTATTACCGAAGCAGGTTTGTATTTTATTTATATTTAGGTAAACATATAGGCAACTTTTGTGACTTATTGGGAGAATTATCCTCATCTGAAATGAATTGATAAAAATACTCAATATGACGCAAGAGGGATTGTGTTTTTCACTTTTCTTATCATATATTCCTTAACCTGTAGGCCTTCTTTGAAATTCGTCTTCAGTGTTCTTCTTTTAAGTAAAATACCAACATTATTAGCCTTGTCTCTTATTTACTTAAAATTCAAAAATGTATTTATTTCTTTGATATTATAATATGGTTCTAAGTAACAAGTACCACTGTACCAAACAACTTGAAGTAGTTGGCGTGCTAAAAAAAATGCTGTCAGTATACGGCTTCCTAAAGATTTTAACATTTATAGGTAGTGAAGAAGCGCATCCCATTTTACAATTTGCGGAGGTGGATGTAGTCCCGGTGCGCGAGTGTGACAAATTGCTGCGGTCTAGTCGCAACAGAAACTGGCGCGGGCTGGTCTATCATCAGATGTGCGCCGGACATTTGGAAGGTGGAGTTGATTCCTGTCAGGTAAATTTACAAGGCGTCATATGGTTACCCTGCTTGCCAACTGCCAAAGAATCTGTACTTCAAAAAAATTTGGGGGTATTTCAAGGTCATCATAAAATGATCTGTCTACAACGTAGATAAAAAACAAAGGTTCATATCTACTATCTTTAATCAGTATCACCATTGATTATCACCAATCTATCTCTTCTTCTTTCATCTTCTTCTCTTCTTTTCTCCTTTTTAGTTTAATTTCTACTTTCAGTTATTCGGAGTATTTTTTTACTTATCACTGTTTCTTGTAACTTAAAAAAAAATCGATTGTTACAGGGTGATTCTGGTGGACCATTACAAATGGAAATCAAGATGCCAGGTTTTACAGATTGGAACATGCATTATGTTCTTGGAGTTACGTCTTTTGGTTATGGATGTGGACGTCCGAACACTCCGAGTGTCTACACCAGAGTGTCCAGTTTTCTGGATTGGATCGAAAGTATCGTTTGGGAAGAGGATTATTTGAGAGTGAATAAAAAGAATTAGTTTTAGAAGTTTCAAGAGCACAACTCACTCCTGCCAGATACCAAAGAGCAATATTACGGAGTATCTCTAAATTGGCAACGGCTTAATCATGATTATAGCCAGCCATTAAGTTTAGAGATAAAAATATGTATGTCATTAATTAAATGTGATTTTGGATTCAATATATTTCCGAAAATATAATTCAACGCCTTTTAATTTTTACCTAACAATCTTTGTTTATTTTGATTCTTAAATTATTCGCAAAAACCTCATTATCTATCTTATTCATCTTACTAATATTATAAATGCGAATGTTTAGTTGCATGGATGGATATTTGAATGTATCTCCGGGACAGCGGATCTTTGGCATTGATGGAGAACATAGTCTGGAAGAACATATGGGCTACTTTTTAATTCTTTTAACTTTGCGTGGACGGATTCGCGGGCTATCTAGTTATCTATATTTCTATATATTCTATGTTTTATATATTTTCTGACAGAACTGTTGTACTATTAATATCGTCTACATAACCTGACGTTCGAAGAATACGTATAAAAACAACATGAACTCATTATAATTGACCTTCGTTAAGACCTGTCTGGTTACTGACATTACACTAAAGCACCTTGCACACTACGTTAATCTTAAAATTTTTAACATACTCGTATAATAAAACCTAATTTATTATTTATACAGAGTACATTTATTTCCTGCATTTACACTGACAATAAAATCTTTAATATTTAAATGAACTTGCACTTAACACTAAAGGTGAGTTTCTGAACTAATTCTCAAACATAAAACATAAAATCAACAAGTTTAATTGAGTATGATTGGTGTCCGTGGATGGAAATCCACCTTTATGTGAACGTTTCTCTTTTGTCCTCTTTGAAAATTAACAGCAACATGTCTTGATGTAAGTGTCAGGGATTAGAATCATGGTGACACAAGTCAGTTTCATGATATAGTCAAACACGAATATCAGGTCAGGTTACACAGGCGCTGTTATCACGGTTAGTTATACCACAAAATATATAAAACCTACTAAACCACAAAAAAGCCAATACAGCAAGGATTTTGCGACACGTAGTTGACATTAACAGGGAGGAGCTAGTGAGCTGTTATAATTTAGTTTTATGTCCACCGGGTCAGATAAGACTGTCGATCTATACTTCTACTAAATGAAAATATATGAATATACGAGGTGTCGCCTGCGACTCCGTCCGCGCGGAATTAAAAATAAACTTAATTAGTAGTCTATGTGTTCTTAAAGACTATATTCCAAATATATGCCAAATTCCAGCGAGCTGTATACAGCGGTTCTGGAGATACCTTCAAACTATCATCTATCCATCGAAACATTTGCATTTATAATATTAGCAAGATATATACTAAGACGGATGAGCTACTTTAATCAACAAGGCCATGTCAGATAACAGTCAGCTGACCCGTTTGACCTTAAAGGTTATAAAGTCAATAGCCAACAATTGACGTAATAATAAATTTTAGTTACGTTTCATACGTACTTAGTAAAGAAGAAGCAGAATTAATATTTACCTGACAACAGGGTGTGCTTTTCGGTGGTAATAATATTTTTGGGTCGGTCGGTTTGTATGTATCAATTCATTTGTCACATCCTGTACCGATTCGTGAACCGATTATGAGAAGTGATATGTAATTCGATTATGATTTTACTCTAAAATGTCAAGCTTTATTTTTTTTCTTTTCAAGTTGTGTATGTTAAATATTTTTGATACACTTTTTCGTTTGATTTTTTGACTCAGCCACCCGAACGAAGTCGCGGCTACCAGCTAATGTTCGTCTTTATAAAGTCAATTAAATAAAAAACACCTTCAGTACGTCATATCTTATATGTTATTCGTTTTATTCGCATTTGCAATGTAGAGTTATTCTAAGACGGTCGCGTTATTACTTCGAATAATAAAATGAATCATTCAAATACATATCAGTTATTATTAGTAAAGATTTGTTTCGGTACGTATATCTTACTAATATTATAAATGCGAATGTTTAGATGGATGGATGGATGTTTAAACTGATATATAAACACGGCTAAACACTCACGTATATTCGTCCGGTGGCGGCACCGACTAGTTTCGAACCCATCGGGGGCCCTTGTTCAGGATGAGTGGTACTGGTATTATTTCGCGGACGCGGCCCGTCGCTCACTCGAAACGTCGAAACTAGTCGGTGCCGCCACCGGACGAATATACGTAAGTGTTTAGCCGTGTTTATATATCAGTTTAGTATAATGTCTCGCGAAAGTTTGAATAATTTAATGGATGGATGTTTGTTTGAAGAATGTATGAATGAATCTCGATGAAATTTGATCTGAATGTAAAACATAGTCTGGAAGACCATATAGGCTAATAATTAAATCGTTTGTTGTGGGCGACAGCTAGTAATATTATAGATTCGAAAGTTTAGATTGATGAATGTATATTCGTTAAAAAGTATTTCCGGAACTGCTCAACGGATCTCGCTAAAATTAGACATAGACGTAGAAAATAGTCGGGAAGAATATAAAGTTTTTTTTTTAATTTCCCGGGCGAAAGCTAGTTGCTTAATATTTTGTTGTAAAATAAATCCTTTCTTATGAATTAAATAAGGATTTTGTTATTTCTGCATGACATGATAATGTTGGTATTTTGGTAAATTTCGTGTTCGAGAATCTTTATGATATGTAATTCCTGATAATAACCGGGATAGATGAATAAATGTTTTTAATTTTGAACGTAACAGTAATTAAAATGTAATTATAATTATTTCCTTGTAGTGTGTTTATTTTTCCTTAATTAATTAGTTAATATATTGTTTTAGAATTCAATGTATTTTGATGTTTATTTTCCTTCCATTGTTATGTACTTAAAATAGTTACAGCAAATGCTTATTTTGTATATCGTTTGGCATTTGCTACTTATAATAAATTATACCTTAGCTTATAACCGTGTATTTTTGGGACCAAAATACCCGTTTAAAATATATTACCATCTCTATTTTTGTCAAAGATAATGACAGAGATGACGATTTGTCTGTTATACAGAGATTTTGGTCTCGGAAACTCACGGTAATTAACGAAATAGATTACTAAATCAGTATTAACACTAAGATTTTATTGACCAATCATATCTGTACATTCATTTAATATTATTAAATTAACAAGGGCCTAGCATGAAAACTGCGAGAATCTATTCATAACGCCATCGACATTTGTATTAGATTTGTATAGCGTATCGGGCGTAAAGCACAATGACAAATGTCATACAAATTTCGACATTTTTTGTCTGTAATACGAAAACGCATATCGCAAATATTCGTGATAGACTGTCAGTGTATCATTGAGTTTTGATTGCCTTTGTTTTGTTTAATAGAATGTATATAAAAATTTACATAAGTATAAAAAAAAATATTTTTCATATATCTTGTATTAGACGTGATGTATTATAGTCACTATACCATTTCTGACCGGATAGACGACTACCGTCAAAGATTCGACGCTGTGTGTGCAGACGCGATACTCGGACGCAAGGATACAAGTTGCTTTGTATACGAATGACCTTACTGTTAATTTTAAATCTCTTGACACTTGTATACAAAAACGATTCCTATCTCTGTTTTTTCTAAGCGAATGAGAGAGTAGGCGCTATATTCATTTTGGATATTAATACAATGTATGAAATTTCAGCATCAATTATTTTTTCTAACCTATTACAAGTGAAGGCATACAAAAATTTTAGACCGTACAAGAGAAGACATGGTAACGGAACTGTGAGTAACAAAATTATATTTATGTGTACAGCTTATTCCAATAAACACTTAAGCTTTGAAAATAAACGTAGCGAGGTCAGTCTATTTTTTCTTGCGTTTTTTATGACACTAGATGATAAATGAGCGAGCGGTCATCAGAGCCCTATCATGAATATTCGTGGAAACGATGTAACATCATCGAAAAAATTGTGTAGCGTCTTTAGCAGGCGTAAAGTACTCCAACAAATATCACACAAATTCGATGTCGATGATATTACGATGGCGTGTGACGTAAATATTCGTGGTAGGATCCCTCTGATATCGCTAAAGAGCGAAGAACCACTGGCCATAGACATTTGCAGCAAGTAATGTAGATTCATTTACAAGTTTAGATCTTAATTTGCAATTAAGATATTTTATACACTTGAATAATTCTATTATTTCTTTTCTTTAAGTTGACTCCAATCGATATCCGTACAAAAAATTTGTTCAAAATACTAGACGATTTGCCACAAAATGAACTTTTTCATACAACATCATGCGATGTTATGGAACAAGAATTGCCAGATTTCAGAACACCAGATCGACGCGTCAGTGAAGTTAGTAAGTACTTTTAACTTACTAAGCTTTGCTCTTATAATTACTAATAAAATGATGAAATATGAATAATATTTTTCGATGTTACCGATAGAAAAAGTTAAGTTTATGTTTAAGTTGATTATCGATAAAACACGATCAAAATGACATTTTCTAAAAATGATTCCTAGCTAGATCGATTTATCGCCCCCGAAACCCCCATATACTAAATTTTAAAATGCTCACAAGCGCCCCCCTTTGACCAAAAAGTGCAACAAAAACCTTCTCCGACTGTAATTGTCTTGTACTTTGTGGTGACTTTATTTTATTGTTTCTACGTGAGAAGATTCGCACCGCTCTTATCATGCCAGATAAATTAGTTGGACTAAACAAATCAAAGGATCTGACAAATTACCCATCTATTAGCAAAACTACACATTTAAAAACTTATATAAAGTTATAATTTGTGAGTTTTCATTAATGACAATTATTTTCTTGAATTTTAGAATGTCTTGAACATCTATGGAGAATGCGATTTTACGATCAACTGCTATTAAAAAAAATAAGATGTAAGTATTCTGTTCGTAAATATGACAGAATAGTTAATATTTAAAAAAAAAAACTTTTTTACGTTAAATATTTCTTATGATTTAAGGTAAATCTGGAGTGGAAAATGCATACGTCAGTTTCTCGATTTACAGGGGTAAAGACGTGTCAACTGGAAAATTTGCTCATACGGTAAATTAAATTAAATTTAAAAGAAAATAATCAATAATCACCGACAATGTTTTTAATATAATTTTCTCAAACATATTAATGTTACATGGAATGAGAGAAAAATAACAACACAAAATATAGTTGTAAAATTGTATTAAAGTAAAAAGCTCTGCTTGCAGTTTAACATTACGTAGATTGCAAAAACGACATACGTATGACCTTCAAGAAGCGAGCATACCATTTCCTTAAAGGCCGGCAACGCATCTACAGTTCCTCTCGTGTTGCAGATGTCCATGGGTGTCGTTGATCACCTCGGTGTTCCCGCCGCTCCATTGCCCCCTTCTCTTATAAAAAAGGACCATACCAAAATAATCACCAATTCTTAAAATAGCCCTTTTATAAGCATTTCTTTTAATTGTACTCGTATTACAGAAGTGTTGTCAAATCTTTATTTTTAAAATATATCTTGTTTTGAACATCCAAAAAATGGTTATGACCATATACTTAGGATCCTGCAGAATATCTCTGATACCAGCTACCCACAGATGTGATTTCTTATTAATTTCTGGGAGCTATCGGCTGGCAGTCAGTCAGGCAGGCCTGGATATTTTTGTGTGGTGCTGTGATGATAAGCGAGAGGTACTTTTTGACTGCCGCGCACTGCTCGACCTCACATGACACTAGAGTTGCCGACCCCTCGCCAAAAATATTAAGACTCGGAGACAAATATATTTTGGACTCGGTAAGGAATTTTGTACTATCTCATTCCATTTTTATTTCTTTACTAGCTGTCGCCCGCGACTTCATCCACGCGATTTTACAAAAAAACATAATTAGTAGTCTATGTGTTCTTCCAGACTATGTTCTTTATGTATGCCAAATTTCAACTAGATCCGTACAGTCGTTCTGGAGATACCGTCAAACAAACATCCATCCATCTAAACATTCGCAATTATAAAATTAATAAGATATTAGTCATTAAAGCAAAAATTTTGTGAAGACATTTTTAAAAACTAATTAAAAATGACTACTGTCTTAAGTAACACGCACGAAGCGATTCCTTAACGAACTTCAAATATGTATAGAACTGACAATAACTTTCGATAGGTCACGTGATTGTCACGCGTCAGTTCCATACAATTTTGAAGTTCGTTAAATAATCATTCAAAGCGAATGCACTTTGTCTAACCTCGTTATACATGAGGGTGACCACTTTAAAAATTTGGTAATATTTAATTACCATGATGTATGAACTAGTAATATGATTACCATTTGATGCAGAATGTATACGGGAAAAAACCAACAGATGTATATATAAAGAAAATCATTGTACCAGATAATTACCAACCACCATCTAAATATTATGACATAGCATTAATAGAGTTAGAAGACATAATTCCATTCAAAGTATTCACTAATCCGTCTTGTGTTTGGCCGTACGAAGACGAATTATTTGGTAAAGGCTATGAATCTGGATGGGGTATCGTGGAATCAGGTAATTTTTTTTATTTGTCAAGAGTTAAATCATGCCAGTTGCAAATTAACTAACAATTTTTTTTTTAATTCCGTTTCACAGATTCGATTCATCAACCAGAATATGAAATAAACGACGTCGAAGTAATAAATACGAATGGATGCAATGAGAAATTAAACGAAATATTACACGATTCAATACAACTACCTCATCAAATTTGTGCAAATTATTCGAACGCCAATGATACGTGCAAGGTACGTAATTTTAATATAATACTAGGTGTTAGTTAACAGTGGTAGAGCCCGCTTTAACATCTTCGCACGAATTGGCCCGGTTCGCCCGGTAAAATACCACGGCCACACAGAAGACAGGCGTGAAGTGGAAGCAATTCCGCGTTTCGTCTGACGAGTGTGTGTCCCGGAGGCCTAATTTAGTCCTCTTTCCCTTCCCATCTTTTTCTTATATATTGCCACCTTATGATACAAGAGAAAAAAAAAGGTGTGACTTCTTCCGCGTGAAATACAGTTTTTAGGTACTAAGTACTAGGCCATTGCAACATTACTTAATTTTTCTAAAATAAAAGATTTTTTTCTAATATAAACGTAGCCTAGGTTACTCTTTATTACATAAGCTACCTGCCAATAAGAGTCCCATCAAAATCGGTGCAGCCATTTTAGAGATTAGCCGTAACAAACAGATAGACAAAAATTGTAAAAAAATGTTTTTTTGTTATATGTACCGTATATTCATGTAGTAGAAAACAGTTATTTCAATATTACAAACAGACATTCCAATTTTATTTATATGTATAGCTAATATTTCTAACTCATAAAATTAAATCGTTTTAAACGTATTTTTTAAAGCACTTAATGAAATAGTCAAAGTTAAATCGAAAAAAAAATCTTGTTACCTTATAATTTTTTTTTTATTTATTTTAGGGAGACTCGGGAAGTCCTCTAATGATGCCTATAATTAATCCTTATTATTCAGACTATACTATTCACTACATAGTGGGCATACAGTCTACGAGTTGTTACACGCCTGACCACCCCAATATCTATACAAAAGTGTCGAGCTTTGTCAGTTGGATAGAAGATATTGTGTGGCCCGAAGACAATTATGTAAAGGAAATTTTATCTGAAAAAAATTTCGCAAAAATATACGAAGGATTATAGATTATAACACTTATCAGTTACATTGTTCTTCACTTGATTGTTTTGCAAATTTTTTTTTCTATATTTTTTTTTGTGATATTCATTTTCCTATTGCTCTCTTATGATACAATTTCATTTATAACAATATCGAAACAAATAGAGTATGAGAAGAATATCAGGATTTTTTATTAAATAAGAGAAAAATAAAATTGTTTAGTTTGATAATAATTTACTAAATTTTTACAAATAGTACATACAAAGTAAACATACAACTTTTAATTTAAATCCCACAAAAAAACATTCTCAAACAAAAAAGTTCTTAAACAAAATGCACTAAAAAGTAACCTATTTTGGTTGGTCATGAATACCCTCGGAAGTAAGAAAATTATCTTCTTTCTTGTACTGTGTCTATATTTTACAAATATTGTTAGTCGGAGTCGATGTCGGCCAAAATTTTTCACTAGGCACTATACCTAGGTAGATACCGTTTTATATCTATGTCTTAAACCAAGTTACGTTTAAGTTCCTGTCAAGGCCGAAACCGACAAAATAACTATAATTATAAAATATAGACATAGTACAAGAAAGAGGAGAATTTTCTTACTTTCGACGGTATATATGCATTTTTTTTTTACTTTTTGAAGCCTTTTGTTTGAGAATCATTTTTTCCTAAGTCACTTTTTTTTTCTTAAAATTTTGTTTAATTCCCTATTTATGGTGAATTTTGGTGAAACTTCGATAACTAATTTTCTTTATACTACGCGGTTTTTACGCGGTAACACACATAAAAACAGTCGAATTGATAACCTCCTTCCTCTTGAAACGGCTAGAAAGAAGTGAGTATTTTGTTTGATTACTATTTTCATTGGATTAAGTGTGCATTTTGACTATTCATATTTCTTCCATACATTATTTTCAATCCAGGAAACGAAACTAGAAACTCTAACATAAATAGCTGGAACATTACTTTGAGCACATCCTTTTCCTTGTGACACAATACCAACTATGTAATTAGTGCGTTTTTTAATTCCGGCCAAAGGTCCGCCGGAATCGCCCTAAAAAAGAAAAAGTTTTATTTCTCTCATTCACTCTAAATGAGATATCAAAATGTTTTCGGATGGGTGTTATGGTTTGGCAAACCCATAGAGATATCTAGACGTTGTTTGCGTCGCTGGCGGAGTTGTTAACCGCTTGACCGGACCAGAATCGAAAAACCAAAATCTACATGTCCTAATTCCAACCCCACAAATGTGTTTTTAGATTTATCAACCTGCATATGTCGCCTAAGAAATTCGAAAATATTATATGTGTAAAATCACGTGGGGTCAAGCACTTGACTTGCAATCTGCAGGTCCTGGGTTCGAATCCCGCCATGTACCAATGTGTTTTTTCGATTTACATAAGTACATTTATCCGACGTTCTTACGGTGAAGGAAAAAATCGTGTTGCAACCTGTACTTATGTGTACATATGTGTGAAGACAACCAACCCGCACTTGGCAAGCGTGGTTGACTATGGCCTAGTCACCCCTAACTTAGGGTAGGCTCCGAGCCCCTTGGTTTGGACATTATGATGAGATTAGTAATGTATATGGCTACAAAGGTAGCAGAAGAAATTATTAATGAATTGTGTACAAGAGAATGTGTGACAGGAGGAAGTACATTCAGATCAGCGTCTAATTGTAATTTAGAATGAGTAGCTGAGCCGGACATCTGTAGGGACCAAGACCGTTGGACATTTTGTGTAAGATAAATTTATCGTACTAAGCCTATATGAGAAATGATCAAAGCACTCTCTTACCTGGCAAGTATCAACACCTCCTGATAATTTTCCGGCACATATTTGTTGTTTTATAGGTTTGAAGTCAATTTGACCATTATCTTTGTATATCTCCGCACACTTTTCTGTATCGATAATTTCCAAATCAGCGGTTTGCAGTATATCAGTCATTTCATTAATGGCTGTAAGAAACAACAAAAGAACAGGTATCATTATTGATATTATAATTCAACAGAAAAGGAACGGATTTTTACGAAAGGTACATAAATTCCCTTGAATATTATTTTTCGTAATAATGCTTAACCATAGATGTTAAGTAAAGAGAATCAATACTATCTCAACCGGCACTATGGAAGTCTGCGGTTTCTATGACCGCTCAGATACAAAGAATAATTTCACTTAATTTACCGACTTTTTTCGTCCGTCTTTTCACCTCTTTGTTCTTAATAAAAGTTGACCAAGTTTGCAACACTATTTTCAAATTATTGCATATATATGAATTTAGGTGTAATATAATACAACAATATATAAATAAGCTAATTATTTCCTTAATTATCTCGCTTATATAATCATGTTACCCGGGTCTGTAGTCCCCCATCCCGAAACCGAAACTTTCTTCAAACTGCCAGTATGCTCGCTGCGCCAGAGACATGCAGGCTGCACGGATTTAGTAAACTTTATTTTCTTTTTTAATTTAACCAGTGCGATATCCAATTTATTATCATAATGATAATCCTCGTATTGTTTAAGAGCTATTTTAAAGTCGTCGGCAGGTTCCTGCAGAATAACATAAGCTTTATAATGTTGCAGCAAATCTTACTTCTTACTATTATTATAAAAGCGAATGTTTGGATGAATTGATGGATTATAAGATTTCCAGAAGGGCTTAATGGATCTAGACGTAATTTTGTAAAAAAAAGGAACATAGGCTATAAATTAAGTTGTTCTATTTAATGCCTAACAGACAGAGATGTGACCAAGAGCTAGCTCATTATAATATAAGATTCGAGGTTCAAAAACATAAATATTTCTCATATCCGATTGTTTAAATGCAAGTACTAAATCTGAGATGGATTAATTGGCTCAAAATTCTATTGTATTTTTTACAGAAAACTTACTTCGATGTTGGTTGTTCCGAATCGAGCAATTGATGGCTTTATAAATCCATTAGGATTATCTTCTTTCAACGCACAATGTGCTGCTGTCAGGGCGAACCAATAACTTATCAGTGTACATCCACAGAGAAATTCCAATTTTCCCGATTTCATTTTATATCCCAGGCCACCCTTAAATTTTAAAATATATTTAACTGCAGTCTCAATAAGTATCGGTAATCGAGCGCTAATGTAGTCCAGCTTTATTACACAATCTACACTAAAAAAGGCAGTAAACGATGTATTCTTTAAAAGGCAAGTCTGATATTTTTTAAACTTTCTACATATGTCTTACTTTATTACCAAACATTGGTTACCGTCACACTTGTCTTTAACTACGTAGTTTGTAAATTGATAAAATGATATTTACCACATAAGGAACATATTCAATTGATGTGCTGTTACCTCCTATCACTCCATACCCATTATCTGCGAATTCATCAAATTTACCCTTTTGTTATAAGAAAAAGATAAAAAGGAGTGCGTGCGTCACCACCTTCGTCTATTGAATGTAGTCAACGCATATGCTATTCGCTATTCGTATTGATAGAAATATTTTTGAGATTATTGACCTTGAAGTTTTTTTTTCTTAACGCGAGATCGATGACTTTCAGGTTTCAGATATAATATTATTTCAAAATTCCTATCCATTATCAGGTCTATGAGAATTATTACACTGTTTTGTTATCCAAACGGAGTTTACTTTATTTATATATTAATGTGGCAAACACAAATCACTGAAATAGCGAACCATTGCCCATAGACATCCGCAATTGCATATGCGTTGCCCAAACTTAATCGACGGAGGAGGAGATGCACATAAAATATTATTTTCCCTTTCCATGCATTCCTTCAACCGGAAAAACCGCTTCCACTTCCCATCTAGTCCAGCGGGAATTTTTTCAGTTTTTCTTGCATTTATGACGCGTTTTAAATTATCTGATATGTTTTGCTTACCGTGGATTCTACAACTATCTGTATGAAACATATCGTCATCCCTGTCATTATCTTTGACAAAACAGAGATAACAATATGTTATAAACGGGGATTTTAGTCTCAGAAAATAAGGTTACCTGTCTCTTCATTTCTATTCTGTTTTTGTCTAATTATCTCATTGTTGTATTGTCTACATTCTGTAAAGTAATAAATATTGTTTAGGACAGTAACAACTAGATAATTGTTTGGTAGGTAATGGTATATAGCCTTAAACCTACTTCTTTCAGATATACTTGAAAATCTTTTATAGTAATAAATTTTTTCATCTAGGGGAGAGTCAAATCTAATTGCCGTTTCTGGATATCCCCTCTTATATAATTCTTCATCAGTCATGTTTCTCTGAAAGGAAATATCAATGATAAGATATAATTATAGATAAAATACATTGTAAGGTAATTTTAATATTAGGGAGTGGACGGGGATTAGGTCAGCGGAGGAACTGTTTCGCCTTGAAATTGACAGAACCAAATATTCCAAGTTAGCGGCCAACCTTCAAGACTGAAGAAGCTCTAGAAGAAGAAGGTAATTTTCAAAGTATTTAATAGACAATCAATTTTCATTTGCACTGAGAAATGGTATTTTAAATACATCCTATTGATTTGGTGACCTATGCTAGTAAACTATTTCCTTGTCGAAACATAAGTCTCGGTTAATTCCTTAATTGTAATGTGTATTCGAGACTACAATAAACATGATACTAGTCCAAAGGCGTAACAGCGTTTACAAAATATAACACCGTTAGCGTGACAACCCATCCAACCAATTTAGTAAAACAAGCACGACAACACGTTATTGTACTTATTGTTGGAAACTCTCTTAAATAAATAGTATAGTCTTCTACTTTTTTATAATAGGGAAACGAGTGGCTGGATAAACACAACGCTCATGCTTATCCGCAACTCTGCTGAGGCTTTGCAGCTTTGAAGAGGAGGTACTCGCTTCTAGATAGACCCTGAGTCGTGGTGTACAGACTGACGAGTGGGATACGGGGCGGGGAGGGGCGGGATAGGAAATATTTCCCTCTGTGCGTCTTTACTCATTTCTGAGGGACGCGTCTTCTCTCCTTGTTCTCATGTTATATTATTAAATAATTTTCATTAGGAAATTTGTAAAAATTACGAAAATAAATTTACCGCTTTACTCTGTTTTCTGTTTAAACGTGCTAGAACACTTGGGTCTGGAGTCACGCGCCCTAAAAATAAATATTATTATTTAACTAAACCTATTGCTTATACTTTGAAAATAAAAATTTCAAGCTGCATTTCAATGTTAAAGTCTAAATAAATTTAAATCATTTTAACATGCAAATAAAACTTTTCGTTTAAAATGAGAAAGGTTGTAACTCTAATTTATAAGATTGGTTAGTTCACGAACAGTCTGTGTCGTCTTCAAAACCATCTATCGCATTTTTATCACAACTATCTTCATGAGTATTGTCAGTTGTGTCATATTCTTTCTTCAATGACTCCATTGAGAAAAGGTGATTGTGAATTGTAGCAGGTGTAAACTAAAAATGAAAATATAACAACATCAAAATTACTGTAGAGCAAAACTAATATACTAAAGACTATACATATGACGGAGATCAATTTTAATATATACTAATCTTTAAGTTCAAATTTTATGTATTAAATATAATTACCTACATATTGTCACTTTGTTAAAAATCTTTGGAAATTTTCCAATAAAGGAACAGTAAAAGCGTCGGTGGCTCATGGGCACTTGACTTGTAATCTACTGGTCCTGGGTTCGAATGCCGCCATGTTTTCCGATTTTCGATTTACATATGTACATTTATCCGTCGTGCTTACGGTGAAGGGAAACATCGAGAAACTCAAAGATATGTCTGAAGGTCACCAAACCGCACTGAGCCGGCGTGGTTGACTATGGCCTCGTCACCTCTTATAATACTTAGGGGAGGCTCCGAGCCTTTGGGTAGGTACGTATATTGAGCTAATGATGATAATGATGAACAATAAAAGAAATTACTACATATTGTCGTCCCCATTACCAGGGAAAGTGTATGTGCAGTGCAAAATATGGATACAGTTGCTATATTGACTTAATTAACATAGACAGATGTTCTTAGTGATGAGACACGCTTGGATTCCTGACAAGTAAAGTGACAACAGCTCTCTTGCTTGTCAGTGCGACACCGGATAAATTACGTGAGCGTTAGCCATTTCATATCTTACTAATATTACGAATGTTTGGATGGATGTTTGTTTGAAGGTATCTCCAGAACGGATAAATTCGTACTGAAATTTGGCATAGATGTAAAACTGAAGTTAGAAGAACGCATAGGCTAATCATTAAGTTTTTTTATTGTATTTTCATATACTAAAAAATATTTCAATGTTTTACTTACTTTTACAATGCTTGATTTTATTGATGTAACTGAAAAAGCAGTAAATAATATAAAATTATAAAATAAAAGGTAAGTAATCTTTCTTCTTATTAATATTATAAATGCGAATGTTTAGATAAATGGATATTGGTACGAAGGTATCTTTACAACGGCTGTATGGATCACAATGAAACTTGGTATAGCTGTAGAGCAGCCTGGAAGAACACTAATTATATATATTTTTAATATCGGGCAGACGGAGTCGCGGGTGAAGTTAGTTTTAAATATAAATTAAAAAATCGTACCAAAAGCACATAACGTTATTAAGGATAAGAGCTCCATTTTTAATTATTTAAAACAACAGAATGTGTCTGATATTGCGCCAAAAATATAACTGACTGGACATCAAAAGGACAAAAATTTATTTATATTACTAAAATATCACACCTGCCACTAACCACAACCGTGACTTTCGCATATGTTACTGTCAAAGCTCGAACTACGGTCAATTCAAATATTTACCAACTAGTCATGAAAACAGTCGGAAATGTTAACTATTTCAAGCGTTTACATTCTCTTGGGACATCTCAATAATTAGGTACTTTAAATCTTACTAATAACATACATTTATATGTTAACATGGATTATTTGTTTGAAGATATCTCCGGAAGGGCTCGTCGGAAATCGAAAAACACATTGGTACATGGCGGGATTCGAACCCAGGATCTGCAGATTTCAAGTCAAGTGCTTGACCACCGAGCCACTGACGCTCGCTACTATGCTGTAGTCTTCTTTAAATAAATAATAATACTATGACGTATTACATATGTGTCACATGTATTAGTAATTATAAAATACACAATTATAAGGTAGAATATTTTATTTATAAATGAATAAGTTATTGCGTTATATTAACGGCAGGAAACATCATATTATAGTTATAATACTTGTTGGCGCTTAACGTCGCGCGAGTCGCTGCGCACAACACAATTTTAGGTGTAACAGGGCGTTGCGGGATGCGGGGGGGGGAGTTACTGCGCAGCGCGCAGCTCAAGGTCAGCCGTCAAAGGTTGTAACTATCCATTACAATTAATTTTTTGCATGTATTGATAACGTGATCATTTAATTTTTGACTAAAATGGGACAATGTTTTTTTTCAGGTAATTAACGTGTAGTCATTGAATTTGCTTAAAGCTGAGTACTTATCAATAATAGCTGGTGATTTTATTTAATTTGAAACTCTTGGTACTTCTTATATTTGCCTTAAGAACCAAAATTTGAACCTTTTTCTCAGATGGATTGACTGACGATGTGATCTCGCCCTCGCACACCGCTCGCATCGACCTGCTTAAATTGTCGCGCTGTAAACAACGGGACAATTTGGCGTCCCAGCATTCATATTGAAGACCCCGGGACGTGTAACTATAAAACGGGTCAGTCCCGTTCAAAACGAGACGGCTGGTCACGTTATTATTGATAACGGTAATCGTTATAATTTTTTACAATTTTGTATTTTGCACACGGCAATGATTACGAATTTAGTAGTTAATAGAGATTATATGGTGGAAATCGAATATCGATTTTATCTCGAAAACAATGACAATGCTTCAACATTTTCGTTGTACACCCGTTTAGTAGTTGCTCGAGGAATGAAAATAAAACAAGTATTTAGCTCAATAAGACTTTTTATTTAATATGTATTAAAATTATGTTTCTAATTTTATTTAATTTTATCTTATTTACAGAACGTACAATCCATTAAAATGTCTTATGATAATTAATGGTAATTACACTATTCTGTATTACGCCATACAATATTTTCAATCCAAGGTACGAAACTAGAGACTCTCGTGTAAACAGAAGGTGTATTTTGTCTCGCACAATATACCCCAAAAGATGTGATTCCAACGACGAAATCGGTATAATTGTAATATCCCTCTAAAGGTCCACCGGAATCCCCCTAAAAAAAGTGGCAATATTATACAAAAAGGCCTAATTTAGTCCTCTTTACCTTCTCACCCTTTTTCTTATAAAGAAAGGATAGTTTGATAGTTTTGGAGATTAATTTTAAGTATCGTATCATTAAAATATTTTTGTTAACCTCTTACCTGGCAACTGTCAACACCTCCCTTTAATTTACCAGCACATATCTGATGATCTTCTATAGTATTGAATGATCGTAATTTTTTAGCTAATAGCTTTATACATCTTCCTTTTTCTATTAAATCGACTTCAGCTGTTTGTAAAATATCACTTGTTTTTTGTTTTACTATAATAAATGTTTAAGAAAAAAGTTTAAATTAATAAGTATTCAGTAGATTATTAAATACACAGGTCGACGCAGCGTGGACAGGCCTCCCGTAAGATGGACCGATGACCTGGTCAAGGTTGCGGGAGCGTCCTGGATGCAGGTAGCACAGGACCGGTCATCGTGGCGATCTTTGGGGGAGGCCTATGCCCAGCAGTGGGCGACTTACGGCTGAGAAAGAAAGAAGAAGACTATTGGTAACATCCATATAATTCTAGGCAGATGAATTAAACAGGATCATATTTTAAGATACATAGAACCCGGTGTCATTTTAGAAGCATTTACATTTTACATTAAAAACTGAACGAAGTTTTATCTATTTCACGAATCCCGAATCTATGCTGGTTTTATAAAGCGGAAGAGTTTGTTTAAACGCGCTAGTCTTAGGAACTACTGGTCCGATTTGAAAAACTATTTTTTTGTTGGATAGTCCATTTGTAGAGGAAAGCTTTTTAGGCTATATATATATAATTACAGCGACAGCTAGTCTAAGATAACAAAAAACCTGATTTTTGGTTCAAAAGACAAACGATTTATTTTTGGATCGATTATTGGCTTCACACTGGGCCAGCGTGGTTGACTATGGCCCAGTCACCCTAATCTTAGGGTAAGTTCCTAGCCTGTCAGTCTCGATGTATGGCTGATGATGAATTGGGTTCAGCCGTAACAAGCCCTGAAAAAACTCCTTACCGGTATCTATGGTGCCCCATCCCGACACAGATACGTGCGTCAAACTGCTTGTGTCCTCGCTGCGCCACAGACATGCAGGCTGTACAACCTCATTAAACATTATTCTACCTTTTACTTTAACGAGTGCGATGTCATAATGTTTGCTTGGTGATTTATATTTCGGATATTTAATTATTCCTAATATTTTGTAGTCTTGACCAAGATGCTGTGAAACAAAAATGTAATATTTAATAACCAAATAAATCTGGCTGAATGTAAGAAACTGTAAGAAAACAAATCAATCACCTCAAAATCGATCTAGCTCTGAGAACTCAAGGTCATAGAAGATCTAAATTAAAGCCTAATGGTTAAGGGGGTTCGAAAAAATTCAATGATATGCGTGAAGTCACTTGGCCAGCGTGGTTGACTATGGCCTAGTCACCCCTAACTTAGTGTAGGCTCCAAGCCCCTTGGTGGGGACGTCTAGTGAGCTGATGATGAAAAAACTTACTTGAATGTTAGTGCTTCCGAATCTAACAATACTTGGTGGTATAAAACTGTGAATACTTTAGAGCTACAATGCGCAGCTGTCAGAGCGAAGTAGTGACTTATCAGTGTACACGCACAAAGAAATTCCGGTTTGCCAGCTGTCAATTCAAATCCGAGTGCGCCCTGGAATTCAATTAATTAATTACGGCCATTGACCCCTTCTCTTATAAAAAACATGGTAAAACTTCATTCACTTTCCTCACAACTTTTGTCTTCCAAAGTAATTTAATTTTTTAAATAATTGTGGCATACATATAGAACATAGTCTGGAAGAACACGGACTCAGGCGACAGCTAGTTTTAGATATAAAAAAGGATAGAAATAAATATATTTACCATGTATGGATGTTGTTCAGCAGTTGTATCTTTACCGCCTACGACTCCATGACCAACACCTGCTACATTCATCAAATTCATATTCAGTGCTTTACAAAACTATTGACGCAAATATAAAATTTATATTACAAGGTAGCAAACAACCAAACGGACACATAATTTCGCTAGAATAGCAAAGTTAAGCCAACCCATAGGCATCCACAATTTAGAAGCTAAAGATACAAAAGGACAGGGAAAGGGATGTATAGAAAGGCGTTTCTCCTTTACGTTTCCTTATCTGCTAAAAGTCACTTCCCCTTTCTATTCTTTTCTTATAAAAAACGGTGCGAAGCGGAAAAGAACTAAAATTTGGCCTCCGGCAAATGAGACGCGGAGTTGCTTCCACTTCACGCTTGTCTTTTGTGTGGTCGTGGTATTGCACCGAGCGATCTATTCATGTAGCAGTTGATGCTGTTTCTACATGCAACATGCGTTAACTTCTGCATACCAACCTTCCTCTTCTTTTAAGAACCGTTGTCTCAGTAGCTCGTTCTTGTATTGAAAACATTCTGAAATAAAAACATAACGAATGTAGTTGGTAAATAATCTATCAATTGTTTAAAATATGAATAATAATTTTAACTTACTTGCTTGAGAAAGATTTTTATAGATTTTAAGGAAATAATTGTGTTCTTCTGACGGAGAAGAAAACGTCAGCCCCGATTGCTTATATCCACGCTTTATTAAATCATTGTTAGATCTCGATCTTTTCTGGAAATAAAAAGGATTGGAATATTCATATCATAATAATTAAGCTATAAATGCCTTACTTAAAATATTGACTACTTCATCATAATAACCGTAACGTAGGTTTATTACATTTTGTTTAGTTTTATTAAATACTCGAGAAAGGCGATATTAAGAGTACCCGAAGCAAGAGAACTGTCTCACCATGGCAATTAATAAGCGTGGTCTCTGCCTACGTCTCTGAGTAACGGGCTATGTTGTTGGTTATTTGAATTTTGGAACAGAGTAACTAAGTAAAACCATTTTTAAATTATAAGTACTAAAAGTCCGAATAATTATGTGTATTTATTAAAATAAAAGTGGTAAATGCTTACTAAGAATTTCTGGACATTTTTTTTCTCTTTTAGCTTTCACACGAAATGTATTTAGCCAATTTTCGTACGTTTACCACATCTAGTTGGGAATCTCTTTTCAGTTGAAAATTGACCGGAGTACATGCTTTTACAATAACAGTACCTACATCTATTAAATTATTCAAACTTTCGTGAGACATTATAATAAACTTATATAAAAACAACATCAAAATAAACGTCAACGACGCCGTCGCACCCCGCGACCTCCGCCCCCTTAAGACGCGCCCTCAGAGCGCAGGCGCGCGTGAGCGACGGACGTCCGCGGAATAATATCAGTCCAACTAACCCTGATGAAGAGCCCCCAATGGGCTCGAAACTAGTCGGTGCCGCCACCGGACGAATATACGTGAGTGTTTAGCCGTTTTTATATAAGTTTAAAAGTACATCTGTTCAATTCAATTTCGAATTTATTAATAGTTATTATTACCATTACTGTTTTCCAATAGCGATCTTTCATTGTTTGCGATTCTGAAAAAAATATTAAAATATGATTAAAATTAACAATTTTGTTTTATCAATAAAGTTTAATTTTGAAGCTTAAGTTGCTCATTATAGGCGTACGTTTTTAGAAATCTTGTTTTTAAAAAATGATATGATTAAAAAAAGATCGATAAATAAGAAATTTATACAAAAAACAGAGGACCGGATATTTCAATACTTGTAAAATCTTACTAATATTATAAATGTAAATGTTTAGATGGATGAATAGGATAGATGTTTTTTGAAGGTATCTCCAAAACGGCTTAATGGATCTCGATTAAATTTGGCATATGTAAATAACATTGTCTCGAAGAACACAATCGCTACTAATTATGTTTTTTTAATGCCACACGGACCGGGTCGCGGGACACAGCTATCAATATAATATGAGTGAAAACTTACCGTCTTCCACCTCATTAGGAAATACAATTAGATCTTCATAAGATGATTCCTCCTCAGACCAATTACTTGCTGATTTCTGATGATCAAAAATATTATCACATTTATTGCTCATCAGCACCATCATCGGCTCACTATACGTCCCCACTTAGGGGCTCGGTGCCTACCCTAAACCAAGAATGATTAGGCCTTAGTCAACCATGGGTGCGTGTACGGGTTGGTTGACTTCACACACATCTTTGAATTTCTTCTCAGATATGTAC
>NW_013531188.1:812684-852322 GCF_000836235.2 Papilio xuthus | reverse complement strand
CATAACGGTAAAATGGTAACGCACGTGGGGACGGCCAATAGAGACAAAATTACATTTATTTCAATCACGTACGCAATACAGGTAGAGAGGCTTCCTCTTTGAATGGTTCAATGACGTCATAACATTTCTAAAATAGAATAGAATAAGAATAGAACATTTCACTAAAACACGTTAGAATAATATACATTGAAGTATCTGCAGACCTTGAACTAGGCTGAGCCTGTATCTCGGGGCCTAGGAGTGCACTAGCCATAAACAAAATAACAGTACGTACATATCATGTAAAACTAAGCGTGATATTATGAGATACAATTTGGAAAATAAGAAAATACATGAAGACATTAAAGTAAGTAATTTTGAACTGCAAATAATATCAAAGGATAGCATGTGTGTGTATGATTATGCGTGTGAGAAAGTGTGTGTGTGTGTGTGTATGTGTTTTTTTTAAGTTAGGTGTGCGGGTGAATTTTTGAATGCATGTGAAAATGCTTAGGCACCAACAAATTTGGAAATTACAATTAATTAATAAGTTCTTAGCAATTCTAATAGCACTTGTAATCAAGGCTATTTTGACTGTAAAGAAAAGAGAGGTATATGCTAGGACCAAGCTAAATAGACTACCCTACTGGGGTACGGTCGTGAGTTGTACTATTCGTAGAGTGTACGTCTGCATAAAGAGTTATAAAGCTATGTGAACGTACTAATCACTAGAACTACCAATAGAATACAATTTTTGTCATATGATAACGCAATTATGTATTTACGAAGAGTTTCCATTGCCGTAACAGTAATCTTATATTCTTTAAAACATATAGTACGCTTATTGCATAATAGTTAAGGATACGGATTTCCGATCACGTGATCGGGAGTTCGAATCCAATCGACTATTATCCTAAATAATATCCTTTCATAAACCTAGAGCTAACTTGGAATGGAATGAAGAAATAATAGTACATTTACAAAAATCTACTAACATTTTATTTATTAAAAAAATTAAAAAAAAAACAGAATAGACGTATTAAACAATTGTGTAACACGTGTTAAGTGACAGTTAAAGTTCACCGTAAGATCATTCGTTGTGTTAGACATATTATAGGTAGTTTAATAGTAAATTTTACAAATATTAAAGGCTATAACTAGAATATTATAAAATTAAAAAAGAACCTTTTGTTGACTAATGATATTTGAGTAAATGATGACATCGATCTTTGTACGGTACAATCCCGACTTTACTGAACGCATCTAAAGGGAATATCCAGGTGTAACAAACTAATGGTACATTTTCCAAATATCTATAAATACACGGTAAATATAATCAATTTTTAACTTCCTAGGGGAACTTTTTTTTTTATAAATACAGAAAAAATCTGTCTGAGAAACGTGTGAAATTAAAACATTCGTTCGTTTTTCATTGTTCTGATATTTGTAATTATTTATAATAATAAGGAATAAAATAAAATACCAATAGGTATGCATTCAAAGAATTAAATTCATGCATTACTTAATCGTTAATTAAGCATATATTACTCCTCGAAATCGTACAATAATCCAACCTCTTACGGTACAGAAGGGTGCAAACTTTTTTTATAACGAAAATCTAGCGTTTGACTTAGATCCAATTTTATCTACAATGAACATTAATACAAAAATACATACGCGCGGAAAACATTAATATCCTTTTAACTAGATAATACGAAACAAAATACTGAATACAATTATATATGTAGTTATATGTTGTTATGTTACAAGTCTCGTATGTCAAAAGGTCACAATGTAATAAAATATTGCTTTTTAAAACAGGTTTAGCACACCTGACATCAGCTCGAACAAAACCAGCTCTTTCGATAACTATCCATACCGTGGGATACATCTTGACAAGTTGTATGCGTTCAGTGAATATCTTTGAATAAGTGTGTTATGAAGTTAGTGTTGTGTATTTTCAAAACAAAAAAATGAAGTGTTTTAAGGAGTTCTTAACATTTTTGTGTAAGTATTACATCGGTTTAAACTTTTATAGACGTGATATTTTCATTTTAAAAGTGAGGTTATTATGTCATAGTTTAAGAAAAAAAAAACATTATTTTTTTTTGTAGTTTTTCGACGAAACTATTTTATTTAAAGTGAATCACTTTGACTAATTTAACATCGTTAATGTAAACAGTTATATAGCAAAGTAGCTGTCGCCCGCGACTCTGTCCGCACGGAATTACAAAAACACTTAATGAGCCTATATGTTCTTCCACACTACGTTCTACATGTATGCCAAATTTCATCAAGATCGGTTGAGTCGTTCCGAAGATACCTTCAAACAAACATCCATCCATCTGCATTTGCATTTATAATATTAATTTGTGCCTTTTATTTCAGTTACAGCATCTCTAATTATAACAGTAGAAGGAATACGGCCGCAAGATGATTTAAATGAATTGAAACCTATATCAAGGTCAAAACGGGTAAGTTTTTAAAACTTTAAACAAGATAACGTAAGTGCTTAGAAGTCTGTTTTTCTTCCAAACTAAATAGACTTAAAGTAATAGTTACGTCAACTAAAAACTTTCTAAAAAACAAAACGAGGCATATTTTGTGTATAATTTATATTATGAAGCGTATAATTAATTTATTAGAATTTTATTTATATAATACTTGCTAATTTCTTCCATCGGCTTTGATGATAATGAAATTAATCGTATTATATTTTTTAACATGAATAAAGGAATATTTTTTTTTATTTATAAATTATTACTTTACCAAAATCAAATTTAAATTGTAATTTTCATACACCATCATCAACCTTTGGGGCCTAGCACGAATATTTGCGACAAGCGCCTTCGTATTTATGTCAAAATTAGTATAAATTTTTTGTACTGTTTGTCGTCATACTCAATTTACTCTCATTTCTTTCGCACTGTCCATTACTAGATCCGTTCATACTTTTAGTCTTTACCTTTTAGCAATATTGGCTGTCGCCCGCGACTCCGTCCGCGTGGAATTAATAAAAAATAATAAGTATCTTATGTGCTCCTTCAGGCAATGTTCTACATTTGTGCCAAATTTCATCAAGACCCATTGAGCCGTTCCGGATATACCTTGAAACAAACATCCATCCATCTAAACAAAAAACCATTCGCATTTATAATATAACGAGTAGTAAGATACAATAAATAAATTAAACAGAATGGAGCGTCAGCAGCAGACAAGAATACTACTAACGATACGAACAATCCTTGCTTATATAAAAAAATTGAAAAACCTGTTTTTGAAATACCTGGCCGGAGAATTAGCGATGCGAGTGAGTATATATCTCTAAACTCATTTTTTTTTAATATCAGAAGATTTTTGTTAATTTACTAATATTTCTTGTATCATTCCAACTAAGCTCAATCCTTGTGTTAGGACATGGTTTACGATAATAGTCAAATAGCGGGATTGGAATGCCCGACCACGTAATCAGAAGTCCATACCCTTAACCATTAGACTATTAGCACTTTAATTGTACATTCATTGTAAACATTTTTGATAATCAAATATTCCATGCGTCGGTGGCTCAGTGATCAAGCACTTGACTTGCAATCTGCAGGTCCTGGGTTCGAATCCCGCCATGTACCAATGTGTTTTTCGATTTCCGATTTACATATGTACATTTATCCGACGTTCTTACGGTGAAGGAAAACATCGTGATGCAACCTGCACATATCTGAGAATTCAAAAGATATGTGTGAAGTCAACCAACCCGCACTTGGCCAGCGTGGTTGACTATGGCCTAATCACCCTTAACTTAGGGTAGGCTCTGAGCCCCTCGGTGGGGACGTATAGTGAGCTGATGGTGGTGGTGTGAAATATTCCAAACCTTATCTTTTTTATTTTTCCTGTCTTCACTTTTTCTTTTTAATATAATTGAGCCATTTCTGTTGCTAGTATTTAACATACTGATCCACTTTTTTGTTTTTTTTTTCAGTAGATAATTTTTATGTAATCTTGTCTAAATGGATATCATGAATTTTTAATAAATAAATTAATCTTAATGTTGAATATTTTAAAAGTTATTTTTTTTTACAGAATGCTACGAATATCTTTGGGAAATAGAAAATCGGCAAGAATACAACAAAAAATTGCGTGAATGTTAGTAAAATACGTTAATATTTTTACGTTAAATTTATGGTTAGAATAACATAATTAATAAATGAATACTTACATAAAGTAAAACCATCTTGATAATATTATAAATTCTAAAGTTTAGATGGATAGCTGTTTGTTTGAAGATATCTTCGAAACAGGTCAACGGATCTTGATGAAATTTTTCACTGATGTAGAGCTTAGTTTGAAGAACATATAGGCGACAGCTAGTTTTAAATAAAAGTCAATTTTTTATAGAATGTAATACTTAACTGGAACTTTAAACAGAATTTGTATCATCCGTTATTACGTTTTAAGTTCAAAAATATTTTTTTTATTTCTTTAAATGTAAAGGCGTTTATTGCCAGTACAACATTAAATTAAGACAGCGGTCTATTAGAATAAAAATATTTATTGTTATTGGCAGGTTTTCAATACCAATACGAACGCAGTCCTGTCAAGCCACATTTTGCGATAGGTGGTAGAATAACGGAGCCAGGTGAATTCCCCCACATGGTAAGAAGTTTATTTATCATAGTTTTTACATAATATATAATACCATTTGAGAAGATAAACATGACAACCAGAACCATGCATGTACAACATGAAATCTAGTCAACAACAAAATTACCAATTTAAGGGGATCAATTGAATAAATCTTCTTCTAAAAATATTTAATAATTATAATGAGATAGTACTGTCTCTCTCTTTCATTATAATTACAATAAGTGTTAGAGAGAGAAAGATCTCTCTCTCTCCCCTACTGTGTTGTCCTTATTCCTAAGTCATTTTCTTCTTGGAGTATAATAATTTTACTAGGCGCTCATAACTAATTGGGAGTAAACTGTATCTAACAAGCCTTTATTCCAGGGTGCAGTGGGGTGGAAATCGTCAACGGGTACATGGATATTCAAATGCGGCAGCTCCTTGATAAGTTCCAAGTTCATGCTGACAGCGGCACATTGCTCTAAAGTATCACCGAGAGATTCTACCGTAGCAAACCAGGTGCCGGAGATCGTGAGATTGGGTGATAAAAATATTATTGATAGGGTGAGTTCATTTCTGATAAAAACTCATAATTATACCGGCTAGTGGAATAAGGGTCTAAGTTATCGTGATAATTTGGGTCATGTTAAGTCGAGTATGATAACACAGACCCTGACGCTATTATATGTAATTAACCTTACTGTTACTAATATTATAAATGCAGCATTTTGGATATATGTATAAATGTTTATTGAGTAATAACTCCAAATCAAATTAAGACCAGATATAAAAGTTCATGTTGTTTCTTTTTAGTTTTCAAATGGATTGGATCCAGTTGACGTAAGAATTAAGAAAATCATAAATCATCCGTTGTACAAGCCACCGAAGAAATATTACGACATCGCAATTATAGAATTAGTGAGAGATGTGAGTTTTGATAAATACGTTCAGCCGGCGTGTCTATGGCCCAGGTATGACACCAGTCCACTTGGGACGAAGGCAACCTTGACTGGATGGGGTGTCATTGAAACAGGTAACCTAAAAATTTTCATATTGATAGGTGAAGCAAAAGGCGAAAGAAACTAGAAACTTTCATAAAATTGTTGGAGTTACACAAATTTGTATAAATTGGTAAAGTTGAAAAAATGGAGAAAAAGTAGGGACTGAACAAAATATTGGGCGATTTCTCTGGATGTTAAAACTATAATATTAATTTTTTATTGTTTACTGTTCTCTTGAATGTTGAAATATATGCGTTTTGTCTTTTGATTTATCTTAACTTTGATATCTATTTTTACTTTCTTAAACTTAAGCTTCTGCATCATTCATTCTTAAAGCTTCTCTTTGTATTGCAGCAAGACTTCTAACATCTCCTGAACTGCAGGCTGCAGAAGTGGACATATTAAATTCGGATGTCTGTGACAGTTTTTTGAAGCCTTCTTGTACACGACTTTGGTGCGGGATGAATGAAACTCAACTTTGCGCTGGAAAATTAGCAGGCGGTGTTGACGCTTGTCAGGTATGTGACCAAGCGTAATACTTTTATTAATTCTCCACATTCATCACTTTTATCCTGAGATTTTCTGGACACTAAATTCTTGAAAGTTTAAATTTATGTAGTCTAGATAGAATGTTAGTCCTGTCCTTCTCTTCTTCGGAAGGGGGAATAATCTTCTGTACGTTTTTTCATCTATTAATAGTAGTAGCAGGCGAAGCATCTGGTCTCTTAGCTCGTTTTCTTTTCAATCAGTGAAAAAAGAAACTCGTCTTTCTGTACTTTTGTTGTCATCAAAGTGATTTGAGATAAAGTTTACTTTCATTACTATTATTAAATTTAAAACATAACTGCCATTTACAGGGTGATTCTGGAGGGCCATTGCAAGTGAAAATAGATTTGCCATCTAACAGTGAGGGAGCTATACACTACGTCATCGGGGTGACGTCATTCGGCATTGGCTGCGCACGCGCAAACACGCCCGGCGTTTACACCAGGGTCAGTAGTTTTATAGACTGGATAGAAGATGTCGTGTGGCGAGGAAAAAACTAATTCTGAAATAAAAATTTATGTATTCATTTAGTAAATAAAATTAAACGAGCCTTTGTTGTTAGTAATTTATTTTTTGTAAATAATCAAATTCCATAATTAGCAGACGGTAAAATCGTGTCCTTGTTGAATTTGTTGTCATGCTGTGGCCGCATAAGGAAAATCAGAAATACCAGTGCAGTGTGACGTAGAAACTGATATTTATAATACGCTGGATTTACCTTAAGCATACTTTTTATTTTATATCATAATACGATGTTTATTATTCAAAAGGAAATTCCAAGTTATGAAGAATATTATTTTTGTCCATTTTTAGCCGATTTCAAAAAGAAGGAGGTTAATACAACAATATATATTATATAATACTGGAGGTTATCTTACATATAATATATATTGTTGTTTTAAAATAAAACACATAAATGTTTAAAAACAAATCCTACATATTACTAAGAACAGCTATGTGAATAAAAGAAATTTAAAATAACTTGTTTAATTTGGTTCCGTTTACAATTTGGTAATTTCGCGTTTGCTATAATAGACGCACAAAATTACCAAATTGTTGTAACTTAGCTTTCCAATATGAAGCGACAACGTTCATATCTAAAAAACGTGGATCTTCAGATGAGCATTTTAACATTGTATCCCAAGGAATTAAGTCGTGTGGCACACCGTACGGCTATGACGTCAGTAGTAGAGCGCTCTCATGTATATACGTTTGTCTCGCTCTAAAGTGACTACCGAATGTTGTCTTTGGCTTAGGTCTAAATGAACCTTAACTTTAGAGTTTTATTTCGTAAATATTTTTTAACTATATCTTAAGTTTAATTTTCAGTAGCATTCTTCTTTTTCGATTCCTTTCCCCAAACAATTCCTTCGATCCAATCCATAAAAACGGACACTTTTGTATAAACACCAAATCCCCTTTGATTTTCATCAATACATCCATAATTAAAAGATTTAATTCCAATCAAATAATGCATATTCCAGTCCGTGTATTCTGGAATATTGAGCCGCGCCTCGAGCACGCCGCTAGTGTCCTAGAATTATAAAATTTAATGAAAAGTAAGAAAAGATGACAAAGACTTAAGAAGACAATAATACAATCTTACTCTTACTAATATTATAAATGCGAATGTTTAGATAGATGGATGTTTCATTAAAGGTATGTAACTCCGGAACAGGTTAACGGATCCTAATGAAATTTGGCATAGATGTTCTACATAGACTGGAAGAACAAAGGCTACTCATTAAGTTTTTTTTTGTGTGACAGCTAATGAAGTAAATAAAGTTGAGGTTAAATCAAACTACTTTAAGACAAGGCAAATAGGTGCGAAACTTCACTAAACTGTCAAACATGGCGTATGTCTTAACATTAAAAAACTTTTTATAATTCCTAATAATCATGACTGCAACCTACTCCAGTATCGAACTATTAATACGCTAATTACTAACGCTTTTCTAGCCACTATCGTGACATAATATAGGTTTATAAAACAATAATCACTTCTTCTCACCTTGCAATTGGATACATTCGTCTGGACCCGTTCCGCACAAAGCTGATGGAATAAAATATTCCGATTCATCATCTTGTAACACGCCCATGAGCTCATTACGTTGACTCTTGCAAGTTGCAACACTGGATTACTTACACTATGATCTATAAAAAAATTAATTATTAAAATAAAATGACAGACTGACATTTTGAAGACTAACATCATACGACAATATTTTTATGTAACATATAATCTTATTTATAAAATTGTACCTAACATTGTGACACGAGAATTCATCATCATCATCTCACTATACGTCCCCACTGAATGGCTCGGAGCCTACCCTAAGTTAAGGGTGACTAGGTGGTTCGTTATTTACTCCTACAAAATGGCTTAACTTATTTTTATGAAATTTTATATGTATATTCAGTAGGTCTTAAAATCGGCTAGTATTGTTTAATACCCGCGCCAACAGAGTCGCGGGCAACAGCTAGTATAATATAAACAATATTACCTTTCTTTCGGTCGTCATCTGAAATTTTTGACAAGAGAGTAAGCCTCGTGAATACATCAAAACCATCGCTAATGAATTCCTTGGTTGGGACCGTTTTATCTGTAGGAATAGAAAAAAATTAGCGATGTCAATTAAGCTCAATTGCCACTTCTAGCACTTGACTTTAACTCAGTATTTCCTACTTGATTCTATCGTATTCCATCCAGTTAATTCCGCAGGACCCACCAAGTCAAATTGGTTAGTCCAAAGACACGCTGGATACATTTTACTTGTCAGTACAAGTTCATCTTTGAATTCAACAAGAGCTATGTCGTAAATTTTCCTCGAATATTTGTAATAAGGGTGTAATATAAATCTTTGTATTAAAACGTCTTGAGGTGTCTTCCCGATGGCTTCCTGAAAATAATTGTTTATTTAATACATTATTTCAAAAATCTTAGTGAACGAAGAAATTCTAATCACGCTTTGTTGTTTGCAAAGTAATTTATCCAATTACTTTGCAAACAACAAACCGACATACCACGATTTATCTTTGAGGAAACAGGAATGACAAAATGTTTTTGTAAAAGCACACTACTTAACAAATAAGAATATTACTTATGGACCGACAAAGTTATCTGACCCGGTGAACATGTCTAACTAAATGATTATAACTGACTAGCGCTCCCTTCAATTAAAAAAAAAGAGTCAAGATCCTTGCCATACTGTAGGTGTATTGTCATGTTCGATTCCATTTTCTATTTAACCATAATAACAGCGTTATCTTACCGGCCCAGATAATCTTGTCGCACAAAGAACATACCTCGTCAGATATATTGACTTCTCCTAAGCGAACAACTTTAGGCGAAAGGTCAGTGACTCTTGCGTCCGGCGTAGGCAACCGCGAGCAGTGGGCAGCAGTCACCATGAACCTCTCACTGATAAGCGCTCCTTCACACTTGAACAGCCAAGTATTCTTCACTGTTTCCCAACCTATAGCACCCTGCCAGAGAATATACGATGTGGTACAGTCGGCAACAGCAATTACGTACAAAGACATTCAACGATATCATGACATCATGACTACCATCAGCCATATGGGAAATAATCACCGATAATTAATAAAAAAAATTGTATATAGAGGTACTCCATACACCATAAACTAGAGTTGCGAATATATGATCTTCTGGATAAAACTATACAAAGCACATATTTAAGGCGGTTAATGTTGAAAACAACAGCAACTTCCTCATACATATTCTTCCATACAACTCTATTAGCTGTCATGTTCTTCCTTCATTCAATACCTTTGTATCCATCAATATTCAATCCCATTTTTTTTTCTCGTTAATAGTTGTTGGTACTTACCATATGAGGAAATTCCCCAGGAATACCATCAAGTCCGCCGGCAACAGCTGTCACTATGTTGTACACTCCTGTAGACTTGGTGTTATTTGTACCTATAAATTGTACAAAAACTTAAGTGTAGCAGAATTTACGATTTTGCAATAGCCCCAATCCTGGCATGAATCTGTCACTCGGTCACTGTTACTCCTAAAACCGAAGCCATGAACTCATACTTTTTTAAATTTTCTTAATGTACATTTGTCTTACTAAATTTACACTAAATGCTACCTACTACTACGACTAAATACTACAGGAGCCGGGCAACCACTCGCCGCCACTCAAATTCAAACCGTCCAGATCAACGCTTCGTAAATAAGAGCAGTGAACAAGCGGCCATCGTCCAAGACAAACTTTATATTTAAATTCATAAACCGTAAAGTCGACATAAGCAAGGAAGCACCCAGAATCAAGTAAGTCTTTAGCTATTGATGCCCTATGAAATATAATTATATGTAATTATTTTAAAAGCAATGATGAATAAGGCTTAGTTAGCATCACCACAAGGTACCACGCGGATAGGATTTAGATCGACAGGATCAATTGAAATTATATTTATCGTTCACTTCACTTTATTACACATCTTAGACCTACACTTCACCGTACAACCCCAGCTTCGCCAGTTCAGGTGATCCGCGCGGATAGGTAGAGTCAAAAAATGTTGCCTTATTAATGCATGTATCTCGTGGTCATGTTAGCTAACTCGAAAGGAATAACTTACACAGCGCTGCACTTATCAATGCTTCATCGTAGTACCTTATTTTCCATAAATATTCTAAGCATTCTGAAAATAAGAAATAAATATTTATTACATCATGAAGCTTAAGTATGGAACGATTTTTACGACTGTTGATATATCCTTTTGAATAGAAGGAAAACATTGATATGTAATCTACACATACCTTTGTCTCTGCTAAGAAATTCAAAGATGTGTGCAGTCAACTAACGTACTGGGTCAGCGTGTTTGTCTTAATTCATCATTCCTTAGTAGACTCGAGTCTTTAAACGGTGATGTAAATGAACCGACGAGAATTAGATTACTTACTGACATCACTGAGGCGTAGACCAGGGCCTCGAAAGTCAGGCATCACCAGAGTCGGTGTATCACATGGTTCGGCTTCAAGATCTCTATTCTCAAGCCTTCTATGTATTATTCTGAAGAGATTTACCGATTTTAAATCGACTGCAGTTAACTGTAATGATATGTGAAGATGACACTTTTATAATTTAAAAAGCAAATTATCATTAAGATTCAATGGGGCAATATAACCTCAAAATAAAGCAAAAGATCACCGAACTGTAAATATCAGCAAAATTTACTAACTTTATCAACGCCCAATTTTGGATGTATGTATGTTTGCTACTCCATAACTTCAGAACGACCAAACGAATCAGGATGTAATTTGAAACAAGGATAAAGTACAGTCTGATATCAGTTTCTTTTTTATATTCTACTATTATAACAAAAGGTCCGATCAAGTGCAGGCTATATTGGGACTCAATATCACGATTGCTCTGAGACAAGACGAAGACAGGACGGCGTGGAGGCAACTGGTCGACACAGCCGTATAAGCATATCAAGACAAGTACGACCTTCAGTAATGAAGTATACGAAGAAGAAGATTGTAACAAAGCTGTGTGTGACATCTAATATACGATTATAATAATACTTACGTTACTCGTGTCATCTTTATAATTGGGTCTTAATCTCGATCGCTGTCTTGGAGTTAGATTGGTCGCGTATTGACCACATGCGTGTACCGCTAACAAAAAAAAGACAAATAAATAAATAGAATTTTATGTACAACATAATCGTAGGACTATAAACAATATCTAAAATAACATCATTTGTAACCATTTTGTACCATATTATATACAAAAGTGTTTTATTTACTTGTATGTAAATAATAATGAACAGAAAACATAATACGTTGTTTACATAACAATTATCACAAAAAACAATTGTATTAAACGAATTAAATAACTCGCACAAACATACCCAGTATTGCTAACAAAAATGTCTGCGTTATGTAACATTTAGTAAACATTTTAAATAAATATTATATACTATATAAAGACATGCGTCACTGTAGACGACACAACAATAAATGTTGATAAAATGACGCACCGACAAACCAGTTCTCCCGCTTCATGTCTGACCATTTAATATTAGTATTATCAACAAAAAATATTATACATTCAATTTACTAGTTTATTTTTTTTAATTTTATGGTCCGACAGGAAAGAATTAATTTTTAGGAAAAAGTGCTCATATTTTTTATGGATATATATAAGTCTTCCACTTTTACACCGGTAGTAGGCGTAGGAAGAGATGGATGGATTGCGTAGTGACATGATCAAGAAGGGATTGACAGCTGAGAGACGGAAGACGAAATGGAGGACGAAAACTGGTGCACCCTACTTGAATGGAGTTAGTGCGAGGAGAGATTTATATTGATATCTTATATCTTTAAATGAGCAATTCTTGGATATAATTGGAATACCGGAATCGGCTCCAACGATTTTCATAAAATTTAGTATATAGGAGGTTTCGGGGGCGATAAATCGATCTAGTTAGGAATCATTTTTAGAAAATGTCATTTTATTCGTGTTTTATCGATAATCAACTCAAACATAAACTTAACTTTTTCTATCGGTAAGATCGAAAAATATTATTTATATTTCATCATTTTATTAGTAATTCGTACTTAAATATAATTTCCAAAAAATACAATTAAAAAAAAATACCGAGCAAAGCTTGGTCGTCCAGGTACTATTATGTAAAATAAGAAGTGAAAATTGGATATCATCTCATATGCTTTAAAGAACCATTTATTTCAAAAGCGTATTATACTGTAGGAGGAAAATTACAATATGTCATTTGTTTTTATTTAAATAAGGAGGCAAAAACAATACTAAAACCCTTATCTTGTTATTCAGACATTAATAATGTGTTTCAAGTCAGACGCTCATTTCCGTTTTTTATAACAACCTAACGAATGACAGTGCTGACTGAGTTTTGGTTTTACAATATACATTGTATATGTACCGTTTTCGTCCATAGAAATGGATAATCTCCGAGACACGATTTTCACTTTTCACTAGGATTTAAGGAAGATGCAGAAAGTGTTTAGCCTTTTGTGTCTATGTGGTAAAGCAACTATTCTCAAGTGCATATTTTAAAATATTGGAGTATATTGCTAAACCTGTCTTTTTAGTGTAGTTAAGTAGTTTATTCCAAATTGTATCACAATTATATAGAGATAGAGTTCAATTTTGTCAAGTGTTACGATATTTTTGCACACCTTGACTGCTTCGTTACTTATGACGCTGTGGCTGCTACGATATTTATGGGCACCTTGAATGTACTCATATATTTGACGCTGTGTATGTACCGATGTATTTGAGCAGGGTGAATGTTTTTATTAATTTGAGGACTTTTGTTGTACTGATATAATTGATTACTTTTGGTGTACCTATATTTTTGCATATTTTGTCTGTTACGGTATTTATGACGCTGACTGTATGTATGACGGCTAAGAGAGATGTATGTAAAAGGATAGGTTGATATAACATATTAAATGCCTATGAATTACTTAACTGTATATTGTAAGAACTTGCTGAAACTTGATAGGGGTCTAAAGAAAGTGTTGAACGCTTCAAGATCCATTGTAATTCGGACATCAATCTTGCACACATGTGTTCTTTGTCGGTCGCTGGATGTATTGTAGCTAAACTTTTGCTAACGAGCACTAACTCCACAAGGTCGGTGTAACAACCATTGTTATACTACGACTTAGCTAAATAATGTAGCAAGTTGCCATAGAATCATTGTTAACACAAAATTTAATTAGTAAACCAAGAATCTCGACAGTTAATATTGACTAACAGACAGATTAACTGGTCACTCTGTGTGCAGATTTAGTCTAAAGAAACCACAGTAAGGGATTCTTCAGCGTTTGACTAAAGACTCTGAGAGTGGCAAACAGATACGTCGTTAAATAAAGTTTGAATCGTGATATTATGATTTTGGTTTCCATTATGACCTTTTGCTGGCTAAACGAACCAGCAACACCTTTGGAATTCTTCAATGTTGTAGTTGTATATGGGTGGCATCCATTAGTCACGTGGCTTGTTTGCCCCCCTGTAATAAAAACGTGACTTGACATAGTTTTAAGTATGCGATATCATTATTTTTGTATCCCAGTGTGTTATTAATTTAATAAAGTATAGCGGAATAACCTGATAATAATCGTTTCCTCTGATATCAGTGTTGGTTATTCCAAATATTATTTAAGGAAATCCCAGTGATTTCACCGCTATTTATGTATTATTTTAAAGTTGATTTGTCTTTTGAAGGTTATCTTTACTAATATTATAAATGTGAATGTTTAGATGGATGGATGTTTGTTTGAAGGTATATACAGAACGGCTTAACGGATCACAATGAAATTTGACATATAAATAAAACAAAGTCTGGAAGAACACATAGGCTAATCATGTTTGTTTTTAATTCCACACAAACGGAGACGACAGCTACTTTTTAAATATTAATCATGTTTGTTGCTTTTATGGTAACTTGGAATTACAAGTATTAAGGCTTATAATTAATTTGTCGAAATTATTAGCTCGATTTTATTTCTACCTATATTTTTGTGTCAAAGGAATTGTTTAATTTTTACTTTATTTCTTTTTCTTCTATAAATATTTTTATGTCTGTTCATTTTTTAATAAGCTTTAGTAAATTTTATCGTAGAAGTAAAATATATGTTTACTGACGTACTTTAATTTGAAGTCCTTTTTGATGTAAAACATTTTCATCATAATATACATTTTGATGAACGAAATTTGCAATTTTTCACAAACATGAAACTCCTTTAAAAGCATTACTATGCAAATTATTTTATTTATTAAAGATTAGAATTAGTGGCGCAACTTTGGCTTGTTTTTTTTTATTATGCTTAAGTTAGGTTAAGTTTAGTAGGAAATATACAATCCACAAAATGTAATATTGCTATGAATTATACTTAATTAAATAAATAAAACAGTTTATCAGACAGTTTTATTTAGACCATTTTTTCACTGAGTAACTAGCTACACGTAACTCTCAAATTGAAACTTACGACGGTTCGCGCGCGGCCGCTCGCCCAGTGGAAAAGGCACTAACATAAAATACTTTAAAAATCTTCATTCTTTCGTTAATGGTGGATATTAATTATAATTTTAAGTGTCGCTTTCTCAAACATTTTTATGTAGCCTTTTCTATAATAAATATATTTTTTTTTACGTTTTATAAGCTAGCGCTTGACAACGATCCTTCTGGTGATACTACAGGGCTGTATTTCCCATATCAATTGACTTTATGAAGTTAAAAAACTTATTTTCTTTTAAAAACAGATTTTTTTTTACTAGTAATAAATTTTCCATCTACATTTTCTATTCTTCTCAAAATATGAAATTGAAATACCTCATGTATATAAATTTATATTTTTGATGGAAAACTATTTCTTGGCTTGCTTCCAGTTTGCAAGCACAAGCCTAGAACCTGTGCCATTAAAATTTATAGATCATTCCAGAAAATTTTCAATGTTTTGCCAATCTTAGAATGCCTAGCTAGATAAATAATATTCTCTACTGTCAGTGCCTAGGTCACAAACACATCGCCACCCTTCTCTTTACACTGAAAAAATAAAGACCACAATAGTGTTCTTATGAGTGACGGTTGAAAATCACGTCCAAAATACTTACCTGAATAAATTAGTAAGAAGTCTGAATTACACAAAATGTCTTACGGTAAATATATTAAAAAGCATTTTTTATAACACTAAGTGTCGTTCACGACTTCGTCCGCGCCTAATTTAAAAAAAAAACCTAATTTATATTGTCCATCTATGATAAATTTCAACTAGATTCATGCAGCCCTTCTGGAGATACCTTCTAACAAACATCATCATCATCAGCTCACTATGCGTCCCCACCGAGGGGCTCGGAGCCTACCCTAAGTTACGGGTGACTAGGCCATAGTCAACCACGCTGGCCCAGTGCGGGTTGGTTGACTTCACACATATCTTTGAATTTCTTCTCATACATGTATAATATGTGCAGGTTGCATCACGATGTTTTCCTTCACCGTAAGAACGTCGGATAAATGTACATATGTAAATCGGAAATCAAAAACACATTTGTACATGGCGGGATATAATATAGTAAGATTAATTTTCTTTACGATTGTTAAAAGCGACAAACTGGGTTTTAAAAGTACTTAAATTTTAAACAACTACGGGAAGCCTGCAGTTGACACGATGAATTTGAAATTCCGCGTAAAACTTGTACTCGGTACCCTTTTATAAAACTTAAATGTTTTAATTTACTTTACTGTGCTGCTATTTCAACATTATGCGCCGAACTTTAAAAAAAAGTGATAAATTCATTAAGAACATTTTCTTTAAATTTCTAGGTCCACATAAGGCCAAGCAACAGTAACTAGCTCGATCCCTTTGTAGAATTACACTTTTTTTTTCTGAACAGACTTTCAAGTCTTCTCTCTTTATATGAATCAGTTTAGTTGAACAAACACTTGAACAAAACAAAAGACATTCTAAACACATTTCAAACTCTTTTAAATGAAGACATTACACTATAAACCTACTGCTCTATATCATTGGGTTCTGATCGCCTGGTGTCAACCGCTTAAATATCTCAGTAACTTGCTGATATCCTGGTAGCCTTCTACTTTAAAAGTTTCACAAGTTAAAATAAATCAAGAGAACCACAGCCCTGCAATGCGATGCAGCTGAGAACAGACGCGGAAACGCTTAATGAATAGCGCGAGTTAATCTTACTCAAGTATAATACATATAAAGCAAAGCATACTTATTTACTCCTCTAAGACACAATTAATCTGTGTACACACTAGGATATCTTAGTTTACACGATTTTAAGCTTTATTCACACTATACAAACACTGCTACTGCTTAATATTATTTATTCACTTCAAAATGTGACGAAGGAAACATAAGTTTGTACCAAACTATAATAGTAAGTTTGTTAATTAATACATTTGTAGTGAAGATGCATGTAAGGTATTATCTTCATTACAACGGTAACGATATTAATTAACAGTAGTGATTAGAAATATTCAGCTTTCGTAGCCATACTAACCCAGTTAGAAAACATCACTCTTATGTTAAAAGTTAGTCTAACTTTTGACCGATTGGCCGAACCCCATAGACTTTACAAAATAACGAGAAGACGCAGACTAGAGCGTCGGTGACTCAGGGGTGAAGCATTTGACTTGCAATATACATGTCCTGGGTTCGAATCCGGCCATGTACCTATGTGTTTTTCGACTTCCGATTTACATATGTACATTTATCCGACGTTCTTACGATGAATTGCGAAAATTGCGTCTTCATTACTATCCATATAAAATTTTTAAAGTAAAATGTACATCCAAAGTCGACTAGAGTCCCTTATTTTATATTCGTTCCATAAATCTTCGGGTGGCATCAGATAGGCAGGGACCTATGCCTTTCGCTTTGTGCACCGGACAGCCCTTTGATTCGAGACTTGCACAAAGAAATCCGAAACAGACGTAAAGGGTTACCGAGCTTAAATCTTTTTTTTTTCTTTTCATTAAAATTTAAATAACTCAAGTCTTATGTAAGCGGTTTTTTCTGTTTCTTATAAATTTAATTATAATAATTTGCAAATATTTTTTTTAGTTAACTAACAGATATTTTTGTTTAAAGATTTTATAATATTTTTTAATGTGACTTATATTACTAGGAGTTAATGTAGCTTTCTAATCGTAAAAAAAGCTTCTGCAATCGGTACTTTAGTTTTTGAGTTTCTTGGTAACAAACATAACACTACTCGTAAGTAGTATCCACTTTATAATATTAGTGTAGTTGTTCGCGCCTGAGGTGCGGGCAACACCACTACCGGTGCGAACCGACGTGCGGTGGCACGAAACGTCAACATGGACTTCCGATGCATACGCGCAACGATTGATTTGTCTTTTGCAACTCTTTATTTCGCTAATTAAACCATAACACCCAAATAATTGTGTTTGGCCTAAACAGTAGTTGTGAATTACAATTACGTCAGCATGTTTAATAAAATTATACATGTGAAATAATACAAAAAGTAAACAAAATTCTCTTCATTGATTTCCATCCAGAATAACATACGTGCGAACAATACCGAAGAAAATGAAAGTGTTATTTCATTTTCACAGCAGCGGAGACCATTGATTGGAAGACGACGTCAACGTCACAATACATTCCTCCAGGGCTGACAACATACCAAAAAAACGACCATTTATATGAATACTAGTTATTGCCGCGACTCTATCCGCGCGGAATTAAAAATACATAATAGTAGCCTATGTGTTCTTCCAGTCTTTGTTCTGTATGTATATCAAATTTCATCGCGATCTATTCAGCCGTGATAGAGATACCTTCAAACAAACATCCATCCATCCATCTAAACATTCTCATTTATTATATTAGTAAGATGAACCCTTGTCTTAACAGATGACAAAAACAAAAGCCATCTGCTAGTGATTTGTTTCACACTACCAAGACATTGATGTTAAAACCCATAGCCCGATTATGCATGCATACTTAATAATTCGACTCAAATCCGTAGAGGAGGCAACCCTACTTCCTATCGTATTTTATTATTACGAAACGTGAGGCAAGGGTACGTATTCTATTATATTCCAAGCCACAATATTATTTAATATCAATAGATCTAATTTGAAAGGGAAAGTTGTACAACTGTTACACTCAGAGTTAGTAGAGAAAATATTAGTCATATGGAAGACAAAACACAATAGTCACTTAATCCGATAACCAAGTAGTAAAAGCAGAGAACAATATCGCAACATTTTTTAAAGATAAAGTTGCTTCTCAATTTCACTTGAACATTGTAAAGATTTTTTTATGTTTTACACTTCCTTTTCGGCTCTTAAGTACCATGGCACGACGTAAAAAAGCCTACAAACATCTTTGATATTATATTAGCCAACTGCAAACAATTTTTTTAAAATTGGTAGTTCTTGAGATTAACACGTTAAAACTATTGCAACATTAGTGCTACAATTAATAGAAAAGATTGCCATTTGGAATAAAAAAATCTTTTTAAATGTCATAGCTAGATTTTCAAAAATAGAACGACCTCAGAGTAGGTTCGATGAATCAAAACAACAACCGTATACTGGACAGATTAAAAAGAATGTGTGAAACTGGCAACACTGCGCTAGGTCCCGGGGCGAGCGCGTGACGTCACGTTCCCACAAAACTCGCCGGTGAAATGGAAGAATACCCTCATACCGTAACAGAGACGTGTTACATCTACCAATTTAGCTTTCAGTCGGGCAACATTACTGTGAGTTTACACTGCAAAAACTCTTCAATAACATTGTTGTCTTTGTTCTTTCCCAAAGCTATGAAAGAGATGGCAATGTGTTTTAACACATGTGTTTCAGCGTTAGTAACTGGCGGTTAATATTCTTTGGAGAAGTTCAACTAAGAATTCTGACAGATACTTGAGTTATGAAGAATAAATATTTATAGTATATTTGTTTCTCTAACATCTAAACTTAATATTATAAAGTCTAATGTAACTATAAGTTTCTTTTTTAACAACGTAAGAGAAACATATTATTATGCTTATTATATTGTTATATAAAAATACTTAATATCTAAAACGTTCAATAACATATACTTTAAAAGGTTCGAGAAATCGTGTTACTAAATCGATACATCGTAAAAGGCGAAGGGCAAAAATGAAAATACATATTTGATGAGGCAAACATCTTAAAATATTCATATGGGGTCCTGATAGAAAAATCTGACCTGTAAGCCTTTAAGTAAAAAAATTACCAGGTCTAAAACATATTTAATATTTCCTGTATTTACTAATATGATACTAAATACATAAATTAACAACCTGTGATGTTTTCCATCACTTTTTACAGTTTGTCACTTTCAGTGAGAATATGAAGTCAATATTGCTATTTGATCGAGGTAATTTTTCATTGGTAAAGACAGGTCAGCAGGTGCTTCCAATTCAATCTAAAACAGTTCAATTTTCAATTCAGATAAGATTCAGCTGTTCAAAGAAACATTAAAAGGTTTTTTTTTGATGAAGCGCCTTATTAAGTCGACTTAGCGCCTGTCATATTTCAATAGCAAACTTGCGTATTTAACTCTGCGGCAGATAAATTTTGAAAAAGAATTAAGTATGGCATTACACAAAAACTATAACTATTGATTAGCATGCTATGAATAAAGGTAGGCTCTTCATTACGTGAGATTAGGACAAGTGGAGGGGAGATTTCAATTTGTTAATTGAATATTGGCGAATTGACTTGAGTTTATTGGTAGGTGAATAACAAACATCACATGAATAACCTAATAAATAAAGTCGATGGATAGAGAATATTTGTTTTACGTAGTTTAATACCTAATCCAAATTATAAACATCATACTAATATTATAAATGCAAATATTTAGATAGATGGATGGATGGATGGATGTTTATTTAAAGCTATCTCCGCAACGGCTCAATGGATCTCACTGAAATTTGGTATAGATGTAGAACCTAGTCTGCAATAACACATAAGCTACTAATTAAGTTTTTTTTAATCCGCGCGGATGGTGTCACGGGCGATTGATAGTTAAGTGATAAAACCAATTGTTTATTAAATTAGATTTGCAAGAGATCGATAAAAAAAAAATATTTACCTATTTTCCTTATCTTAGTACTAACATGTAAAAAGTATTAGGGTACGCAGAACATCGAAAGATTCCCGCAATAAAAAAACCAAGGGAAAGCGGCCGACAATTTCACCGGGGATTTCGTTGAGGAGTCCACACGGAAACAAATGGTAGAGACGTGCTACGGTCTACTTTAGGTATCCTTCTTACTGCGATGTGTCTTGGAAATTGTTAGAAAATTGTTTTAATACTTTCGATCGGGAGTGCCTAAGGGTCTAAATAAATAGACTTCAGACTGAAAGACTACCAAACTGTATTAGGCTATACACGGACCGTTACATTCGCCTTTTTATTTGCTGCAAAGACAGTCCGTGTATGGCACATCAGCGTTAATAATGTCTAGAAAACAGCAAAATTATTAACTTTGCTTTGTTTTGAGTTGCATTTTAATGTAAACCGTATTCGAATTGTTGACATTTATTACATACTAGTTGTGGCCACGACTCCGTCTGCGTGGTATTTAAAAAACTTAAATAGTTGCCTATGTGATCTTCTAGATTATTTTCTATAGCTGTGCGAAATTTCATCGAGATCCGTTGAGTTGTTCCCTTCTAAGAAACAAAAACACATCCGTCCATCTAACTTTCGCATTTATAATATTAGTAAGAAGTAAAATTCTCATACCAATTGGTTGACTTCAACACGACGTAACAAGGAGTTGGAACTAGATGTATGTGCGTGTTTCACTCACACAATGTAACAATTGTTACGTATTCAGCACACGTAGTCACATCTTTTTAACAAGACAACAGCGGTAGGAATAAAAATGCTATCAGAAATGTAAAGGTAAAATTATACGTTACGATTTGTTTGCTTTTTGTAACGTAGATATATTTTATGATAAGATTATTTGCAATTATATTTTCAATGACTAAAATACGTCAATGTGAAATTATGTTACATTCATATACGTCATATATTATCTTGTTCTATTTTTATAAAATATCCGAATACTGGCTATCAACCGCAACTCCGTCCGCGTGAAAATTAAAAAAAAAATTAAGACTATAAATTAAGATTTTTTTTTCAATTTCACGCGAACGGAATTGTATGCGACAGTTAGTTTTTAATAAAATATTAAATACATTTAATTTAAATCAATCCAATTTCCTGAATGTAACTAAATATCCTTAAATATTTAATTCTACAAAGTGTTAAAAGGGTCAGAGTTAAATTACAAAGTTAGGTAAAGTATGAAGACCTTAAAAATTGTTACAAAACAGACCGCGCGCAAAACTTTTATAATATTAGTAAATCAACGAGCTTTTGAAAATGTTTTGCGTAAGTAGGAACCCATGTAGAACTTAATTAATTACCTTCAAAATACATATTTTTTATTATTACAAACTAGCTGTAGACCGCGACTCCGTCCACTCTGAATTAAACAAAAATGATTAATACGCTATGTGTTCTTCTACACTATCTTCTATATCTGTGCCAAATTTTATCGAGATCCATGCAGCCGTTCTGTAGAAACGAAAACGAGAAACAAAATTATAAATCAGATTTTAAATAATGGTAATAATTCATCTTACTAATATTATAAATGCGAATGTTTGGATGGATGTTTGTTTGATGGTTCTACAACGGCCGCATGGATCTTGCTGATATTTGGCAAAGATGTAAAACATAGCTTGGAAGAATATATAGGTTACTAATTGATTTTTTTAAATCCGCGTGGACGGATTCGGGGGCGACAGCTAGCGCTTTATATATAAAAAGCCGTTCCAAATTTAAAAATTATAAACAAAAATAAACCGTTCCAATTTTAAAATATAAAAATTAAAAGATATTTTAAAACGAAAATTACGTGTGCATTTCAAAGTTTCCATTCACAATCTCATTAAACAATTTCTGTGCTATCGGATTAAATTATTTGTGTTTATATTCTTACTAATAAATTCTATTAGTTTTCCTAAGTAAATAACAAAGTAAAATCCACATATAGGGTGACAATATTAATTTAATTCCATCGTATCACTTAATTAAGTTGCTGACAGGAACCGAACACGTTTTCCACTCAGATACATAGGTCTGAAAACCTCAACGTAAATATGCCAATGTCATTCAATACTACAAAGAGTTACGCATCCAATTAATATAGAAGTGACATACAGACAACAATTATACCATTTTTTTTAAATAGCTATAACTGTATAATTGTAAATAGCTGATTGGTAATCGTATTTAAATCCTAAAATAGAAGTCAGTTAAAATGATAATATAACATTTTCTGGTAAAAAAAATATATTAAAATCTATAAAACTAAAAGTTCTAAAATCTAAAAGAAAAGATATAAGTTATACTACTCATTTTCAATACCTCAGTATTTTGTAAATTCTAAAATTTATAATTATTTTTTAGCTCCTTGGCATGGTTTTCCCTATCAGGATAGGAATTAATCAAATTACTCTATGGGTACTCTACTAATAGATAGAGACGTCACTCAATATATGTTAGTTATATTAAATATAAAATAAAATATTTTCTTTCTGTGCATCCTCTCCACCGTCGATTAAAGGTAGGCAACGCATATGCAATTGTGTATGTCTATGGGCAACGGTCACTTCGCTACTTCAGCGATTTCAGGTGACCGCTCGCTCGTTTGCCACCTTATGATATAAAAAAAAAGTTAAAAATTGAATCTTCAACTTATAAAAGTCTAGCTGTAGCCCGTGACTCCGTCATTGCGGGATTAAAAATAAAATTTAAATGAAGCGTCAATAGCCTAATGGTTAAGGGTACGGAGTTCCGATCACGAGGTCGGGGTTTCGAATCCCGCCATTCGTCTATTATCGTAAACCATATCCTAGCACAAGCATTGAGCTTGGTTGGAATGGTTAAAGAAATATTAGTAAATTTACAAAAAAATCTGCTAATATTTTATGAAAAAAAAAATTGTAGCCTATGTGCTCTTTCAGATTATGTTCTACATCAGTCAAATTTCAACAAGATACATGCAAACGTTCTGGGGATAAATTAACAAACATCCATCCATCTATTCCTACATCCAAAGATTCGAAATTATATTATTAATACGATATTACTTAGGTTAAAATCTACAAAAACTCTTGTCTTTGTTTTAAGCTGATTCAAAAAGAAGGAGGTGAATAATTCGTCCGTATTTTTTATGCGTAATTCCGTCCTTGGTGCTTCTGTATTGATTTTTTTTGGTCGAAAGGTTTTGCTTGTAAATGTACAACATAACAGTTATGTCGAAATGTAAATACTAAAATCAAGTAACAAAATATTCTTACAATTTGATTAACAAATATAGAAACTTTAACTCAGTAAGATTTTTAAAATACTTTTATGATTTCAGTCGAGATAAAACGAGATGCCATTATTAATAACTCGTTTCCAGAAGTATGAAACAATTACAAAAGCCAGACGTAAATTACAAAGTAACAAAGTATGAGTGGAGAACTTCTCAAAATTATCGCCCAAGTTGCCGGCGGAAACTTTTAAAATGGAATTAAACAAGAGGAATGAAGCTCTTAAAAATATACGATTTAGTAAATGTCCATAGCGGGGGCTCACTGCAGATGAAATATTTGCATGAAGTTACTCTGCTTTAAAAAAAAACCGTTCCAAATTTAAAATGTAAAAATTATAAACGAACAATGTTCATTGTGGCTTTCGCATCCAGTGACATTTTGTTTTGACACATATTCTCATCCCTTACATTCTCATTGAAGAAAAAGGGACAGCAGTATATGTCAAGCATCTGTCACAGCAGGCGGAACCAACAGTCATGAAAACATCGTGATGCAACTGTCACAACTGCGAAGAAAGTCAAACATATTTGTGTAGTCATCCCGTACTGGGCTAGCTAGGACTATGACCTAGTCACGCCTAATTCACAGATAGCGACCTAAATTTTTGCTGTATTGTGTATTCTATATTCTATATTAATTTAAAAAAATATGCACATGTCAAGGACAAATCAGAGTGGAAGTGAGTAATAAGGAAAGAAGACCACAACCGTATAGCATAATAACTAGAGATAGAAAGAGTATTACGTGTACGAGTAAAATGTTGGTATTATTATATTTTTAATATTTTTCATTAAAGTTTTATAAGAAATTATAAAGTGTGTAAGGTGCTTGAAGTCAGTTAATTTTAGATGAGAACAATAACCACCCCGTGTCCCCGACAGACTTAATTTCAAGTTGTCGCGGACAAAAGAGATTTTAGACCAAAAGGATTATTAAGCCGGTAATGAGTTTATTGTTTTAAATTAATTTATCAACAGCCTGAATATAAGAGAATAATTATAAAGGTGCATGGTTAAAGTTTTTTAGAATTGTCTTTAAGGTTGGCCGCTTGCTCTCTTGCCACCTTATAAAATAAAGAAAAAAAAAACAATTAGTGCTTGTAATTTTACTAAAGTGATTAAACTTCATTTATAATAAATATTTAAAAACATGGCACAGAAAATTGTATATTTGGCCTATTTCCAATTTCCCGGCAAAACAAGAGATATTTACTTAATTTCTTAACGTTAACTTAAAAAACATTGAGGTATCAATAGATTTTTGTAGAGGATTCGAAAGAATTCACATACAATTTGACATAAGTTAACACTTGATAATCTGTTAAAAAACTGGTAGTTTACGTAGACTTACTAATCTAACCTTGGGTTTCTGAGATTATTATCCCCGTTCAAAACATATAACTACCCCTGTTCTGTCAAAGATGAAAGACAGGTGTCAGAAACACCCCATAAGTCGCATAAAAAAAATTAAACAAGTAATTAACGTAATATAGTTCCTTTTTCCAATTGTTCCTGTGCCAATAAGAAATGGCTTCCTTTTCTTATTTCACTGCCGCCTTCGAATTTATTATAGAATCTTTCACAGTAATATCCCCTTCATAGCCTTATCTTATTTCTATCGCAGTTGCCTACTTTATCTTCAAACTTGACAGACTAATTTTTCTGTAGCCTGTTTATTTTGTAATACAAATATAAATAGATTAATTGTGATTATATCATATCATACATCGGATTAATTGAATATTATTTTTGTTACCTAATTTTAATTAAAACTTTCTTTTTATTTGTTTATTGGGAAAGAATAAAGTTCGATTATGTCTGTTTTTTTTAATTTATTTATTTATTATAGATGTATTATACAATAAAACAAACAGGTTGAGCGTTGGAGTCTGTCATAGTATGAACTGTGTGACAGACACCAACGCCTTTCCTTTACAATACATTGTTAGGTAATTAGTGCTTGCGTGTGTGTGTGAGCGTGTGCGTGTGTGCGTGTGTGCGTGTGTGCGTGTGCGTGTGCGTGCGTGCGTGAATTACCATTTTTAACTGACAGACAGACCGTAATCTACACATATTAATAAAATTCAAATGTCTCTATGCATCATCGAAAAAATTTTAATTTCTTAATTTTGCGCTACTAACCAGAAACTCGCAATTAAATTAACAAACGCAACTATTTATTGACTTACTATAATTTTAACTGCAAGCAATTCATTATTCAAGTTCCTGTTTAAGCTTTACAAATGTAGCGGCAAAAGTTTCTCCGAACACTGAAGACGACAACCAGAAAATTTCTCTTTTAAATAAATTAAATATCTACTATTAATTTCGGACACGATAATTAAATTTGCTATACAAATGATTTAGTTTATAACCATAAGGGAGATATGAGATAAAGCGGTTTATAAGTGTACATGACTTTATTTTATACCTATTTACCTACAGACAAATTAAAGAATCAAAAGATCTTAATTCGTGCTTTTATTAGATTTTTAAATCGGAATAACTTAAGCAAAAAGGCTTTTTATAGCTTGCTATTCGCGAAGCATAATGCGGCTATTTTTGTATTCCAAACAGACAAATATAACCAACCACGCTTAATCGTTTAAACACTGCTTTTTTTAAATCATAATTATTCTTAGTACTATTTAATTTAATAAACAACAACGAAAAATATCCGGAACAGAGGACGTGAAAAATCCTTTGGGTCCCTTTTAAAATGACCCTTTGTTCGTAGGGTCCGTAAATCAATGTGCCGTCGGAAACATAGTGCCCTAATATAATCGTAGGAATTTAAATAAACAGAACACTTAATCGAGCACGATAAAATATTTTTGTTTTGTTAAATTATCAACAAAAAAAAATAAGCTTAATATTTGTCCCTTCCATTTTGTAATTACTAGCTGTCGCCCACGACTCCGTCCTAAGAACATCCATCCATCTAAACATTCGCATTTTTAATATAACTGGCTGTAACCCGTGACTCCGTCCGCGCGGAATTAAAAGAACATAATCATAGCGTATGTGTTCTTCCCGACTATATTATACATGTGAGCCAAATTTCTCCGATATCCGTTGAGCCGTTCTGAAGATACCTTTTAACAAACATCCATCCATCTAAACATACGCATTTATAATATTACTAAGATAAATTCTGAGTAGTTGTAAGCAATAATTATTAACAAATAAGCAGATAAACGGATAAATATCTACAAGAAAAATTCTTAAGCTTCTACATTTTCGCTGGGAAGTCTAGAATCGAAAGAGCCAAAATTGCTTTCTTTGTTGTGGTAAATCAAGTAGATGTCTGCAGCACTACGCTGACGGTTCTTCCGTGTCTATTGTACAAAAATGTATTTAAAGTTAACACAAAATTTCATTTATAAAAATTGAATGGAAACATAACTGAGTTTCCATTGTAGAAAAACTTTTATAAAACGTACATCGCCCTTATTCACTTTGAGAAATCAGAGATAACACTATCTTATAATCTTACTAATATTATAAAAGCGAATGTTTAGATGGATGAATGGAACGTTGGATGGATGTTTGTTTGAAAGTATCTCCAGAACGGCTCTATGGATTTTGATGAAATTTGGCACACATGTAGAACAAAGTCTGGAAAACACATAGGCTACTTATTTACTTTTTTTTTTTAATTCAACGCGGACGGAGTCGCGAGCAACAGCTATACTCAAATATCAATCGTAAATTCTAATATTGTTTAAGATATGAATTATCAAAAAAAAACATTTTTAATGATGAAATCAATCAAAAGTCTTAGAAAAGTTACCTATGAATGCCATAGTAAAACTTGATTGTGGAATAGAAGTATATTAATACCATAGTGACTTATGGATGGGTGGGCGCACGTCCGCTTGCGTTCCTCGGCCTCGGCTAATTGCGATACTACGTGACCGACCGTTCGTGCTTCCATTCACTCGTTTTCGGTACATTAACAAAAGTTTTTTTTTGTGTAAGAAGGCAAATGAACAAAAGGTTCACGTGCAACAAACAGTTAACACGTACACTGCTGGTTCATGTACAAAAGTGAACTCGCAGAAGGCACTGAACGTGTTAAGTTACACATTCATGGGTCGTAGATATGTATCCTTTTGCTTGTATGCTATCTACAATTATAAGTAAGTCTATTGGCAGAAATGGGTAATCGCCTTAGCCTTTTATCGTCTTATGACAAGATAATTAGGAATGAAAAAAAAATAAGTGTGTAATGTTTAAAAGGAACGTACTCTACAAAGTTAATATAAGTTCATCGCTGTACTTCCTAAATCCACGACATCCGTAAATTACTAAGTCGATTTAATTATACATTATACAAAAAGTTTAGGCATTAAAGAGCAAACTTAATGTATGGTACACGAGTATAAAGGCTAATTCATCAGTACTTAACACTGGGCGTTAATTAACGTCATTCGATAACTAAGGGCCGGTCTTAACGAGCCTAACTTGTGGGTGTGGAGTCACAAAACATCAATTATTTAGAGGGCAAGCATCGTAATAGCCGCAGGCGTTAAAACCTTCCTCCCTGCCCCGCGCCCCCTTGGCCCCCGGGACGCAGCTGCGGCGGTCACCGCGGTCAAATCACCAGCCTTTAATTAATTATACACAAAGACATTTTTATTATGTCCCCTTTGAGATTTATTCGTAAGACTTTTTCATACACATTTGGTCGAAACGCCCGAAGATTTCTGATTATTTTCCTTATTCCAAATTGGTTTGATTTCTTAAATTCAATAATTAGAGCATAGAACTAAGACTACTACAGATAATGCAAATAAAAATATTTACATTCTTTTATGATATAACTGGAACATCAGAGAAATTCCAATCACGTGATAGAGTTGTCCGAGTGGAAGTAATGTCTATATTTATCTGTAGATTGAGAGGCTGTGCGCGTGTCGGTGGCGTGGAAATCATAGTGCTGCCGACCCGGCTACGTAACGTTTCCGATCACGCACCGAACACACGCGCGAATGACTGTTAAGTTTGTGCTACACAGAAGGATATATGCTAGTCTGCTATTTTTGTTAAATTCAGTTATTGAAAGTTACCAAAAAGAAAAGCTTAAAATGAAATAAGACCTTTTCAATACTTGACTATCTTCTTTTTCGTAAAGAAAATAATATTAAACCAACAATAAATGTAGCTATTTGTTCTTGAAAAATAAGATTATTGACAGAAATTAAAGCGTAACATATTTTGTAAGTCGTGAGCTTTCAAATGCGTCAAATTAATAAATATTTTTTAATTTATAATATCTCTAAGGAACTTGGGTACTCTAAATCCACGAAAATTTTATAGTACCATAGTTATAGCTTTTTATAGGTAAACAACTTTATAGTTATTTTCTTTATGTCGTATGCTTTCTGATGAAATTATACTTCTTTCTTGTGTGGACATAAACATAATATACACCGGCTTTACTTCTGCGTGTCGTAATACTATAAATGCGAATGTTTTGATGGATGGATGGATGGATAGATGTTTGTTTAAAGGTATCTCCGGAACGGCGCGACGGATCTTTTTTTAATTTGGCACAGATGTAGAGCATAGTCTAGAAGGACAAAGACTACTAATGATTTTTTCATATCCACGCGGACAGAGTCCGCTATATTTAACTAATTTGCATTGTATTGATAAAGACTAAAAAAAAGGTAGAAAACTCTATTATTCAGTTTTGTCTATGAAAAAAATTGTGTAAATTTCATTAACGTTTTTGGGATTTTTTCTTATTTTTAAAATAGTTCTTCAAACAAAGGAAGATTTGATGAAAATATAATCAGAAGCTTCCTGAAGCTGCATTATGAATATTCATAGCAACTTCATCTACATGGATTATGATAGACAAATTATTAATTTTTAAACGCTCATTAGCGCACGTAATGACTTAATCTCTACAATATAAGAGAATGAATTTCAATGTCTGCAATTAATTTACCATTTCCACAATCCTCACAAAAATGCACACGGACAACGAAATCTTAGTTTTTAATATCCTGTGTGCTTTTATCTTAATTTATTAAATATTTTTAACAAATTAAAACATTAGCATGTTTTGGGAGTACAAAGCTACGGTCATAAACATTATCTTTCGGAGATGTTGGTCTCAATAACCCACTATATGTCAAGTATCACGAACAAATAACCACACAATTACCTGCGTTATTCTTTACCTAATATGATTTTTCACTAATAAAAAAGATTAAGTGATTTTTCATAACCTTTCAAGTAATGACCTCGATTTCCATTGGGAATTACGACGTCTCCCCGGATGACGGTAATACTGACTCCGTCCAATCAAAGGCAACAGTGAAAAATGATGTCGGAAATTAATATAGGAAAAGTTTCCTTTGATAAACGACTCTGTGGGCACGCGGACGGGGATCGATGTATTTTTTGTACGCGTGTATCCGTAAACAAATTGTGTAGAAAGAAAACTCTTTAACATATTATAGGGTCATGTGTATTACATACGATTACTATTAAAGTTAAAACCAGTAAAAACAAAAGAATTTCTTTAAATTTAAATACGTTTTATTTTCTTCATTTTATATTTAGCTCGATTAATTATATACAGCCAAGATAATGATTGTAAATGTTTCTATTTTTATTAAAATTTAACTTTAAATTATTATTTTTTCTGTTTCTTGCCTTTTCTAAATATTAAAATATAATTTTTAATTTTCTTACTTTCTAAAACATTATTAAGTTACAAAATTCGAAATCGTTTCTCATGTCAAAATAAATTAAGAAAATTAACTTACGATGCCAATTAGTAACGGATTAGAAAAATTATCTTAAGAAAAGACGTTTCAACAACTTTTTTAGCTGTACTCAAAAACTAAATTGATAAAAAAATAACTATATAATCTAGAAATTATAAATCTTATTATGTCTATGAAGGCTACCTATTACCTACTAGCGTTCTGCCACGATTCCGTTCGCGCGAATTTTAAAAAAATCAAAATCAGTAGCCTATGTGTTCTTCCATTTATTTATAGTCTGTTTTTTTTCTCTAGTACTTTCTTTATTTACACAAATGTTGTGTTTTCCTGTAATTGGAACATGTTTTAGCTTACTCTTTATCATGTAACCTATGTACTACATAATGAAATAAAAAATCCAGACAATGTTCTATATGTCATCGAGATCCACACAACCGTTTTAAAAATACCTTCAAACAAACATCCATTCATCTAAACATTCATATCTATAATTAGTAAGACTTCTAGTTAGTAGAAACAACTTAACTGTGTCTTAAAATTGTATATTATTTTAAAAAATATAAAACGAAAGTCATAGATAAGAGTTGAAATAAATTTAAAAAGGTTGAACATCTCAAAGCGAGTACGGAAGTGTGTGTAGCGAAGTGTTAAGAATAATATACTGTGACGTCACATAAGAGAACTTCTCTTTTATGAGTTAACTTTAGCACGAAAATCCTTTTAAGTAAAGTAGAATGAAAATCATGATACGGATGGAGTAGTTCTAATAGTTCATACTAGCTACAAACCCTGGTTTTGTTCGGTTACACAGACAAAAAATATATTTTTTTTATAGGAGAAGGGGGCAAACGAGCAACGAATCGCCTAATATTATTTGAATTAATTTGATTTGATAGTCCGACTAGCTGTCGCCCGCCACTTTGTCCGCGCTTGATTAAAAAAAAAACCACAATTAGTAGATTTTGTCCTACATTTTTTATAAGAGAAGGGGGAAAATCATCGACGCCCATGGACATCAGCAGTACCAGAGGAACCGCAGATGCGTTGCCGGCCTTTTAGATGGTGATACGCTCGCTTCTTGAAGGACTTGCAGTCGTTCTGGAGATATCTCCTAACAAACATCCATCCATCCATCTATCCAGTAAGAAGTAAAATAATAAGAAGTAAGATATGTAATATTTTGTATTTTACAGAAACAATATTAGAAACAACATTTTTTTTAATTAAACACATCTTTCCAATATTCGATTGAATGATTTTACAGTTTTGTGTAAATTGAACTGATTGCCCCTCTGATGAACTCAGCGTCTGGCTCCGTATTAACCAATTCGTTAACGATCAATTTGCTTAAATAAATATAGATTTAAAAACGTGATTCTCGACAGCCGTCAGCTTGCAAATTGAATCGAGTCCGGGTCACTGGGCCACAGCGGGTATTGTTAAGCTTATGAAATTCTTCAAGTAAAATGTATTCAGAAAGTAAACAACCTACAATATGAAGACTAAAAGTACTTTAATGTAGAATTTTAAAAGTCTTGATTCTTGTATGAGAACACGGCTGTTATCGCCTAATTTTTTATCGTAAAGATGGCAGTATTGTTGCTTAAAACTTACCGTAAGGTTGATTGCATACATTTGGTATCAAAATTATCTTTGTAGCTATTCTTTTGTTTATCATTGATAGAAATCGTCGTGTGTGATGTAAGATTTATTTGTGATAATATTATAAAACATTAATTGTTCCTGCGACTCCGTCCGTGCGGGTTAAAAGAAAACTTAATTAGTAGTCTATGTGTTCTTCCACCTTATATTATACATCTATGCCAAATCCCCAACATCCGTTAAGCTGTTTTTGCTTTTTTTTTTAACAGAAAAAACATAAAATTATAGTTTTGTTTTCAGCATCCAGTTGGTTCGTCAGGATGTCCTTCGACATAGGCGTCCCCTAGATTTTTCCATAGTTCCTTATCCCGGGCTAATCTTCTCCACCCCTTCGGTAAGTCATCTTCGAAGATACCTTCTAACAAACATCCATATATCTAAACTTTCCCATTTATTAATTATTAAGAGTAAGATTAGTCAAAGCCATAAACAACTATATAACAACGAATAATAGACAATGTAAATACTGGATGTAATAATAACTCAACGAGATAATATCGAGTGTCTGGAATGCAACCAGTGGAGTTACTTCATCAAGTAATCCTTGAGTTAGTACCGAGTCTGCGCGTCTACAAGAAACAATATAACATCGGCAACACGACACCCGCAGTGAAATACACAATTCACAAGCGGTAGCGTGGTAGCTTTGCACCAGGGCTGGTTTTACTATTACTGGCGCCCAGGACGAGATTTCTGTGGCGCATACTTTTTTTTGATCTCGGGAGAAATCTTTTAACGATAGGGATTTTACGGAACACCCCAGGCGCCTTTATGTCCGACTGTGGCCATGTTTTGCCCAGCACCTTGGGCGCTCGGTCCACCTCGCCCTACTCTAACTCCGGTAATGCCTAGCAAGAATATTTGTGACACTCGCCGTCGTAACGTCATGTACAAAATGTCACTTATACGAGATTTGTTGGTAAACCATACCTTTCAACTACCGCGCCAATAGTTTGCTAATAAAACTATTAAAAAAAATAATTTATTTTAATCTATTGTGACAACACTAAAAAAATTGGTAAATTCTGGTAAACTCTACGGTCTATCTACTCATGTGACTACCCTTCCCCCATTTTCAAATCTCACGTGGTTTCTAGACGATCCCATTTAGAAGAGAATTAAGAATTAGCGATCATTGTCTTGTATTCTTATGACTTGCACCAAATAATAATTTATAGTAGGAACTGCGACAGGGAGGCGGCAATTAGCCGTCTTAACGAACGCTTGAAATGAATATCATTCCCTGATTAATGTTGCTACTTGATAAATATGTTGTTATAACTCATCAGCCGCGACCGCCCGGAACACTCGCGGTCTCAACAAATGACTGTCATTAATAAAAAAAAAACATGTTTAAAAGAGTTCGCAATAATGTACCCCATATTTTAGCAGTATTTATTGTATGTTTAATATTTTAAAGGATATACTACGATATAGGAATACTGTGAGATCTTTTAAAATGTCACGTCATTGGCAAGCAAAGCTCATTTTTATATCATACTATTTTTTTAGCCTGGATAGAAGTTAGGATTATTTTGCAGTCTAGAGTTGAATCTGTCCGTTGTCATAGACTATATCCTAGTAACCATATATAAATAGACTTTTGTTATAAATAAAAAATACATTTCCGTTTTAAAATCGCATTTAATAAATTAATTCAAAACGTGATATAATTTCCTCTTATCCTATTACGCCACTACGCACGATGCACCGTTTCCATTGCTAGTCTTAATCAGCTTAGTTCTTAATCTGAAGATACAATCGCATCAATGGAATGCAACACAGAACGTTACTTAGTACTAACAAGATCCGCTTGATACCTACTAGAACAATCTCTATAAATGGATAGGTGATTGCTTGGAAATGACAGCTTTTGCGTCGTTCCGATTTAAACGCGCCTGTTGATGTTACGTGAGAGTAATTTCTATCTATACAGGATGTTCAGGAATGACATGTACAACGGAATACCACAGATTCCTTAGTCGAAAATATGACGATTTAACCCAACTTACCTCTATCCAAAGTTGCTTTGTTTAGGCGCTATATAGTTTGCAAAATATATTACATATATCAAATATCTCATAAAATTTTAGAAATATTTGTTATTAATATAATTATTTGGAATCGCCACACCACCGCTACCATTAGCGACAAACTGGTGAAACTGATATATAAACACGGCTAAACACTCACGTATATACGTCCGGTGGCGGCACCGACGAGTGAGCGACGGGCCGCGTCCGCGAAATAATACCAGTTCCACTCATCCTGATGAAGGGCCCCCGATGGGCTCTAAACTAGTCGGTGCCGCCACCGGACGTATATACGTGAGTGTTTAGCCGTGTTTATATATCAGTTTAGTATAATGTCTCACGAAAGTTTGAATAATTTAATAAACTGGCGAAAATCAAATAAGCACAAAATTATATGTCTTATAGCCTGTCCAATTATAGAGGTCAGTAACTTAATTTAATTATTTTAGTTACAAATTATTTCTGTGAGTTTCTGTGTCATGACACATATTGTCATCCCTTTCATTCCCTTTGAAAGAACAGAGATAATATGTACAAGACATGACAGTTGAAACCTAATTATTGGTTTAAACTCTGTTTACTAATTTAAGTAATTTATTTATTAGTATAAGTGTCACACTTAAATAAATTAAGTGAATAAGTGTAGATTTCTCGTACTAATTCTACACTAAGGTGTCCTTTTGACTGCTGGCTAAGATCGCTAAAGTGCCATTTTTTTATGTTATCTATATATATAAAAGAAAATTGTGTTAGTCACACTATTTATAACTCAAGAACGGCTTTACCGATTTGGTTGAAAATTGGTGAAGAAGTAGCTTGGAGCCAGGAGACGGACATAGGATACTATTTATGCTTTTTTTTTATTATTTTTTGTTTCGAATTTATGCCATGAGGAGCTGCTTTTTATTTTACTTATCTATATATTAAGTTTTTTATATATCCACGAGGACAGAGTCGCGGGGGACAGCTAGCATACACAAAAAAGCAGGAATAAGTGAAACTAAGAAAAAATTCATAAAATCGTTTTTATTCAATAAAGCTTGTAATTTTCCAACAATCGGTGAATGACACATTAACAGACTAAAACCAGTTTCTTCAACATTTCATGACTTTTAAAACTTTATAAATTTTTAATCTGTCATATAAAAACTTATAGACAAAATTAAAAGAAATGAGACATACACTGTTTAATATTGTGCAAACCAAATATTTAATAAATTTAATATTAACTTACAATTAAAACTTATAAATATAAAAGCAAACATTTAAATATAAAACAAATTTCATTGACAATACAAAATGTACAAATATATATAAATTAGGATATTTTTCACATGTATACATACATTTTACATAAAACGTATATGTAGCATTTGTTGCGTTATATTTGCCTCGTTCACGTACCGACACGTGCTACCGGTCCAAAGGTCTAACATCGACTGACGTCTATCTCCGGCATGTACTTATGGCGTGTACGCACGAGACAAACACCACGTTTATGCACTACAGTATACATTTTATAAGGAAACTTTTTCATAACTTTACTTAACATATTATATCAAGGAACAGTTTTTAACAATATTATTTTGATCATATAATTACTATTTATTTGTAATCGAGAGATACATCAGAATCCGCTAAATACAAGCAAAACCTTATAAAGTATGTTTTTTTTTTCATTAAGCCAATTGATTTTATTTATTTGATCGACATAATGGAAAAATAAACCTATATTTAGACATTATTAGTTGGAATCATTTGACGCGAATGACATGCTTTCGTTTTAAGTCCAATGTCAGAATGTATAGTGAGGGGACATAAACGTCGATATTTTAGTAAGGCTAGTGTTGCGTCACACTTGGACATTTTCGGATTTTCTAACTAACACTATATAAAGCACAAAATTACGTTTACTACAACTCTATATTACGAGTCGTTTTAATCGATTTTGTCAGTATTATAAATAGAGTATGCCTTTTTACCTTATTGCCCTTATTTTTGCAGCATGTATTACGTCTTCTATTGTGGTTTTGTGTAATTTGACTTATATTATTCGTGGTGTTTCATAAATTTGACATCATTAGTCAGCTGGCAATGCATATGCAATTGCGTATGTCTATGGGCAACGGTCATTTCGCTATTTCGGCGATTTCAAGTAGCCGCTCGCTCGTTTGCTACCTTATGATATAAAAAATGTCACAAGACAAACTTTAATAAGCCACTATTGTATTGTTATTTGACATATTATAAAATTATAGGATACAATAGTAATTTCATAGTTTCTTTATGTATATTATAGTACATAGAGTTAATTATTTTTAATATTTGATTGTTAAATAACTTTATAACTCTTAAAAGAACTTCTACATTTTAATGTTACAATACATTTTTAATGTTACAAGACGTAACTGATATATAAACACGGCCAAACACTCTCGTATATTCGTCCGGTGGCGGCACCGACTAGTTTCGAGCCCATCGGGGGCCCTTCATCAGGTTGAGTGGAAACTTGAACAACAACACCACCGACGCTTTGGTATCAACATCGCCGACGACGCCGGCGCAACTGACCCCACCCCAGCCCCCTCAAGACGCGCCCTAAGACTACCTAAGACTACCACTCATCCTGATAAAGGGCCCCCGATGGGCTTAAAACTAGTCGGTGCCGCCACCGGACGTATATACGTGAGTGTTTAGCCGTGGTTATATATCGGTTTAGTATAATGTCTCACGATAGTTTGAATAATTTAAGTTACAAGACGAATATAGATTACGCTTGTAGTCATAAATATGTTGAATGTTTAAATTTTGTACATTATCATAGTGAGTACTGCGGGGTTAGACAAAGTGCATTCGCTCCGTAGCGATTCTATAACGAACTTCAAACATGTATAGAACTAACGCGCAACAATCACGTAATTTATCGAAAGTGTCACTTCTATAGATTCATTTGAAACTTGAAGTTTCAGAATGTATCTATCTCTTTCGCTCCTGTGATCACGCGGCGTCCACCCGTCGTCGACGCGTACGCCGCGTATAATTAACCCTTAAATGGACAATGTTGTTTTTAAACAACATACTAAACATCACAGATAAAATTATCTTTATTTTATTTTTTTGTTAATTTTGACAACTAGTTCTTATTTCTGAACGAATTTTGTACTTCATGTCTAGATTTTTTTACTCATTTTTCCTAGACAGTAATACATGTCTATTACACAAATATATTTTTTTAAAACGTAAAAAAAAAATCGTCCATTTAAGGGTTAAAATGACAATATTTAAAATATAATGACGACACAGAACAAATCAAAATGAATTGTTTTACTTCCATTGCTTTACTAGAGAAAATGTAAGTTTTATAAATAAATAAAAAAATCTTGAAAAAATACTTGAATTCTTGAAACAAGTAAGAATGTATAGATATAAACAAATATGAATAAATTCTTATAAAAGTATATTAACCGAGCTTTTAATTTAATAACACGATGGGATTTCGTTTGAAAACTAACTATGAGAAATACTTAGCAATAAATTTAACAATATTTCTCTGTCAATCAGTTTCTCTTTATTTTTTTGTTAAATATCCGCGAATCCGTCCGCACGGAATTCCAAAAAATGTGTTCTTCCAGGCAATTTTTTATATCTATGCCAAATTTCATCTAAATCTGATAACAAACAAACATCCATCCATGTAAACATTCGCATTTATATTAGTAATATTAGCAGATTTTTGTACTAAGCTCTAAGCTTGTGCTTGGATATGATTTACGAAAGTCGAATGGCGAGATTCGAACTCTCGACCAAGTGATATACAATCCGAACCCTTAGCCATTAGGCTATTAGCGTTCTTACGTACATATTGCTCAATTACATATTATTCATCTGATATAGTCCAACCACGATAATTCCAAACTCTATTGATAACAAAAGTTTCCATATGGTAATATTGACATCGCTAACACAATCAAATTTTAAGTGTTAATTAATTGTGTACGAGTGTGTATTTGACGCTATTTTGAACAATTCCATTAAATAATATCGTCAAATTTGTTCGATTGTTTCAAGGCAATACGTGCGAATGGAGAGAAAAACTGACTTTTTCTCACTATGAATGCATTATCAATAGTGGAAATAACTTTAAATATACCAAAGATGTACAAAAAACTGAAAACGGCCTAGTGATTAATGAAATGATGAAAATGTAAACAAAACAATTTTATCTACAAACTATTTCACTCTGTGGATTGTAGCCATTGCGACTCCGTCAAATTAAACAAAAAAAAAACAAAAATAAGTTTTTTTTTAGGTTAGTTCATAAATTTGTCATAACAAAAAATTTTAAAAGAAAACATTTTTATTTTTTTAAACGCTAGTATAAGAACTTTGATAGAGATTTCAATTTTTCTCCCCATTAAGAATTACGTAAAAGACATAAATAGGTCATAGTTTTATTTTATATTTTATAACAAATATGAATAAATTTCCAATTATCTCATATTGTTCGCTTTTTATTACCTTATGTATATTCAAAGTGGTATGTACTCTCGGATTTGTTTCAATGTATCGGGGTCAGTTGACTGCACCAGTCGCTCGAATGTCTCCGCTCCCACTTGGTTCTTCAGCGTTTCCAACTGGTAAAGAAAATCACATAAGTTTTATTCAAACATTTTGATGCCTCGGTAACTTTAATAGTCTGTCACTGACTCTATAAATGGACTGGCTATACGACGTAGTGTTTTGTGCCAATTTGATTCCCGCCATTTTGTCGCTGATGGTAGCAGTTTGTAGCGGTGATGAGAATTCGAACTAATATTATACATAGAATTAACTTTCACGTGACATCAATAACCGGTTCAATCGGAACAAAGCAAAACTGTAATTCCCAATGATTTGTCTTACTAATATAATAAATACGAACTTTAGGATGGATGGATAGATGTTTGTTAGAGGGTATTATCAGAAAGGCGTCACGCATCTCACTGAAATTTTGCATAGATGTAGAACACAGAAGAATACATAGACAACTAATTCAGTTTTTTTTATTCCACGCGAACAGAGTCGCGGGCGACAGCTAGTCCTTCTACAGATATCAGTGGT
>NW_013531188.1:798529-812652 GCF_000836235.2 Papilio xuthus | reverse complement strand
GGGGGGCTCAGCCCTAAGCCTCCCCTTAATTAATCTTCGTACAAATACCTATAGAAATGTATAGCAAAGTACTAGGATAGCATAAGTTACCTGGTGGTGTGTGACGAGGCGCAGGTCGACTGCGTGCGCGGGGTGTGCGGCGGCGAGGCGGCGGCGGCGTTGCTCGTGCGGCGTGTCCTCACTGCCGCCTCCCGCCCACCTCGCCGCACCCCCGCGGCCCTCCAGTGGAGACGCTGGCCGTGACCCCGGCGGTGCAGCCAGACCGCTGATAAACAAATAAGTAAACAATGCAACGTCTTATAGTGGGTTTCTAAAACCAAAATAGTCTGAAACATATTGTTATCACTGTTTTGTCAAAGATAACGATATGTTTTATACAGATTTTGATCTCAGAAACCAACGTTAAATTAAGCAGATAAAAGTCAAATTCATTATGTAGCGTCCACTAGGCTATTTGAGTTTATCAGTTTACCAGAATTGTTATGTAAAGTAAAATGATATCTATAAAAATAAAAAAATGGACTGTCTGTATGTAATATAAAAAAAATAATTTAAACACATGAGGTATTTGCGTTGTTAAAGAAAACCCAATTTTTTCTTATCTGTTCTGACGCGAATCCACGTGTGTTCCGAGCAAACTCTGAAACGTTCGGACCTATTTTGACGGGAATTTTGCCGTGACGGAGTCGCGGGCAACCCCTAGTCGTATGAGTCTAACTTACTCGACATATGTGCCGTTGTCTTCAGTCTTCATGATATCGTTCAGTACTTCAGTAAGATTGAGCAGAATCGCAGGAAACCTTTGCAACACGGTCGCGTTCTGTGTCGTCAGCAATGCTACTAAGCCTAGACCTGATAAAAATAAAAATCAATTAAAAAATCGTAACAATTTTTTTCTTTTGACTATCGAAATAAGAAAAAAAAATTGTAACAATATATTTATATATCCAGCTGACTTGTGCAAGCGCAGTACTACATCCCCTGAACACATCTTTTAAAATATTAAGAGTGGGTTTCTGAGACCAAACAAATCAATCAATCCTATCATTATCTTTGACCAAAACAGAGATAATGAATATTTTAAACGGAAATTTTGGTCTCAAAAACCCACGCCATTCATTCCACATTACATATTTAACCAAATAGACTTTCAGAACTGGTAACCCCAAAATATTGCCATCTCTTTAATTCTCTTTGAAGAGACAGAGATAAAAGTAGTGTAATGAACTAACCTACAACTTTCCACCTTTCCACTTGCGTCACAAGATTCATCTTCTCAGTCCACACATGCAGCACTCTATTTAGTACTTTGGCAGGGTCAGAGTTATACTCGGGGAGACCATTGGCTGCTTCTTGCACCGCTTTGTAAAACAAATCTGAAGACAGGAGAATGACTCGGGAGAGGAGACACAGTTGTACTGATAACACCATCGGCAGATCATCACCTTCCAAGATACGTCTGGAATGGAAATGTACGTATTTTGAATAATTCTGTATATGTAATTTTTAACATTTTCCAACATTTTTTCTTACTAAAATAAGCAGTCCTATCATAGGAATTATTAATTTTTAATTTAAAAAAATAATTTTCTGAAAAAAAAATGTCAATTTTGTGACCAAATTAACTTTTTAAAAACATATTAGACAAACACATATATAGACAATCTTATTAATATTATAAATGCGAATGTTTGGATGGATGGATGGATGTTTGAAGGTATTTCTGGAACGGCTGCATATAACACATACGCTGCTTATTAAGATTGTTTTTAATTTCGTGCGGACAGAGTCACGGTCGACAGCTAGTATTGTAATAAGAAAGAACTTACCGTATAACATGTACCAGTATCGGCCATATAACTTTAACGCCTAAAAACGCATTTCTCTCCGGATACGTGACACTAATCGCTATCTCCGCCATCTTGAGTGCAGAGATGACACCCTCTGTGCGCATGTCACTCAGCATGTCATCCAGGAGTGCCATGCACTTTGCGCCAGCGCCGAGGAAAAATTCCTCAGGACATAGCAATGTATATGCTTGCATTATGTATACTACTATCCTTAGATGTTCTGTAGATTGTTCTGGAATAAATATTTATTATTTTTAAACAATGTTGCTTAGTAGTTAAATCGACTTTACTATGATGATTAGGCTAATATTAATTTATTCTGGAAATCTCCGCAACTATTTCAAATGTCGAACTAATATCAGGAAAAATATGGCGCAATTATAAAACGATACTATTTATTTACGATAGAATTTAAGTTGGACAGCGCACGCGCAGCATTTTTGCCGACCCTTTCACACACATAATATAATATGTCGAGTACAAAAATCTTCTTTCCTGGATTTTAATGTAGTATAAATTTGACAAAGAAAATCTTCCACCTCATATATTCGTAGGACATGCCAGTAACAAAATACTAACCTAATATAGGATACAGGTTATCAGCCAGCTGCAGCATGGCGGGGTCTGCGCTGTGCGAGGTCTCCAGTATCGCCAGCCACAGCTCCAGAGCATCTTCTAGAAGATAGACATGCGCGGGCTCACTCAGCTTCGTAGACTCGTTCACCACGCTCAATATCCACGGCCGCATGCTCGGAGCACATTCTCCTAGCGCCTGCAAACGAAAATATATTAAAATGAGAAGATAAACTAAAAGCTCTAAATAGGTGGCGCTGTGTCAATCTTTTTTATTATATCTTAGGGTGACAAACAAGCGAACGGCCGCGTCAATTCGCCAAAATAGCGAAGTTATCGCAGCTCATAGACATCCGCAATAGCAGATGCCTTGCCTGTGAGTTTGATATGTTCACAAGTCCGCGCTTGTTCTTGTTAATCTCCGGAACGGCTGAACAGATTTTGACGAGACTTTGAAGGGGAAGGTAGCTGAAGCACGCGGTTATATTATAAGGTACTTTATTTTTTAATGTTACAATTACCTTTACTAAATGTACGATAGCGGCTAGGGCAGCAGCTCGCAGCATGTGATGGTTCGCGGCGTGGTGCCACAGCTGCGGCAGGTAGGCGAACAGTGGGCCGGCACCGCCCCCGCCCTCGCGTGCCACCCGCGCCCCGCACCGCTCCGTCACGTACGACACCACGTGCAGCACGTGCATCTTCGTGTCACACTCCTCGGACTCCACCTGAAATGACAATTACAATAGTTAAACAACCAACAAATTAGTGTAAGCAACGCCACTGCATTTTAAAATACAGAGACAAACAATATGTGCCAATATGTGTCTTAGTCGAAACCCACATTGATGCAAACAAGGTACCAGGACAACATAAATACCAGTAGGCTAGTAAACTTCTCCATGGAGTTTTAGATTTCATTTATATAAAACGACAAGGCTATCTGAACCGGTGGAAATAAGTCAAACTAAATTATGACAGCTCTCTAGCGCCCCCTGTCTAGGTCAAAAATGGCACAAGATCTTTTTTGTACAGTAGCTGGCATGTCAATTCTTTTTTTATGTCATTTTCTATGGCTTATATATATCGCGTCTATCGCCAGTTCAAATATACTTGGTTTTATTTTGTGCCTTTTCCTCCCTCCTTTTGACTGTTTTATATACACATTGCATTGCATATTCTCTACTCAGTGTTTGTGTACCAAGTACCAGGGTAACATAACTTACTAGGAGATCATACAGTGCTGCTAGTGCATGTGAAGCGAAGGGAGCGAACACATCCACATCGAAGCTGAAATCATCAATGGTGCTGCGTAGAGCCTCTGCGGCTGCCAACTTCACTGCGGGGTCCTCGTCCTTGCGGCTGAGTGGTTCGAGCAGCGCGGCGTACATTGCCGGCCGGAGAGCCTGCGATGCGCGTACGCCGCTCCATGTACCTGAAATGGATGATGTGATACTTTTAAAAATCGTATATTTAGTGTAAAAGTATGAATTTTCATACTTAAATAGTTCATTAAATTTATTATAGTAGTAAATTGTTTATTGAAAATGATTACTATTGTACTCACCGATTAACTGGCAGACCCTCCTCCTTATTATTCGGTAATTGTTGTCTTTGATCTTCAACTCTTGACTCAAAACATTTGTAAACCATTCATCAAAATCAACCTGAAAATAACTCAATATTAAACAAAGAGTTTATATTAGGTTCAAGCAAGTTCATACAAAACATACTAGCTTTAGCCCGCGACTTATCTGCGCGGAATCAAAAAAACTAACATTATTAGCCTTTGTGTTCTTCCATACTAAGTTCTAAATCCATAACAAATTTCATCCAGATCCATGCAGCTCTTCTGGAGATACATTCTAACAAACATCCATCCATCCATACATCCAATCATTGGAAGTACGGATACTTAATTCTTTCTACTTAATACAAGTAAATCCGATTATCTATAGATTTCTTCTGCCGAAACATTTTTACAAAAATACCACTTTCATTTCTTAAAAAATGTTTTAATTTCTATATCGCTTAAATGAACTCACGTCATCGTACAATTCGAAGGCGGCGAGTCCTACAGCATTGTATACAGCATCCTTGTGCAGTATGGCGGGCAGGTCGTCCGGTGCGGCCGGGGCCTGCTGCAGCGCGCCCAGCATGCGCACCAGCTCCGGCGCCAGGCTCGTGCGGTGCAGACGGAACAGCTCCATGAACACTGACTCTGTACACGGCTGTGGATATGTTAATATACGTTAATTTTTACACATTGATATTTTCTTTTAATTCTGCGCCTGCTACTCCGTCCATCATTCTTAGGGATTGAAAAATATTTATTAGTAGACTATGTGTTCTTCCAGATTATATTTTACATCTATGCCTAATTACAGCGAGATTCATGCACCCATTCTGGAGATACTTTCTAACAAATATCCATTGATACAACCAAACATTCGCATTTATTTATAAGATTTAATTTGGAACAGCGACATTTTAATTCCTAGTTATGCACCGCTTTTGTTGCATATGGGAGAGAAGAAAATCATCTAAAGATACTCTGTCTTTTTGGGGAAAGACAGGGTTATGTGAGGTGTGACTCCCTCAAACCCCCTTGATGGCCAACGCGTCAGAATAGTTACTCACCCTAAGGCTATACTTCCAGGACTCGCCAGCCTCATCAGTGGCGAAACTCTCTGGCTCTGCGTCCCAGAGCGCGAGGTCATCACCGCTGAGAGGGAAGTAGTGACCCACGAGATGCCGGCACATGTGACACACTGTGCGCTCATCCAGCACCTCCTGCTTCACCTGGTGCGCTTGGAGTACCACTGGACACGAGAAAAGAATATATTATCAATGAAAAATTACAAACTGCTATATAAATGTTCAAGAATATATATCTGCCATTTTGAAGGCGGCCATCTTGGTATTCATAGTGCACTTTACTTTAATAGTTAACTTTTTCACAACTATAAAAAATTATCAATTAATCCACGTTTTTTTAATGACAGAAGGAGGCAAACGAGCAGCGGGAACACCGAGGTGTTCAACGACGCCCATGGACATCAGCAATACCAGAGGAACCACTTCTAAAGATTTCTCCCGTACCAGAGATTCTCGCTTATGGACATTGTCCATTAAAACAGGACGATGACTCGCTTATAGAAGTTTCTCGCTTAGGTTAACTAACAAACTTTACCTCCATACATTAGAATCAACATAAATATACTTACAAGGATCATTAACAGCTTCTCCTTTAGGCAATTTATATTCCACGCACTGTAGTATTGTCTTTAGTATATTTAGACATTGTATCGTGAATCTTTCGTATATTAGCGACATTCCTTGCTCCGTGAAGCAATAGAACAGAGCAAATTCTAAAGAAGGCCGTATGAGAGGCACATAAGAGAATGGATGGAAGCCCAACACGCCTAAAGCTACTTTAGTTAAATGTATTATGAACTTTTCACATAACTCCAACGGGTAGATACCACGACCTTTGAGGAGTTTACCTGAAATTAATAAACAGAATCGTATAATAACCATAACCAAGTTACTAAAGTTGATAAAAAGGCCAACAGAACAAAGCCAAACAGAAATTTTGTTCTAGGTTTATTTTCAAAGAAAAAGGAACATCATGTTTTTTTTTATTTAAATACATAAATTTTGCCACTACCAATAACAATTGTTACATAGAAAGAGCTTTAAAACAAAAAAAAAATCTAATCCATCTTAGGACTTAAGAAAAAAAATAATTACATTCCATTTTTTTTTATTTACTAACTGTGTCTGGAAACCAAAATTTACATTTAAAAAATGTTACCTCTGTTTTGCTAAGATAACGCCAGGGACGACATGTTTTATACATCAATTTTGGTCTCAGAAACCAACAATTGGGAAGGGTAATTTCATAATACTTACGGCATTCTAAACTTGTCTTGGCTCTATCAAACACAACATTCAAGAAGGCCACAGCATCTTCACTGTCATGTGCATTTTTAAAACCAAACACCGTCAGCTTCCTTAAGATCCTCAGGCAAAGCAGTGCCTTCTCCAGATGTTCAGTGATCAGTTCAGTCGCAGCACCTTCTTGTATGTTACGGAGAAACACTTGAGTGTTCTCATGCCATAGTTGAAGTATGAACGGATATACAGAGTGTGTTAATTCCTTAAAAAATATTATAAATTTAATTGTATGGGATTAATTATTAAAGTACATTTAAGATATAAAATTCAATTAATTATAAAAGTATGGTTTAAAGAATTTGAGAATTTTATAAACTTTAGAATCAGTGTATAGCATTTGATCTCCAAAAGGGCTGCACTAATTTTGGAGGGACTTTTACTGGAACTACTTTTTTTAAATTTCAAGCTAACACAGCCGAGGGCGACCGCTACCTCCAGAAGGTATGGACCGATTTTATCGGGCAGGTGGTATCTGGGTAGATAATGCACGTGGTAATATTATTAGGTCCCTTTTTTTAAATTTTTGGCTAACAAATTCGCATCCAATCTTCAGTATTGCATAGAGTAGTAACATATGTATTACGAGCTATTTTGAAAAGAAAGAATTAAAGAAATGTTAGAGGATTCACTTACAGAAAATGTTCTTCTATCACCAACAAGTCTTTTCGATGCTAACGCTTTAACCACATGATGGAATATAAGCAATGATCTGTGCTGCACGAGGGGCTGAAGCGCTTTCAACGCACCAATCAAATCGGGCACCAAATTCGGCCAGTTATTTGGACAATCAAACCTGAAAAATAATAAACACAGAAATAAAAAAAAATTCCCAAAATTAATGAAACATACATTTATTATTTTTAAGTATTATTCTAATGCAAAAAGTCTAATACATTCTGAAGCGGCCAACTCATATTGGTACGTAAAAATAGCAGCATTTAATGTGTTTAATTTTAACCTTGCAAATGCAAGTAAAATCCAAGTAAAAGTATTCTTTGACAAAAGCTACTATCCATTATAGGATCCAATTACGTACAGACAGATCCAATTAATCAAGTAGGTTAATTTAATTTTATCCAAAACAGACTGTTCTTTTTACTAAATAACTGGGTTCTACTTTTTCAAATTATCTTGCATAATTTACACTATATTCATGGAATTTTGCTACATTCAAATTATTAAATACTTAATTTTTGATTAAAATATGAAATAGTTAATTGTCTTCTTTTTTTAACAAGATAGAAAGGTTTAAAATTGTAACAGCTGGATTGAAAATACATTCTATTTCGATATATTTGTTTTTTCATTCACTTAAATTGTTTTTAAGGGAGTAACATAATTGTTAAATGTTAAAATTCTGTGAGTGTGGGTCATTTTAATTTTCTGGACAGAATATTATATTATTAAGACACATTTTCTCAACACTAAAAAATCCTATCACATTCTCAGGAAAAATTTGCATTTGAATTTACAAATATTTTGTTTAATCTAACCTTGCTATTTTTGATATCAACACTGCTTGCTGAGTTGCAATCTGTGTAACAGGTTCATTGAGTACAGGGGAAGTCAGGATCCCCTGACGTAACTTGTGCTTCTCATCATCAGCAATTGCATGTGGTGCATTCCTGCGCCAATATCTCTCCACTCCATTTTTGAAGCACATTACCGCTAGCCAACGAACATTCACATCGATTGAGTGATTTGTCAAAACATTCTGTAAGGTGAATAAAATCATTGTTTTAAGCTAGAAAATAAGTGTACAAGCAGTTGGAGTCGCAGGCTACACCTAGTTGATTTATACATATTAATATGAATATGCAAGAGAGTTGATTGCAATTATTGTGTTTACTCACCAAGAGTACAGAATAAAACCCAGGTTCAGTTTCCCATTCTTGTAGTTTCTTCTCTGCAGGTTTTAAAACCTCAGTATCTTGACTGGTGGCGCGGTTTAATGTGTCTAAGACCAAGGCATAGATATTTGGGTCCATTGTGGCTGCTATCTGTTGAATTAATAAAAAAAATAAACAATACCTCAAAAAATATGAAATCACTATTATGGTGTTAAAGCTACATAAAGAATAAATATTTAAAAAATCATACAGATTCTTTAACCTAGTAACTTTTATGAAATTGTTATGTGTAACTATGTATCAACTTCAGTAAGAATTGTACAAAAACATTTCATTTCTTATACTTTTGATAAACTGAGATAATGTACAGATGTTTCAGCAGTGAAAATTGATATGTACATCTCAAAAGTCTTTTTTTATTAGTAATAGTCTATTAGCTGTTTTTTTGTGTAAATATTTAATAAAATCATTTGTCATCATCAAGAATAAGAAAAAAAAGTTGAATATTTTTAATATGATATAAAAGTAATCGACATATTTAAGTAACATATATTAATATGATCAAAATAAATATAATACAAATGCAGAGAAAATAAAAGGTATGCTGCACATTACTATTTTTTTTTTAATCTTTCATTTCATATATCCAATCCAATCTCATATCTTTATCTAAATGAGGCAATTTGAAGAGAATAACCGAAATAATTCAAAATAGAACTCTAATAGAAAGAATGTGCTCTTGAATAACTTAAAACATAATGTGTGATTTTTCCAAACAAGCAAATTGCATTGACATTTACATATACACACCGGCAAAGATACATTACATAACTTGGAAGCAATTAGAAGATGCAAGATATACCTTTTTCTATATTGAGATAATAAATTGAAAAAAATAAAATACAAAACATTACTTACATTTCACAGCGAAAAAACAGATCACACAACATAACCTAGTACTATTTGCGTATGACACTTATGAAGTTCATTAATTTATAATCATTAGATTACTTCGAGAATATAAAGGGATTTATAAAAGTAAGCCACAAATTAATTTATAATAATCCATGACATAACGAAAGAAAGAATCAGCCAAATTTGATTCGACCTACTCGGCTAAATTCGTTCTGACAGCTTAGTTAGTTGTCAAATTAAAACTTTGGAACTATGGATACTGGAAATCTGTCATTCCAGTCCAGATAAAAACTACAATTCAAAAATTTTAGTAAAATAAAGCAGTTGTTGAACCGTTGGCATTAGCATTTTCCTAGTTTTTTGAACTGAATTGGACCCTTGACACTTCTATAGGTACCTCACAACACGGTAATTATAGAAATTTCGAGCAAGGGCGCTGAATCGTACAGATGAATAAAATTGACCACCCAATTTTATTGTTGAGAACATGAAACATTTAAGATATTGACATACACAACTTAAAGGTGTCTTTTTATTTTGCAAGTTGTTATTCAAACTCTTTATGGTTTCCTTGTTTTGTCTATGGAATGACACGAAAGCATTTATATTTTCCGTGTGAAATTTTATGGCAACATTTTTACAAATAGCCGCCATATTGGTCTATTTTTGGCGAATTTTAATCAAATTAAAACTTTATTATTTGAAAACGGTTACCACTCGTTAGTAATTCACCAGGTTTAATCTTTTTAGATTTAAATACAATTAAAATATAACTTTTTTTCCCAAACTTCTTACACCAACAATTTTTTTTAAAGAAATAAAAAAAATCGTACTTGTGTTGACCACATCCTGTATTCATGACTTTTGAGAAAGCGGATATGGTTGGTCCGCCATAATCATTCGTGTGGGTCTGTGGTTGTGTGGTTTGGGTGTCTTACCGGTGCCAAGCATTATTTTTAATTAGTAATAAGTTATGCGTATGAATCCAGACATGGACGATGACGAGAAGGGGTGAGCATAATAAAATCTACTTTTTAAATGTATAAAAGGTTTTCTGGGTATGTCAAACTATAATAGGTCAAACTGCATGTCGCTTGCTGTGTCGCATTTCTTGAACAGCCAGCACAGCTTACTAAGTAAGGTTACGTGTATGGCAGCGTTGCATTGGCCTTACATATTTATAATGTTTAAAGTAAAATATGATGGCGGGTTTTGGCATAGAGTTCAGTTCCTATTTGTTCAATTAGCCTTTTACCGGCAAGCGGCCACCGACCCCAAGCCTTAGAGTGCGACTTGCGTGCTAACGATCATGGCAGCTTCACTTTCTCATTGTTTTTGCCTTAATTTGGCAATATGTTATTCTTTACTGTAATTATTTGAATACGAATGTTTATATAACTGTACATTGTGGAAATTCCTTCAATGCGGAAACTTCGCTTAAGAATAACCTTTCTGTGACAAATTATTGCTTTCTCTTATCGTATATTTCGCGGTATGGCTTTGTCAGTGTCACGTTTATATTGAGTATTTCGATAGCTTGTTAATTTTGATACATGCGATAGTAATGAGGTTATTGGAGCGGCGGAGTGCCGCGTAGCTCAATCTCATTTACGAGACGCGGCTAAAACATGCTGATTCATTAGCATATAGTTACCTGCGTCGACCGTATAAAATGTCTTCACCGTTTGAACGCATTTTTTGCAAATCAAGCATGTGTTTGTTTAAAAAAGCACGTTCTTTACTACGACGATGTGCGCCTTTAAGATAATGCAATATGTTAGTAGTCAACATTTTAGATTATAATTGTTAATGTGTTTTATCAGTTACAATTTTGATTATCTTTAATGTTTTATTTTTATGATTCCTTACGAACATAAAATGAGAGATAATAATCTTGAGAAATTTTCCATACATACTATGTGAACAATCACATTGAGAGATTAAAGAGAATGTTACTTTCACCAGTTGGTAATGTTATACAGTATAGGTGTCTTGAAAGTATATTTGAAACAATCTAAAATTATCAAAAGCAAGTAGAATTCAGAGCTTGATGCCCTAAGTAAAACTAAATTAAATTATAATAAGTAAATTCATTGAAACTGATAACAGTTTGTGTTAGGTATTTGGGTCAATATGTCAGAGTAATTGTTAAAAATGTTTAACAATGATATTTAGTGAATTATAGGATATACTAGAGTTTAAAGTACCACACTTGTTGATCAAAAATCTTTTGGCTACAAATTTACACATTGGCAAAATGACAATAAACAAAAAATCAAAATACCTACAAATAAAATAGATTTAAAGTTTTTTTAGTACTATAATGAAGTAAATTGTAAGGTAATTTTTTGTTTCTTTTAAAATATGTTTGTTACTTTTTCTCTGCCATTGTGGTTGATCACACTTTTTTTAATACATTTTGTTTGCCAATAAAATAGGGTTTTTACTAGTTTTTACACTGAATAGTCTAGTAGACATAAGTTAAATATGTTTAAAAGGTCATGCATAAATCTAAATTTTTATATGATAAATGTTAAAAATGCTTTAAATTTAAAGCTCTGCTCAATCCTTCCAGTTTTACTCATTATCAGTATAATCTTGCATCATTTGTTTGTTTATATTATTTTGAGGTAAACTTTGATTATTGAATACTTAATGTAAACAAAATTATTATGCCAAAATTTGGCTTGGCTGTTGGCCTTACTTTAGGTTCTGAATCTTATTTCTATAACTTAAGGGCTGAAATACTATATTTTTATATCTTACTATCCTAGTCATTTTATCCTGTAATGACTTCTTATTATGGGAGTAAAAGAACAGCATTTGAAAATATAATTTATATAATTTTCTCTTTAGTGGAAAGTGAATGTAATAAATTTGAGATTCATGCTAGTAGTAATGTCTATTTGTTTAAATTTAAATGTTTAAGGCATTGTTACAACATTAAAATATTAATTGTAGTTATGTAAATGAGTCAAGATTGAATGTAAAATTTCAAACAGAGTTGCGGGCAAAAGCTATTCTGTACATTTATTAGGTTTTTAATTAAATGTTCGTAACTGAAATTCATTTTCCTTTCACCTCATCAATCTATTACATATACAAAAGAGCTATTGCTTCGATGAGTACAATTTAGTCAATGTTAGCATCCACGAAGGCTATGGAAACCCTAATAAAAACTGACATATGCATTCATCCAAAAAGCATTGACAATTTCTATACAAGTGGAAATCCATGGTTACATGGTGCAATACTGAAGTTTTATATTACTCAGCTATCATAATCATTTCCTAGCACTATTGTATTTAACTTCCATGATAGCAGTTCTTCATCTCAACAATAATATGTTTGTTCAACAGAAAACTGTTTGTCGGTGGTCTGTCATGGGAGACTTCACAGGAGAACTTGCAGCGCTACTTTTCGCGCTACGGCGACGTGATCGATTGCGTTGTGATGAAGAATAGCGAGTCTGGCCGCTCAAGGGGTTTTGGATTCGTCACATTCGCTGAGCCCAGCCTTGTTAATGTAGTGCTCCAGAATGGACCACATCAGCTTGATGGCAGGTTAGTTGGATTTTAATAATTCAATTACTTACGATTGTTTCAGTGAGGAAAAGCTGAGTTTTCAGGTTATTTTAATGTATCCATTTAATTTTTTTTAATGTAAAATGTCTTAAAAGTACTATTATTGCATTTGCAATCATAAAATTGATAAACTCTAACCCATTGTTATAATTACTAAAAAAAACAAAGTTTTTCGTAAACTTTTATAGTATCCATTTTCCTTCCACTCGCACATAGATGGCGCTGTTGCTTATCAATACGTGTGCTGCTCAATTGATTCATGGGAAAATTTATTTCATTCATAAATGTAATATAAACGTTTTCATTTAAATTTGAATAGATTTCACAATTTTCTTGTAATTTAATACGTAGTATGTTAAGGAAGGTCTAAAGTGCTTAGATTTTCCTTATTTTCTTGTGCAAAAGTATAAGAAAGCTTTTATATTGTGGAGGAGAGAGTAGATTTACAGTGAACTGAAAATATTTGAGTGGGCGATATACGTAAGTGGCGAGTACTGGGAAGTACTGATTCATCTGATAGGTGTGTGGGTATATTATCAATTTTTGTTTTGTTTAATTGAAGAAAAAAAAAGTATTTTACGATAAAAGGTAACATAATTAAATTAGGAAAAAAAGTTAGTTGTATAAGTAAAAATACTTTTTAATTTCTAAGGAATAATTAACACGGTAGAGAAATTAATACAAAAAAATTAAAAGAACTTAGTAGGATTATTATTCAAAAACTGTATTGTAATAAAAAAAATGAAGTATACGTAACAACGTCAAATGAAGGTCTAACTCTGACGTCGAAGTGATAGCGGGTGAGGTTATCTAGCTAAAAACCATGTGTACATTGTAAAACATTCCAAGGTTATACGGGCGATCCCTTCACCGCGCACTGATCGCGAATCTACACCGCTATCTTCCAGCCACAGACACGCGAAATGGTTTACATTGTAATCACACCACTAGGAACTATCGCTTTCGGGTGCACGAAGCAAGCGCTTTTGTACGGCCTTCTAAGATTAGATTCATCCATACAAGTTTGTTTACTTGGCAGATTCGTTCAGCCGTTCTGGTGATACCTTCAAACATCCATCTATCTAAACATTCGCATTTATAATATTAGTAGAAATAGGATAAAAATAATGTATAAACGTGATAATAAAAAATGTATTCATTATATTTTGAATATTTCCTCCCGCATTCGTTATTTCCATAGTGATGACATCAGAAATTATTCAGCTCTCTTATCAATGCGAACCGCCGTAAGTAACTTTACTCCAAGAATATCTTTAATTCTTGGAGTAAAGTTTCTCGATTAATATTATTGAGAAAAATTACAATTTTCATGGAATGGGTATGAAAAGAAATGATATCTTAAAACTAAATGAGCTAGTTTTATAGTTTCGTAT
>NW_013531188.1:755844-798124 GCF_000836235.2 Papilio xuthus | reverse complement strand
TGGTTTATGGGAAGCAGGGGTCAAGTCGGTCAAATACCATCTTCGACGTGTAGGGAATGTGAACCTTATTTATGAGGAATTTTCTACATTATTAACACAAATTGAAGCCATCCTAAACTCCAGACCCATGTATCCCATGTCTTCTGACCCAAACGACCTACTTCCTCTCACACCAGCCCATTTCCTGATTGGCCGACCGTTCGTTGCACCTGCAAGTGAAGATCTCACAACTGCAAACACTTCACGCCTGATCCGATACGAACGCATCGAGCAAATACGACAGAACTTCTGGAAACGCTGGTCGCAGGAGTACATTGCTGAGCTGCAGACGAGGACTAAATGGCAGTTTAACACCGACACCATAGTACCAAACACTTTGGTACTCATCAAAGATGAAAATGTGCCACCACTCAAATGGCGCCTTGGACGAGTCATACGCACTTTCCCTGGAAAAGATGGACTGGCACGCATAGCTGACATTCGAACAGCTAACGGAGTGATACAAAGATCGTATCCCAGGATATGTCCACTTCTGAAGGAGGAGTATGAATCATAACTTCTTATTCTTCTTCTCCCATCATCGTTGGAGGCATATGCTCCAAGGCGGGGGGCATGTCTACGCATCACTTGCATATAACTTCATTAACATTATTCGGAAACCCTATTGGCCGGCGCGCGATGACGTTTTTCATTTTGACACCACTACGGGGCGCGACTACTGTTTTAATTTATTCACTTAACCGATGTTGTTAGCACTTAACGTTGTTAAAAGAAATTGTTAAAATTGATTATTACACGCAAATAAGATATAAGAAGAAGTTTTATTTTAAATCCAAACACATATCGAAAATAAATATTAAAGCAGGTCGAGGAACTATACCTCGGGCCACGACTGATATATTTTAAACAAGATAAGAAATCGATACTTGGATTTTTACTTATTTATACGCATAAAATGCTTATTTCAAACCTTTATTATAACTATTGAAAGTATTGCTTATATGAATTCGATAAACTCGACTGTATTTGACCTCTAATATTATCAATCTTAATAGTTCACCATTATTTGGTAAACTTCAACTGTTTGTCTAACTATTGTATTGCAAATTAGTTGATTACCATATGTATATTATGTATAAATCACTTTTAGTGCACTTTTATATGTAAATTTAAACTTTATAACAGTGGATTAAATATAATTTTGTATTGGCAGTGCCTTGTTTAACGAATTCCTGAACGCCGATATTTCGCTGCTTATGAATTGATTAGGGCCATTTATGTTAAGTTTGCATTAAGGTCATACGCCTCGTTTGCTGTAAATCGACATTTAGTACTTATGAACAGGTTGAGAAAAGGAAGGACTCCTTGTTAAAATTCATCTAGACCTTGAGCAAATAGAACAAATGATAGAAAACAAAAGTTTATATCCTTAAATACATTTAGAATATAATAATAAAGTTGTTTAATCTCGATTACAAGCAATTTTCAATTTGTACGCCACGAATGATAAATGCAAACACGTCCCGTATGACAATGGACACAAACAATTGTCGGTGGTACCAATAGGACTGTGGAAGAGCTGGAGGCTGCAATGGATACACGCACTTGCATCTCACTTGTCAGTAACCACTATTATGTATGTTTCTCTCAAAACTTCGCATACATTATACAAGATAATATAATGTATCTAATATGTAAGACTAATCGTTGGTTTCAGAGACCATAATCTCTATAAAACGTATCTTGATATAGTTAGCTTTAACAAAACAGAGGTGGAGAGAGGATTTTTGGTCTCAGAAACCCATCTTTACTAATATAATGCTGATGTATACTCATTATGATAATTATATCAAATTATGGAATATAAAAATAATAGATTAGATCTAACGAGATTAGTTTGCTCAAACGTCGTTAGTAAAAGTTCATGTAGAAGATTGATATTTGTGGACTAGCATCAAATATTAATGTAATCGACTATGGATTTATAATCCATTACACTAATCAGTATTGGATTATACTGTCCTCGTGGCGTTTACTTATCTAGAACAATGTACGCATCCCGGCCTTCCTGGAATATCATAAAACGCAATCAATAGAAAATTTCAAGGAATACGCAGCGCAGGCGTATCATCGCCCCCGTTAGCCAACCCATCCTTTTTACTCACAAAATTCTTAGATTATTCAGGTTGTTTTTACCTAAAAATATTTTTTAATACAATGTTTTGTTGAGCTATTCTTTTTTTAATTTACCAAGTCTGGTATGTAGGCGAGTGTTTGCAAATTATGATTGCGATATTGTAGAAATTTGTTACACATTTTTTAATCTAGAATAATGAAAATGAGCAAAGTTAAATTGAAAATATGCATACGTACGTTTTCAGAAATATTTTATGTTTAAATTAAATAAATACTTTAACACTATTATAATTTTTGTAATTTCCGTTAATTATTTGTTTTTTTGTTGATATAGTTTTAGTTTGTGGCTAGCTTTGAATTATCCTTACAAGTTATGGAAAGCTCGATAAAGGGAACATACTATTCCTGATTCTGCAACTTCTTGCAGAGCAGCAGAAGCTATCTACCAAACTGTAACGTGCTTATATTGCGATTCCATTTATAGTATACCGCGTAACTATACCACAAACAAGTATCTATACCATCGGGTGAATGCCCTTCGCGTTTATACTTATAAAAAAGTCGTTAGTACGCGCCGTCCGGCTCGTTTTGTGTCCTTTACATTAGGAGTCGGACCTCTGATGTTTGTGAATACATAAATAATTTTGCCATATTGAATGCTACGTCATAATATAAAATTGCTTTATACAATGATTAAGGAAAAATACAAAAAATTTAATTATTTGCAAGCTGTATAGCACAAATTAAGGTGACCTTGAGAAGGAACGTGGCAATAAAATTATTTGTACAATAACTGTGGACCGCAAAGTCCCGGTTTCGATAAGTATTCGGTCTATTCTGTCCGGAGTTCAATGGTTGGGGTCGACCAACTGGCAAACGTCACTACGAAGTCACCTCTCGTGCTAACGCTTCGATGACTTTGTGGCATTTCTGACACATTCAATGCATAAATCTCCGTTAATATGCATGTAGAAGCAGGTTTTATTTTAGTATTTCTCTTTTAACGATTTTGAACTATTAGATTTTCGTATTAATAAATCTTAGTAGTTTATTTAAAATACACTTGAATAGGTTAGAATAATTAAAGCAAAAGATAAAGGTTATCAAACACCCACGTTCACTTTGTCCGCACAATCAACCTGCAAAGCCAACAACCTACGCAAAATTTGCCACTGTTGTCGATTTAAGGAATTCAATTTTGGAACAGGTTTAAATATTTATAACTGTTTTAACTAATATTCTTTGAAATCACAAGAAAGACTCTTCAATCTTTAACTTCAAGGAAAGTTTTTTTTTGCGACAATGAATCATTGTGACAATGTTAGTAGTATTGTTATTACTAAGTAAAAGATACGCATTTGTAATTTAATCATGCAACAGAATGACATTGGCTTCTCGTACACACCCTCGTAGCCGCCCTCCATTTTGTTTTAACGTTTCCCCTATGCGTACCCTATGCCACGTGTTCTAACACTTGTAACACGCGCTCCTAGTTTATTGGGTAATTAAAACAATATGGCTTTATATACGGGATTGTGTCCTTTTGTAGCTGTTAGAAAAATTTGTTGAATATGCTTGATTCAATCATCGAATAAAGTAAAAATTCTATTGATTGTATAAAATTATTTGATAAATGTTCTACTACTTTCCTTAAAAGGTAGGAATCGTAGGAGGTGAATTTTAAGACATTTAGATGTATTGATGTTGGTTACCACGTAATTCCAGATTAGACTAACGTTATATGCCTATATGAATTAGTAGCTATGGTCTGCATGAGCTACAGTTTTTTTTTACAGTTAGTAGTTTATAAGTCATTGTAGTGGGTTCTAGACTACTTTTTCATTAGAGATGTAAAATCAATTTGTTCACAGAACCATCGACCCGAAGCCGTGCAATCCCCGCACGCTGCAGAAGCCAAAGCGCGGCGGTGGCTACCCCAAGGTGTTCCTCGGTGGTCTGCCCTCCAACATCACCGAAACCGATCTGCGCATGTTCTTTGGCCGCTACGGCAAGGTCATGGAGGTCGTCATTATGTACGACCAAGAGAAGAAGAAGTCGAGAGGTAATAACCAATATAAATTAACAATTTTATATCACCTCTTAAAACCTAGTTTAACCAAACAAAATTGATTCACTCATTCACAAATCGATGTTTCAATTGCCAAATAGATTAAGCCATTAAAATGTTTAGTAATATGATAAGATTTTCTTTAAATGTTATAAAAATTAACAATTTATTTTTACTTTGTTGTTGGGCTAGTACAGACATAATTTGGCTATTGATACACCCAAATATCATATAAATTTTATAAAGTTATCATTGATTTATATCATCCTTAAAACTGTATATACCAGGTAAAATAAATTTTAGCAGATACTGGCTTAGTATGCCTTTAATATAGCTTAGCAAAACATTTTTAATTAGTCTTTTATACGAATTTGGCTTTGTTTTGAGTAAAAGATCTTTCTAGCTTTTTTTATGATTTAAAAAAGTTATTAGTTTTAAAATGTAAACAGATAAAGTTATTAGAATTTGAGGTTAATAAGTTTAGCTCGTAAATTAACTTGTAATTGAAGTTTACAATAATTTTTAATGTAAAGATGAATTTGTTAAACAAATTGTCTCTTTTTCACCTAGTTGAACGAAGGCTAGGTATGTAATAGTTTAAAAACTATATAAACTGAATGGACTGTTGTAGATGTATATAAATTTATTATAAGTATATAACAAATTGATACATTTGAATATTAATATATATAAAAATCTGTGCTTAATAAATACATGTCTTCCTGCAAATAAAAGCATATATATTTATTTAATAAAGTTATAGTAAATAAATAAAATTATTCGTAAATAATCGATGTTGAATCAATGTGGCTTATGTCGCATAGTGTTACTATTAGTGTTTCCAATGCTGAGATACTTGTACATATTGTTATCCTTGTTTTTCCAAAGAGAATAAGAGAGATGGAAATATGTTTGTATGAGTGTTTCGGTAATGTTACTATCCTTGCCTTGTATTCTTCAAACTGAGCATGCATCCTTGTATTTTGTTTCTTGATAACTTTTTCAGTGGTCGCTTTCGGCTGTCGGTGTTTATTTTTTACTTTATTATTTTTATTAAATAATGTGTCCTATCAACATATTAGTAGACAAGTGTTGTCTGAATAAAGTTTATTGATCACATTACACTGGTAACTATATTATGTTGATGGATATCTGAGGTAAAAAAAGATAACTAAAAAGTGGTTTACTTGATGTTGACCTTTTTAATACTTGAGAAATAACGCCTTTTATAAAAATAAATCTATATTGAATAGGCTATGTTAAAGCTTTTTATATGTTTTAGGTTTCGGCTTCCTGTCGTTCGAGGACGAGGTGTCAGTGGAGAGAGTGACTCAGGAGCACTTCATCAACCTTAACGGCAAACAGGTGATTACAGTCAGATGTTTATAAAATACCTCTTTGTGTATCCATAGGCAATTTTTTTCCACATCCAGGCAGTGCCCTCAACTTTTTCTGTTGTTGGTACGTTCAGATGTTTGTGGTACAACAAAGCAAACCAGCATATACTCTTTAACTTTCTATAAGCTATGGAGCCTACAAAGTTTGCAACATTTAAATATTTTCGAAACTTACGCGAAACTTGTTTTTTTATTACATTGTCAACCAAAGGCGATCATTGACTCTCTAATAACTTTCAGGTGGAGATCAAGCGCGCGGAGCCCCGCGACGGGTCCGGCAAGCTGGGCTCAGGGTCCGGTGGTATGGGAGGCGGCGCGATGGGCGGAGCGCCCGGTGACGCGCCCGCAGCCGGACAGTGGGGCCCGCCGCAAGCCGCACCCATCAACATGATCCAGGGTCACAACGGACAGATGGGAGGCCCACCCATCAATATGCCTATGGCTGGACCCAACATCATGCAAGGGTGAGCCTTTTAGCAACCCACTGGACTCATTCATATCTTGCTCAAAGTGCTGCTATTTACTGTATCGAATTTTATAGTAATACCGTAAGGTTCTTAAAGTATCAGAATGAAATTGCTAGTATGACTTTTTTAAATATGTTGGCGATCTAGGGTCATCGTCGCGCTGCCCAGTCCCACATCATGCCACGCCCCACTTCACCTAAAATTGTATTCTGCATAGCGACTCGCCCATAGTTAAGAGCCGCCAAGATAACTGAAAACATTCATACTAATAGTTCCGTTTCTAGATAGCATGACGAGTGAATTGTGTGTGTCAGGTACCAAGGTTGGGGCACGTCCCCGGGGCAGACGTCGTACGCGGGATACGGCGCGGCGGGCGGCGGCGCCGGACCCGGCAACTACCAGGGCTGGGGCGCCCCGCCCGCACCGCAGGCGCCCCCGCACGCGCCCGCCTGGCCCGCCACCAACAACTACACGCAGCACGCGCAGCCACCGGCGCAGGGATACGGCAGCTACGGTATGTACACCACCACCACCACCACCACCACCACCAGACCACACAACACATCTCGATCAATGGATATGTCCTTGCTTTGAAGTGTCCGCTTTTGCTTCCTACCGAATTAAACGCGTCTGTTGAAGTAACGTTAAGTGTCTGACCACCGCTGTAAACCGCAACTGTCAACGCCAGAATGACCAAAATCAAATAGGCACAAAATACCTTTTGTTATAGCCTGTCCATTTATAGAGGTCAGTGACCCCGACACATGTACACATACAAGTTATACAGCTCAAGCTTACGCTCGACTTAGTAAAACCTGTCCTATTTTTATCCCTCGTTCCTTACAAAGTTTATTCTCCTTAATTTGTTTAAAATTTCGTGACACAGCTGCCTTTTAGTTTTAATATACTCCTATTAGCTGAAGCTTACACTGTACACCCAACTCTCCTTTCCAGTTATTTTCGCTATATTTAAAATCTATATTTTTATGTTTGAACATCGTCGCAGCTACATTACCAGTAAACACTTAGGTTGGTCATTTCCCTTACCTTCCTCTTTATGACATGCTGGTAACGCATCCGTAACTCTTGTAAGCTTATTTGCCGCAATATACAAAAAAAACTAGTAATATAAACAAATTAGTTGCAAACTGCATCTAAAAGACACTTTCGAGTTGGAAATGGAAAACATCTACGTGGCAAGAAACAATGTCTTGCAAGAACAAATGTACCTTTTTGTGCCTACTCAAGACTTTTAGGTTGTATGAATGCTGACGTGACGACACATCAATTTGGTATCGAAATAGAAAAGGTGGAAATAAATAAATTGCCAAAATTAATCAAAATGTTTTTTACTTTCATTATTTTGATGTATAAATTATTTTGTGAAATTTTGTAGTCTGATTTAAAATTACGCTATATTTCGTAACTACGTCCCTTTAAAATGTTGAATAATGAATATTCTAAATATTGTGGACTAAAAATACGAGCAAAAATTTAGTCAAGTATCGGAAAAAGATAAGTCAAGAGGAATGACGGAGGAGCCAAACAAATTGGACATAGTTTGGAAGAGATGGACGTTTGATAAATGCGCAACGTTTTGGAATTCAAAGCATTTAATGTGTTAACCGTGCTTACGCTTCCCGCAGCCTTGCAATATCAAATATTAATTAATTGTTGCAATCATTTTGTAATTAAATAAATCGTCGATTAAAAAAAATCACACAGTCCCCTACACTCGCTTTTGCGTTTCGCGCAAATTTTATCCCGCGTTTAAATTTTCTTTTATTAGTGTTTTTCAACCTTTTGAATAAGACACTTTTGGTGAACTAAATTATTCCGTGAATACGGAGTTACGAAGAAAAAAGTTGTAACCATAATCACTAAAAATTAGTGGGGTTATGTTTTTGGAACCCTACGGGGGTTCACAACCCATAGGTTGAAAAACACTGGGTTATATAATTTGCTTTTCCTGGCTAAATCAGTGTCCGCCAACTAAAGTGAGCTTGGCCTTATATGTTACCACAATCCATGGCCAAACCGATCAATACGCGAAATCGTGGGCGGAGTGCGCGCTGTTTGGCCAATGTTTGCCACCACGCGCACCTTTCTTAATTTCGTTACGAGTAATAACGTCCGTTCTTTGCCACTTTTTGGCTTAAAATACCGGCATTGTCCTGTATATCGCTGACGTAACGTTTGTGTGTGCAGCGAACTACAGTTCAGCGCCGGCGGGCGCGTCGGCCGGCGGCTCGTGGACCACCTGGAACATGCCGCAGAACTCCAACTCAACCGGCTCCGGTGAGTCCACTGTCACCTAACCACATAATCATACCCCACTCTCTCGACAAAACAATAAAATAGAGAGAATGAACGATCTTTGTAGTCGGCCATTTACATTCCTGTTATTTCATCTTTAACTCGCGGTGATATGTGTACGGGTAGTTGTTATTTGTTAATTTCAAAAAATCAGTATTTCGCGGTTTTTTAGTTACGAATTTGTTTTAATTTTTTTCTCGGTTACTTAGATAGTTAACTAAATTTTGTTAAGTGTGGTTAAAAATAAAAATTGGGAATATCAAGATTATGCACGTTCTAGAAAATTTATAACAATTTTTTTTAATATTCTTTTCATGAATAAATTTCACTTATATTTGTTAAAATAGAAATAAATTTTAGATAAATAGAACTTCATAAGCCAGTCTGTAGATTTTTTTAAATGACGTCTTCCACATCCAGGCAGTGCCCTTGACTACTTTTGTCGTTGGTACGTTCAGATGTTTGTGGTAAAGCATTGCAGTCTTATAATCACTTTCTCTCCCTTTGGATTGTAGAGATCATCAGGTTTGCAACAAATTATTTCATCCTTTACTATATTGTTTAATTCCTACTAATATTATTTAGAATAAATTGAAAAAATTATTATTTTTTTTTATAAATTAATCCCCATATTTTACTAATTTGGGTGTTAAGTGTTGTCATATCTTATATTATGACACGATCCAATCAAACATTACCAATTATTACAAGAGTTACGGATTTGTTACCAAAATTATCTGGAGAAAATTCTGGTCTGTAGTACGTAATGAGGCGTGCGTTGTTTTAAGGTTATAATTGAGCAAACTGAACGCGTCAGTCTATTGTCGATTAATTTAATATACACTGACCTCTATAAATGAACAGTTTGTGCATCGTTCTGATTTAAAAGGTCCCTGTTGGTGAGACGTGTTAATTCTATCCATATTGTTACCATTAGTGCCATGTTGCCTAAAATCAAATAGTCACAAAATACTACGCCTTATAGCCGGTCCATTAATAAAGGTCAATGTTAATGTTCCATATAATGTGTTTATTTATTGTTAATTACGTATATATAGATATAAAGTATGAGATAGTGCATAGTACATAGTCTGTAGGTATGTATGTGCACGCCGCAGGGTCGTATGTGCCGCTGTCGGAGAGCGGGGAGATGTACGGACGTGGCGCTGGCGGCGGCGGCGGCGGCGCTGCGCCCGCACTCACCGGGGCGCTTTCCTCCGCCGCGCTCAACAAGTCCTCCTCCGAGTACTCCACGTACCAGCAGTACCCGCCCGCGTACCAGCAGGACCAGGTATGTGCACGCGTATACACGCAGTATGTTGTATGAACAAGATGGCGGCGTGTCGGCCATTTTGTTATATGTCGAGCGAGGTTAAGTTGTATGTTTGTTGTTTTTATGCAAATTAAAATCATTTAATGTTTTTAAAAGATATAATTGGAATTTTCCAAAGTGGCCGTCACCGCATACAATAGTTATATTTCTACTAGTATATAGACTTATCTGGATCATACTGGATGATATTAACGGTGTTTTAAAATGGAGTTAATTAGATTTCTATAATAGTTTAAAATAATAACTTTTTAATGTAATCTCCAGGTATGATGAGATAATTCCCCTGCAAACTAAAGTTTAGTAATATCATTTTTAGTACAATGACGTGTTGAATTAAGTAAATCCGTCATATGTTAGAAAAGATATTGCTTATATTTAGTTGTATATTTGCTAGAAATTGACAAGTTTTATGTTTATTTTTATTTTAATTAAAATAAAACATTAGTTGTTTTTATTCTTCATAATTTTGAGTTGAACAAAACAATATTATAAGACTTGTAATATCAATGAACTTTTATCTTCGTCATTAAATTTTTTGTGTATTTTATCACAAAACATTTACTGACGATTGTGTGTGAACATGACTGTGGGCTTCTATAAACAAAATTAGAACATTTTTAATTAAATTCTAGGTTAAACATATTATGTTAACCTTTTCATCGTATACCTTGTAAATATACATCAACGGCCGTCAAAGGGTTAACACATGTGTTTAATTAAAAACATTGTGTTATTTTGGGAGTAATACAAATGTTTTATACAGTGTTTATGTAGAGAAGTGCCACAGTTTTAGTATTAAGATTTTCAGCATGGGCCATGATACAATGCACATCATATTTTAACACGGTGTTGGTTTTTTATATCGCATTTTTCACAGAATTTTGAATTTACTAAAAAATTGCATTTTGCTTTGAATAATGCTACTAATTTATAGCTAACATATGTCTCATGCTTTTATAGGACAATCCTATTTTAATACTGTCTCTTGTATTTGTAATTATTTATTGCTTTAAAAACAATTTTGAGTAATAAATTTTTTACAATTACAAGTGATAATCATTCAGTCTTTGATATCGAAACGGTTTTCTATCTTTTTCATCCCATTCCTAAATCGCAATAAATCGATTTTAAATGTTTATATGTTCATTTGCTTTTTGTGACTAAATTAGCTGAGTTCGTCCAAACTAAAATATTAAATGAATGGAAGGCATTTTAAAGTAAATATTATCATTTTTAAAAATCCTCTGCATCACTGACATGGTACGTTTTCCCAAATATTTTACTTGATTTTTTTCAAGTTCTCAAGTACAATTTTTTTTATTGAAGTTTAATTTTTTTTTACATTTCTAACGTCAAGGGGTTAATGTTCATACATTATGTGAAGTTAATTTATTATATTTTTTTTGTTTTTTTTTGGATTTCACTCTCTCCTTTATAATGTTTGCACTCACAAATATATTAAAAATGTTTTGTTTGTTACTTCACTAATATATAATTAATAACATCATAGTTTTATAAAACTTTTTAATTCATTCACTATTAGTAATTTTCCTCACAAATCATGTTTTAGCCTCACTCATTCTACAAAATTTGTAAATATATTTTTCACGCACAAGCACGCATGAAATGCAGTGCTTATTGCTTTGTGCATTTTTTTCTCTAACCAAGTAAAACAGATTTATCCAGTCTGTCTTTGATTTAAAACTTTTTGTGAATCGACTATGTCTTGGATAAAGACTAAGTTGTAATAATTTGCTTAGTATTTCTATTTTTTTTTCTATTTAGTTTAGCAGCTGCTTTATCCAAGATATAGATTTATATAATTTGTGCTAAAAGCGGTTGAAGCGCTTTATTTATTAAAGTACAGCCAAGTTGACATAGTTTTGTTTTTGCTTGAGACCCCGGGGCTTGCTCTCCTACTTTCCATATCATCCCCCTATACTCCGCTTTATCTTTGATTTTGTCCCGCATCCCTACATTGAATAGTTTGGCGTGGTAGTCGGTATGTGAGATCGCATGGAAGACAGTTCATTCCCTTTACCTTTTTAATTTACAATTGTATGGGGCACATCAGTGATGTAACAGAATGATAGTTGCAACATTCAATTTGGTTGTACTTACTGAGTTTGTTTGCGATTCACGAATGTTTGCGCGACTTAACCACCGGTGAGAGAGTGAAATTCAGCGAAATGCAAACAAACATTGCGCTCGTGTTGCAGCATGATGTCACATATAATAGAGCCCTATAGATTGCGACCGTGCTCCCCCCCTCTCCCCCTACCCCCCCTTGACTAGTGCTAATGTGTGCCGTTTGAGATTATTATGAAACGCTTTCGATATCGAAGACATCGTCCTCTGCATGCTTTCAGTGGCGAGATAAAAAAACGTGCGATGTCTTTTTGATTTTACCAGCTATGCTGCGGTTCGTAATGCGAACGGTATTCGCTAATCCCCCGCTAATGTGACCGCGAGCCGGCTCTCTCGAGGCAATAGCTCACCGCACCGCTATCCATAGTGAAAAATCAAGAAGATTAACAAACTTGTCAACTTTCGCTGAAGGTCTCTCATCGCCGCCTCCTCCCGCCCCCCGGCCCCGGCCTCCCCTGCTCCACCTCCTCTACCCTCAGTCATCATCCCGCCCTTGGGGTTAATTACATTGCTTTCGCCCGGTCCATTGTTCACGCGCTGCGCTACTTACATAACTGCCTGAGACAGGTGCATTGTGGCGAGTGGGACTTGATGTCTTGTAATTCTTCTTTTCCAGTTGGTCGATCAGGGTCCACAAGAGTGGCTCCTCCAGAAAGACAATTAGAGATAAGGGTTCGGATGAGGGCATGTCGCGAAACTCTGGGGATTTCTCACTATGGACGGTTCGGTTATCGCGACGGTCGCGCGGCTCTACCTAAAAGGCATCGCACCGCTCTAGTTGTTAAGCTTACATTTAGTTCACAATATTCATATTGCATTTTATTTTTGTAGCCGTGCGAGATGATTCAATCGCCTTGTATCATCTCAACACATGTAAATTGGCATTTAAAGTACAAATTAGTAAAATTTGGATTTTTCTCGTATTGTTACAGGTTCATTAATAGTTAATTTTAATGATAAAAAATAAATAATCTTAAGAGAGAGCTGTACTTTAAGTGTTCACACGAAATTCATAACTCTGTGGAATGTAACGAGATATCATACGAGATATTATACTTAGGAGAGCAAAACTGTGTTAAAACATCATGGGGCATCGTCGAATGCGGCCTTCAATTACTATTACATATTATTATGACATATTAAATGCATATTGACATACAGAGCGTGTGGCCTCATTTCGATCCCTCATGACGTCAGTGGCCGAAGCCTCGGCCAAGCGCCCAATGTTTGTAACAGCTCGCGAGCCTCGCCCACAACGCGGCATCACCGCGGCTCTCACGCGGCACGACCGCGCCATCCGCGACCGATGGCCTGAGGCTACGTTATCTCAGCGGCCGCAGGACGCTGCAGAGCTTGTGCATTCAGAATTAAGTTCTCCTTCATGTTGTACTAAATGTCCATCCATAACTGTAGTTCATAATCCGCTAATGTTTTAGTTTACCCTGTTAAGCTTTTATACGTAGTCAGTTTTAGTTATTCTCGCCTATAACGTAGCCTCCGACGATCGCGTGGCCCGTCGAGGCTTCGGCCGGTTTGTCGTCTCGCGTTCCCAGACGAACGCAACCAATTTCGATATATGAAAACATTGCTGTTGTTCGTAAAAATTGGTATATGTCATAAAGCAAGTACACGCAATATATTTTTGTTATTGAATTAAAATTGAATGACCGCAGTCTCACCTCCGAACAACAGCAAGATACTCTTATCGTCGAAATATTGTAATATTGTGGGACGTACTAATGAGCCGGGTGGGGTAACGTCAGGGGTCATCATACGGCGGTTCGCGGACGTACGGCGGCGAGTACCACGGCGCGGCGGGCGGCGCGCAGCCGCCAGGTGTGCACGCCGTGCCGCACCACGCGCCCAAACACTTCGCCGCGCAGGACTTTAACAAGGAGTGGAACGCCGCGTAATCGCCACTCCACCCGACACTCGCCGCCGACAACCGCACCGACACCGACACCGATACACAAGTCGACACTGACGACACCGACACAAACACTGCCACTAACCAACAACTACAAGTGTACAGACCCGCGGCATTGCACCCCAACATGAGCAACCCCTTAATGTTGCCCCGACCGGTGCTCCCGTTCCCAGGTCCGATGTCTCAGAACTCCACGCTATTTGTGTCTCGTTACGTGTCGGTAGTCACGTGGAGGAGTTGTTAGCTATGCCGCTCACCCCATGTCCGCGACTGACAACGTGTCCCAAATGTTGGTCGCATTTTTGTTGAAACTGATTGAACTAGCAACAATAACAATACTTTCATGACGTGCCCAGTCCAACGTTCAAATTAAATAATAAACCTATAAAATTCTCAATAACGTAATTAACTCCAGTACATTTAACATCCAAAGTGTGTCTGCTATTGCGCGATATATGACTCATTACGTGATACAAGTCATATTTAGTGATATGTATTCTGCTATCACGTGATACGCGATTACTATTGTACGAAATGTGACTGGTATTATGTGATACAATATAACGTAATATGAAGAATATTGATATAGATTTATACGCAACGACAAATATTGCACATACAAAAGAATAAATATTGGGAAAGTGTTGTTTATTATTGCAAGATAAAAATATTAGTTGCAATGGCGTAGCTTTATCAAGTAGTAAATTTTCAAATCCCCAATATACCAGTCATTTTTATTTAGTTTTGTTTTCTAGATACTTAGCTACGCCAAATAAATTGTGTTAGTCGACGATAGACAATCGGTTTCAACTCGTTAATGTATGTAAAATTCGCGGCATAGTGTTAAACGAAGGGCGAGTGTTCGATGAATTGTGTGGTCCTTGTAGACCACGCTAACTGACTTGCATATTGAATCTTGACAAAACCGATGTTAGTTGATGACTTTAATTCCCCAAATATTCAAAAACTAATCATATACAAGTATATAATCGAAATAAATAAAAACAACATCAATATTATCATGTTTATCTAAGTATATTTCAAATATAAGAGGTTTTTATACAATGCAATATAGAAAAATGTATGATTCTTAGTGTTAAAATTGCATTTTGAATAAGTTAATATTATATAGTATATATTGAACAAAAATAAGCGCCCTATGACTGCATTAACACAAACCCACACGAGTAATTAAGGTGTTGTTTTTTAATAAATAAATATTTTAAAATATATTTAAAATTAAATTGTAAGACGAAACTCGCGTCAACTAACCGGTTAATGAATACGCCTCGGCGATAGGAGTCAATCGATGTGTTCACATTATGTTTCTCTCGTGGGCTGAGCGACTTTGCCTTGTCTGATATTATCTTATCCCCCAAGTTCTCGCGGCCCCTCTTTTTTGATCCTAATGATCGTATTTTTTCTTATTACTACTTTTTGGATGTGGGCTCTTAACCCCTTTTTATTTTTACTCGTATCTAATCTTGAATTTGTTTGTCCTTTGGAAGTTTGATGATTTCTTTTAATAATAATATATTAAGTGAGGTCCGGCCGGGCCGGCGGGCGGCCGCCGCGACGTGGCGCGCCCGATGCGCTCGTCTCACGCTTCCGCGCACATTTGACAGAAACTGTTTAAAAAGCCAATTTAGGGAAAAATTACCTAAACAAGTTAACTTAAGCTAATGACTTGTATAAATATTTGGTATATATATCGGTATGTATGTTTAATATTAGAATTTTGGTTATTTACCACCCACTAGACTTAGGAAAATCGTAGCGATGTAATGAGAATAATTATGTGTTAATATTTAAACAAAACATAGAATGACTGAACGTGATTTTTATATAATATTTTTACCGTAATATTTTTTTTAATTTCTAAAAAGGGAGCAATTCTGTATAAATAAATATTCGTAATTTTAATTTTTCGTATATGGATTTTTTTAGTTTTGTATTGCAGTGTTTTAAGTCGATAATTGATTTTTTAAAAGTAATTATAAACTAACCCGGCAAATAATAATATGAGCAAACGTTGTAAGTGTTAAGTGACTACGCTCAATGACTTAGGATATATGGCGGAGACGCCGCACCCCCCGCGCGGTCCTCTGTACATATACATACTTGTGTGTAAAGCATAATTTTAATCGATTCTCTCGTCACATAGTTTTAAAGTTTTTAATTTATGCGGATTGCCAAATATTTTTAAAACTGTATAGAGCTTCCGAGCTGTCTGCGTAGAGCGCGAGCACCTCGCGGCTCCGGGCCGGCGCCGGCGCGCGCCCGCGTCTCCCGCAGCAAAGTGAATTATAATTTAAAATAACATTGTTAGATTAAATTTAATGTTAGTCCTTTACTGTACTATATCGCTCAATCATTTGACCGATCGACTGATTAAAATTTTAGTGATAAGCTAAGTAATGATTAGCGGGAGATAGAGGCGGGCGCGCCCCGGCGACGCCTGCGCATTATTTGTTGTAATTATCTTAGAGTTTACGTAAAAATGTCTAGGCGCGCCCGCGGGCGCTCGATAAGGTTTGTTATAAACGTTTTTTAAAATAGAATTGTTGATGATACATTGCAAGTGCATAATTTGATCGTATAGAATAGGGTTATGTAAGATCGCACCATAAGTAAAGTATATAATTTAACTACGTGAGGTGAATAGGCAAATTATAAGCGACGCGCACCGTCGCGGCGGGTGCGGCTGCCCAAATTAAATCTAAAACATAGTGAGGAAATAATTAAAATGCCTTTACGATGTGATGTTCATAGATAACGCGGATATTGGTACATTTCTAATAGCTCTGTATATTAATTACTAAAACGACTGAGACGAGAATGTTATGTAGCAAATTGAAACTCGTACCTTATAAATCGATTTATTGAAATAATATTAAAGATTAACGTCGGTGTAAAACCGGCCTCTAGGTTACGTATGTAGTTACGCCCGCTTTGTTCCGCTTTATTTTTATTTAACTTAATCTGTTCGTTCCTATGTTAGTTAGGTTTATTTCGTCTCGATTCATTCCTCGCCCGGCCGCGCAGTACGCAGCGGTCACGCCCCGCGCCCGCGCGACCGCGCCCTCTTCGCACTATATCGTTTCCATCTCTTGGGTTATAATTTCCTCGCCGTAGGTTAATGTACTACCACCGAGCGTGACCGTTTAATATTAGGAAACGATGCCTTACAAAAAGTTAAGTGAATATAGAGATGATTTATATTATGTTATTTTCAGTGATAATAAATTAGCAGTAAGGTGGTTAGACTCGGGCCGGAGCCCCTCACTCGCGAACCTTCGGAACAATTTTAAGAACTTAGTTTGTAATGAACCATCGTGGCAATCTTCTAAGTAAACATAAAGGATATAATTTATTTAAAATAAAGTATATGTATTAGAAATTTTAGATTTACTCAAACATTAAACTTAGTGCAAATTATTGTGAAAAAAAAATCGATTGAGACTATTTATATGGGTTTTTTATTATTATATAGGAGAAAAGCATAAAATATTGGATGAATTTATTAATTAAAATAGTTAGCAAAATACAAATACGGTAAGACTCGTTAGAGGCTAGTCTGTCAAATGTGCGGCGACTGCGCGCGGCCCCGCCCCCGCGCCGCCCCGCCCCGCGCCTTGCATCCTCTGCATTTGACGTTACGTCCGTAACGTTCGACATAAGATATACACATACTGTATTTCTTTATATAATATAATGTTTATGGAATAATATTTTAATCATGGCTTAACAGTAGTACTGTTGTGTAGTTAACCTTTCGACTCTTGTTTGTATCGCATTATATATAGTGTACGCGGTTTTTATATGTGTATGTTTATTCAGTAGCGACATGTTTTTTGTGTAAAAGTGTATTTTTGGTATTTGATATGGCACACGCGCGGAGTCCGGCGTGCGCGTTATACATTAAATATACTTACTTATAATCGTAATTGACTAATTATATTATACGAGCCCCCTAGAGTTAACGTTAGGTTAGCAGGAGTTGTTTAAGTTGTGTCGCATCGCACTCGTGACGCGTCCGCATTTACACGTATCACGGCCGACGCAGCAGCCGCCACTCGACCCGACCCCCTACTATACTCTAGTGAATCTAAACTTATTTTAAAACAATGCAGGTATTATTAATATAAATCCTCATATTTATACTAGAGCTATTTATAATATTAATGTAATTATTGAGCAGACTATCGTAAATTGAAATTGCACGGCTGTACGATTAATGATAACATTAAACCTAGGGCAAGTTGTTATTTATTTCTGTTTTAATTAAAATTTTGATGTTGATTATTTTTAAACTATATTTTTTTTTCATTATAGTGGATTAAAGTACATAATTCTCGATCGATTAGATTACAAAATTGATTAGGTGAACTATCGACTGATGTACAATATTTAACATAATGGTTATTTACGACAGTATATAAGTTTTACTTTACGCCCGCTAGTGGGCTATATATTTAAAACAGACTTGTATTAATTTCCTAAAATGTAATTAATTGGAAGCGGCGACCGCGACCGAGCCACAAACTAAGTATAATACGATTGTAAGACTATTATCTAGATTTGTTGTAATCTTGTAATGTGTAACTACTATACTTAGCCGTAATGAGTGCGTAGCGCGGGCGCGACACCGCGCCGGCTGCCGGCGGCCGCCGAGGAGCGCACCGGCGCCGCTGGCCGCCCTCGCCCATCGCCGGCCCAGGCACGCCCCCAGCCGGCGCGGACACGCCCCTTTTACTTTATGTTCGTTATATAAAAAGGAAAATTATGATAGACTTACTCGGACGTCCTTGTTGATTCTTTTTTTACGATTACCTAATGATAATTAGTTAATTACGGTTTTAATTATTAATTTTAACCGAAGCACTAATAAAATATTAAGACGAGAAGCTTGTACGCAAAGAGTATTCGATGTAATAATTTAAAAAGTGCTATCACAGAACACTAAGGTTTTTCGAAGTAGAAATTATGCATTATTCATATTAGGTATTTTGGGTATATATTAGTGTTAGTTTATAACAGATAACATAAGTATGTAGTGTGTAATTGTAATGAAAAAAAAATAAAACAGTTTTGTAGTAGTTTCCTATTATTAAGCTTCTTCTATTTTAAAGGTTTAAGTAATACTACTGGTTGATTAATTAAAATATTAATATTACCACTGCAAATATTTGAGATATCTTATGATGAAATATATATCTACTATAAGGACATGATAAAACGTAGGTAATTAAAAGAAATCAAAGTTTCAAAATAAAACTGGCTTTTTAATGTTCGCCTATCCCCATTCCCTCCCCCCTTAGGATAATTTATCTGATTCCTAACTCTGGATATCATAATTTTTGTTTTTATAAGTTCGCATACATAAAGTACACATTTCGTATCTTAGGAATCCCAAATAATAGTCTTACTAAATAACTCATCTGAAACCAAGCCGTTTCCAATTATTATGTTCATTCTGCACAATACATTTCCACACTATTCACTCCCAACTTGCATGTGTATACACCCCTTGGTAAAGTGTTGCCATATATCTACTAACTATATTTTCCCTGCCTCTCAAAACTGGCATACGTAGCAACACTTAAATGTTCGCCTAAAGATCGGTATTTAAAAGAAAAATTAAAACCGCAATATTTTACAAAATATTATTTAATTGTTGCTGCGAATAGCTTATTGTTTAGCTTTATAAAGTCCATATAATGAACAGAGGATGCAATATTCGATTAGTACTTTCTCGAAATCATCATCTCCCCTTTTAAATATTTTATTTAATTTTCCTATTTTTTATGTTTTTAATACCTAATCCCTAAATTACGCAAATCAAACTAAGTAGGTGTAGTAAATATCAAATTTGGTTCAGTGTAAGCAACATGATTCATTGCTGAACTTTAACATATCTATCGGCAAATTAATGTTAAGTGGCCAGTGACCAAAAACTACCTGATACTTAAGCTAAACCCACAGACTAAAATAAGTGCAGACAAAGTCTGACTCGAAGGACCGTAATTATCTCAGGGTCATTGAACCCAGTCATACAATAGTCAATAGTGCAACATTTATGAACATATGAGTTGTTTAGTAGTCAGCTTTTAACCTGATTCCTTACAATAGAGGGTGATGGTGTAGGAAGCAACGCTGGCAGCCCCAAGTACGCACAGATACCGCAGATGAATGAAGCCATCTCTGCACCCCCACAGGTTAAATACATAAAAATATACTATTACACAATATTACCAGTAAAATAAACTTTTTACAACTGTAAAAAAATTATATTATACCAAGAAAATTAGGTAATGTGATCGACTAAACTGTACCTTAAAGATTTTTACTCTATTCTATTAGGCAAATATATCAAGAAGTCCCAATTCAATAATTTGCACCTTGTATCTGGCAACATTTTTGACGCCATCTTGTGTCTAAATAAATAACTGCCATCTTGTTTCCAAGTAAACAAACTAATAACCAAAGTGAAACGAGATGCAAATACAAAACTTAAATCTTGAACACAGATTCATTCTTGACGTTTAGGTGATCAATGATACATTGTAGTTACTGGATAAAAGCTATAGTACAATGTTTTCAAATGATTTTACAGCAAGTACCATTAATGTACTGCGGCATGGTGTCGCCGCAACCGTCGTTCTGTAACGTGTCCGACATGTCAGCCTCGGCGTCAGGTTCTTATACAACACTTGCTTTGTAAACTACCCTCAAAAGTACAGTAGCGGTAGTTAGATAATTCTTTTAGAAGGGTATAATTTTCAAATAGATTTTCTTACATTTTACTCATTTATTTTTAGGTCATCATCATATCACAATTTGTAGCGTTTTTCACAGCTATAGTTAGACCACTTTCATCTTGAATGGGACATGAAAATGAGTGGTCATGTTGACCATAACCTCAATAGATAATAGAATAGACAAGATTTTAAAGAGTACGATATCTAGAATCCTATAAACCTAGTTTATATAAATATACTTATTTTGAAGAACCTTTAACAGACATTAGACAAATCTGATTACTAAACCAAAATGCATCTAGATGCAAGTAAAAATAGACATACCAAATTATTATTAGATTGTAAATGTAAGACATAAGACACATAAAAGTAGATTTAGTTACACACTAAAAATGTATCTCATGGCGCTGGCAGTTCTAAAAAGGATATCTCTGATAACTTATATAAAAAATGTTAGGTTTTAAGGTATGTTAAAGGAAGTGGCGTGTGGTGCGGTAAGTTTTTTTACCATTATGGAAACAAGCTTTTAATCTGTTGCTTTTTATAATTTTTTATATTTTCGTGTGTAATATTGACTTGTGGGTATAGGTGACGACTATGAATATACCGGCGGCTCCGGAGACGGGTACCAGAGGTCATCGAAGCGCAGCTACCACGGCTCGTCATCAGGGGGCACAGCATCCACGCCCTCTTACCACCCTTATCGGCGCTAACCATTGGTGACAGCTCACCATCCCCATACCTCTATGGTATTTTTGATTAAAACGGTTTCGGTTCTCTCCTGTTATCCTGTCATTGTACAATGTTATTTTCCATCTGTACTTATGTCAAAGGAAATGTCTTGACAGGCACAATTTGTAAAGAACCGACATATCAATATTTGTATTATAGTTTTTGTATTCGCTTAATCATTGAGTTTGTAAATGATTTTTACTGGGCGCGAGTTTTGTAAAGACGTTTATTATTGGTGTTTTTTTTTGGAAGTTTTATAATTTGCACGTGATGATACGAGGAATTCAAAAGATGTTTAGAAGACAATTATCTCAAATGTTATAAGACCGTGCCCAGATATAAGTTAGTATAATAGATTTTTTCTTTTAGATGATTTTCTTTCTGTTTGGATGATTGACGGTTTCAATGGCTTTGGAAACTGAAATTAATAGTTGTATCAAACTTATTCAAGATACAGTTTTGTACATTTATTTTTATATCTGTCCTCATTTAACAGATAGTTCCTTGGCTAGTTTGGTTAAACCACATGACATAGAGTGTAAGACTTTTAGCGATACTATTTAAAAAAAAAATTATACACGTGTATTTTATTCCATACGTTAGTACAATGTTTTTCTACTGCAGTCTATGACGACCATCCCAACTACTATTTAATAGTTTTTATATTTCGTATTACACTTAAACAATAGATCTCGTACTTATGCGTTCTAGTTTTTCCCTTTACTGCACACTATAATGAATTCAATTTCAACTATTTGACGTCATTAATTTTGCTTATGTTCGGTTATATCCCTTTGGCTAAGCCTGGTGTATGTATTGACTCAGAAATTAAACTAAAGCAATATGTTTTGTGCCGGTCATTTTAAAAATGCTATTATAATGCACCATATCTCTTAAAATATATTTAACGTAAATTGAACTTTACCTGTACTGAAGATTAAAAATGAAATTTGAACGTTTCGATATATTCATTTAGGTTGTTGTAAAGGGAAAAATTATTTTTTTAATTTATTTTTGTTTTAGCTTTAACCAACAAAAACCTCAGCTGTTCTAAACTATAAAATGTCCAATGTATTTGTAAATTTATAATGATATGAAATATTCTTAATAAGATACTTAGATGATTAACAAGTCAATTGACTTCACCAACTTATGTCCATCAAAATATGTTTAAGGAATTGCATTTATGAAAAATTAGGAGAGTGCTAGAAGCATGTTCAAGTTACGTAAATTTTTGATTGTGGATAACGATGGATATGCCGCATGACACGCAAACCCGCGAGTAAACCATAAAATTGTTGCATTTCTGCCAGGTAAAGAAGAAATTATAATATTGGTCCTTCGAGCATCATGAACTACTGTTTTGACGTCCTCCGTTTAGGAGTTTCAATAATAGTTTTGCGGCATGCTCTATCCTATCTCATCGTTCACATTTGATTTCTTTTTATTCATTAAAATAAATGTAACTAATAAATTTAAGTTTTATTTAAATTTAAGCGTCGCCTCCCGCGTCCCCGTCCTTACCTTACCTTAATCTAGTCTTTTTATTTATAAAAATATTAACTTAATTACTAATTTAGTCAATGTCAGTGTATTTTTTAATGATTTTACGATATTTTCGAGTATTTTTCTCTCATTAATGTAATGAGACTAGACAATGGTTATTATGTTTAATTCTACAAATAAATTAACTAAAGTTGGATAAGAAATAAAATTAATAAGATCCTTTATGTATTAAATATATTTATACATAGTTTTAGCATAACAAATGTACGCAGGAACGTACGTTTCATATTTTCAATTGAATATTAAATTCAAAGATGCACAAAGATCAAATATTATAAATAGGAAAAATATTTTAAAGTTAATCTAGATATATCTAGTTTTATTAGGCTCTAAGCGATAAAATTTGTAGCTAAACAGTTAAAAATGTCTAACCATAGATTAATAAAAGATCCATAGACTAGCAATACATTTTGTAAGTTACGTTGACATTAATTTAAATATAAAGGTAATTAGTGGTTAAATAAGTTTTTACGATAAATTCTTCTGTAGCAACGATTGGTCTTAATAAATTGTGTAAAGTTTCATTTTATAATTATTTCTATATATATATATATATATACGCTTACCTAGGCTATTAAGTTCATTGTCTTAACATGTTATACCAATGGACAGACAATTTAATTTGACACATTTATATCTTAAAATACAATAAAAATATTTGTACAGGCTTTGAAGAATTACGCATTTTGGATTCTACAAACGTTGCTGTGCGTTTAGGTCTGTACGTGAGGAATATATGTTTATCGTACAAGGTAAGGCACTAGAGTATAAGCTTGAGCCAGGAAAAGGATATAATAAAAAGATGCATACCGTTTTTTTAATATCCTATCCAAGAAATTGTGAAGTTTTAGGGAACTCTAACACAATGGGAAACTCACGGCCACACTAATGTAAAGACAACAAGAAAAAGCTAAGCGTAAAAAATTGCTAATTTTTTATCAAAGGCGAGGAAAGAGAAAACCTGTCATGGAGACTGAAATTAGCCGCATTACTTTGCACCTTCTTGAAATTTACACATTATATTTATAGCATAGACAAACATAGTTTACACCATCAAAAATTTTAATTGTTCTAAATAAGTTATACACAACAAATTGTGAAATTGCCGAAGGAGTACTAAACTACGCAAATTCACCAAAGGAACGCATTTTGGATACTATTCAAGTAGTCGTGGTAATATTGATTGCGTTGGCCGTGTAGGCTGTACGTTGAACTGGTATCAGGGCTCGCAGGAATTGCGGCGTGAGGTGCAGTTGATACAATCGCAGGGCCGCGGCGGCACCTCATCAGGTAAGTGAGCTTGTGCCGCACGGTAACACAGCTCTCTGTAGCGGGCGCAACCTGGAAAACAAGAAATGAGCAGCAGTTGGACATTTTCAATAAAGTTTAACTACCGAATTCAGAATCGTAAAGTGGAGACATTTATGTGTTTACCAGTTGGTGGTAGAGCCAAGCGGGTGTCTGCAGCGAAGCCACGTTGCGCAAGTCGATCAAGAAGAGTTGTGGCCGACCATCACCTTTCGTCGCCATCCGTACCTTCGAGATCATAAACCGTACCATATACAACATACCGTCTGCACAACTCCGACAAAAAACGAGGTTTAGGCTAAGTGCCACATGCCCTATCCACCTCAAGCCCGGTGAAACTGTAAATGCACTGTTCAAGGCAAATAGCGACAACTCAGTCACAAAAGAAAATCGATAAGGTTTTCAATCAGTTCAAATAGTTAAGTTTTGATTTGAGTTCTATCACAACATAGACTTCGCCCCTTTCTTATAAAAGTATTGTTACTTGCCTAATTTACCAACAAATTTCCTGTTCCTAAGGAACAAAAGTGTTTCATAAGGATTTATCAAGACATCTTCAGATGATACCTTCGCTAGGAGCGGGTGAATGACCACCGGACTTGTCGTCAGTGCGCGGTGTAGACGACTCTTCGGAATGATCCTGTTGAAAATATGCGATCGTTTGCAACAATATACTATTATATAGAACACAAATACAAAGTTGTCAACGGACACTTATTACAGTCCTTTAAATTTATCATGATAGCAAAGGCTCCTATCGATAATCCTGTATTTCCACTACTAAAATACTTGTATAAAAATATTGGGTTCTTATGAAAAAAATGAGATTATAACATTAAACCTATAACTGGTAAAAGCACGAAAGATAAACTTCGTCGTAAATAAACGCCTTGTAACATGGAGCGATGTTGATAGAGTTTGTGAGTAAGAAGACGAACAAAATTTGTTGAAAGTTAAACATGTTTTCATGATACACCGTTTCAATGTTATTAGGTACTCGTAACATGATAGCATTTTAGGTAAATACAAGATGTAACAAACCATTTTTAATTTCATAATTTTCTCAAGATCATTTCGGATCGGCATAGCCACGTATTTATGCCATTCCGATTTTCATGCACGAAAATATAAATTCCGCCTTTCAAGTCAGTGACATTGAACATGTTAATTAATTTTGAACAGTGCTGATATATGTTGGGGAATCCTATCTAATTAGCACACAGCATGTGGACGCTATGCGATAGTATTGTTAATATCCGGCTACCAACATCGATTTCCTCTCAATCGTTGTATTTTGTACTTGCATTTTACGATGCATGAAAATAGCCCATATAAGTGATTATAATCCTTGAATCGATGAGTAGATCTGTAAAGTCTCTAACCCCTTTATAAAGCGCCAAAATTCGAAAAGGAGAGAAAAGTATCTCATGTATCGCTCGAGATTATATCGAGAGATATAGTACATATCTATGCCGAATTTCTTTAAGATGTTGGTTTAAACCGTTGCGGAGTGATCGAGTAAATATATCAATATAACTTATCCCACGGAACCGTGCACGTTTCCGGGGCTATAAGTAGCCTTTGTGTTAATTTCATAGAGATTTGTTTCGTCGTTCCTAATAACATGACGTTTAGATATTTCAAACATCCATCCATCTAAACTTTCGCATTTATAATATAGTAAAATATATAAAGAAGATTAAACTAGATAAAAATTTAAACTTGTATAAAATTTTAATCGGTTTTCGCAGTTCGCAGGTAATTTAGCGCGATACATTTGTAACAAGTTAATCTCCGTGCAAGCACGGCTTGGTTGCAAACTGAAAGCGTAAGCGTATAATCCAGGATTCAACTTAACCAAGAATTTCAAAAGATTACCACAAGCTTTACTAAATGTAAATGTTGCGGCAACTTAGGGGCCAAAATAATTATTCGAAGGACAAGTTCAGATTTCATTTTTTATAAATTACTAACTGCCTGATTCACTATAGTTATTTTTATTGGAAACTTTTTATAAACAACAGTTACTGGATTAAATGGAATAATAGAAGCCTGCAGTAATTTACAATTTTATGTCTGTGCAATTTGTCTTAAATTTATAACTAATAACGTGAATGAAGGCTTAAGTATTGCTCACCGCTCTCTGGGGAGTACAGCCGGGGATTACCTTGCCAGCCGACACAAATAAGGGGATTTGTGGACACAAAGGCGAGCGCATTGCGAGTTAAACGAATGTTTACTTGTTTCATAACAAGCTGTTCACTCAACTAACAAACTAAGCAAACAGATTACCTTGTGAGTCTGAATTAGTCCGATTATGTCGATAAAATTTATTATAAAATGTTCCTTTAAAATAAGCTTTTAAATCTATAGAATTTAAACAACAAATTGTTACATTTTTTAGTTCAGGCCAACTTTCGAGGAACTACCGTCTAAATTAGACCTTCTAATATTGAATGTTTCACATAAGTTTAGCTAAAAAGCAATTCTGTGTGATGTTTACATAGGACCTTAACTCAAAGTCGGTGGTTTTCTTTGTTGAAAAGTTCTTAACTGACATACGATAAAAGCTAAGGATAAAGGAAAACTTTACAATGAATTTAGAAACGACCACTCCCCTACTGGTTTGTACTAACTTACTTATAATAATTAATATTATAAATGAAAATGTTTAAATGGATGGATGTTTCTTAGAAGGTACCTCCATAATGGATCTTGCTAAAATTGGACATAGATGTCAAACATAGTCCATTTCCTGACCTAGGCCTCCCTCATTAATAGTCAGTTGTCACAATGATCTGTCCCCTGCTGCACTCATCTGTTTAAACATATAACTAGGGTAATTTGTTTGATGTTACTTGATGTATGTCAACGTTGGCCGTGGCAGTGATGAGGTCCAGTATGGCGGAGAAGGAGCCCCGCGCGGCGCGCCTGAAGCCCTCCGGCGGGGACTCGGCTGCGCCCCCCGCACCGCCCGCCACGCTAACCGGTGACTGAGACCACTGCAATAATTAATAACTACATATTTTTTTAATTTATACACTTTCGTGTTCGTAATAAATAACGTATATTAAAAAAAGTATTTAAAACCTAATGTACTAGGGTATCATAGCTGAGTAGGTAATATTCCAATTCAATAAAACTTTGCTTAACCGTCAGATCATTAATTACCCGCGCAGTAATGAGGTCATCGTAATTTGTAAGAGCAAGGTTTTGCTCAGATATTTTATATTTCCGAAGCCATTCATGTAAATATCAAATTAGTTCTTTCGTTCTTACAAGTTAAAAAAATAGCAACCACACACATATGGCAGACATTGCTTATTACATAATTAAGGGGTTCAATTGAAACGAGATAGAGAATCAATACTAATATAGAAAAATAATACATTACTTATTTTACTCTAGTAAATTTCTAAAACAGAACAAATAAGACATTAACTACTAACAACAATGTTGGAGCCGTGGCTGGACGTGCGTTAGTCAATTATGCACGAACCCAGCCGCCGCCCCCTCATGCAAATTTCATCAAACCCGTCCTCTGTATATAGGGCTATCAACTTTCAATTAACGTAGTTTCGAATGCAGATCGCAAACAAAACTATCGACTACAATGACTTGTCAAACTCCTTAACGATCAACGAAATGAAAACATCCATTCTTAATCATTCTCTGACTGTAGGTACCTCTCCCTCTTTCTCCTCTCTCTGATGGAAGTTGGCCGTCAGCTCTTAAGGAATTTTGAGTCTGGCAACATAGTTCTTCTATACGGGCAATTCGTCTACTGCTTGATGCATCACAATAAACACAACCACAAGTTCTTTCTTCGTCCAGCGCATCATAAAGTGATAAAATAGCCATCCTGTGTCTTATCTTGCTCTGACCGATTGATATCGATGTCGAACCCACAGCCCGAATTTGCACATTGCAAACACGAATAATTCGAGTAAATATCCAAGTGGCAGCCCTACCTATATGAATGACACTGTAGACCAAGCTTCCGTTCATGCTACGGCATAATTATTTACTCATTTGTAAGTGTACTGCAGTATAAAATTGTCGAGAAATTGAAAGCTGTATTTATGCCATTTTTTTCTTTTCGTGTAGGCATAGGAATATGTATGTATGATAGCGATAAGAGAAATTATTATTATTTCATAAATATAAACAGGAATGACTACAATTTAAATAACAGTCCGATTTGCCGTATTACGCAAATATATGCGATTCGCGTATCAAAACAACCGAGTGACGTCACACTGCGATTTACAATACGTAGAAACAACACACTCACGTGGATATGTCGCCCTGGTATCTTTTAAGCAATGTTCATTGCATAACATTCTTTGTTGGGAGCAAGTACATTTTTGTTTTGTGTTATTTTTTTGTTCAATAAAGGTTGAATGGTTGGAGGTTTTAAAAACGGCCTATAAAACACCACCTCTTTTCTTTGGAATCTTTCCCTTGATTTCCAGAGGTTTATGAAAATATTCACTGCGAATATATTGTTCGTTAAAATAGAGTTTATACTAATAGGTTCTTTGTTATATTATTTATTATCTCCACTTTCTTCTTATATTGGTTATTTAAGCAATTTTATTTTAAATATATGGACTAAGAAATTATAAACTTCATAAAAGTTAAGCTTTTGAAGATAAATTTCATACGAGCCATCGTACGGGGATATAGCTCAGTGGTAGAGCATTCGACTGCAGATCGAGAGGTCCCCGGTTCAAACCCGGGTGTCCCCTAATTCTATTTTTGACAATTTTTTTTACATTTTTTAACTTAAGAAGTAATCAGAAGTATTTTCACAATCTTCTTCTATAATTTTATTACATTTGGATTGGTTTCTCGATACCTACAAACCTTTTTTGCAGTTTTTCGTCATAAAAGGTAGATACAAGCATTCTACCAGGATAGCAGGATGCCAGATACCTTATCAGTCAATGCGGGATCAGCACCATGTGCCAACAGCAACTCCACGATGTCTGCCGCGTCGGCCGCGCACGCCGCGTGCAGTGCCGATGACCCAACCTGATAAAGTTTAAACAATAAACAAAGGGCTTGTTTACTCTAATTCGTGTTATACTACAATTTTCGGGTGACTCACATTATTTTGCAAATGGACGTCGGCACCGAATTCGAGTAAATGCTCCACAATTCCCCTGCAGCCTTGTGCGCAAGCCATTTGCAGTGCAGTCACACCGTTCTGTATACAAAACACAAAACTATATCTAGGTATATTTTCTGTATTTAATAAGTAAAAGTAAAAACATAATAAATAAATAGAGTGGTCACACGTTCCAACAAAGTCCAGTTTGTTTTGAAATATACTTTCAAGAACCAGGCGCACATAAATGCAGCATGCAGTTACATTGTCAGTGGCGTCGACGGTGCAGTGTGCGTCGAGTAGCGCGCGCACGAGGTCGGTGTGGCGGTGCGCGGCGGCGACATGTAGCGGCGTGCGGCCCGCGCGATCCCGCGCCTCGCGCGCCGCGCCGCGTGATACCAAGAGCGCAGCAGCCGCACAGTGGTCGCCTTCGCACGCCACGTGGAGCGCCGTGCGACCGTTCTTTTACCAACAAAACATATAACAGTTTAAAAAACTGTAATTAAATGTTTTCACAGAAAACTTAGTATTTAATTTTTTGTAACTGAATAAATCATCTACTTCAGTTCCACTTTTCATATATTGCTTCTGATAAATAATGGATCTTAAAAACTACATTAAAATGCATTTTTATGTAAAAACCAGTACAGAATTCAAATCTGCAAAGACGCTCTGCGTTCTATGCTCACCCGAAAATCGCTTCGTTAGAAAGAAAATTGAAAATGTCAGAAACAAATGCGAAGCTTTTCCATTTAAAATTGAAGTGGCGTCAGATTAAAGTGTAGCGTTTGTTTTGCAGATTCAAGCGAAACATACATTATATTAGATAAACGCTAAGTTATTTTGTTATAATGTAAACTAATCCAGATGTTATTTATAGATATTTAGAAGCACTTTATAATCAAGAGGTTTGAAAGCTTCGTAGTACTGAAAGGTGACCGTATAGTTAAAGTGGATCGATCTGACCACACTCTCTTTGAATTCGATACTCGACTTGAGTATACTACAAAAGTCCACAGAGGTCAAACTTTAGTATGGATTTCTAAACACTTGTATATAAACATAATATCATCCCTCACATCTTACTAATATTATAAATGCGAATGTATAGATGGATGGATGTCCGTTTGAAGGTATCTCCGGAACGCCTCAACGGATTTTCGATGATTTTTGGCACACATACGACTAGAACATAGGCTACTCTATGAGTTTTTTTTTTAATTTCGCGCGGACGGATTCAAGGTCGGCAGCTATTCTTTCTAAAATAGAGACAAATATACGATTTAAAATATGTATTTCGTCGTTGAAATTTCACGGAAATTATATACGTCCAGAGAGTGTATCACGAATATTTGCAATATGCGTTTTCGTAACGTACCATTCCCGACAACTAACCCGTACTGGGCCAGCGTGGTTAACTAAGACCTAGTCGCCCCTAATGTAGAGAAAGAAAGCTCGAATCCCGCGGTGTAGAACTTTATCACCTCGTTTCTATTTCCTTTGTATTCTCTTTCCCGACTTCTAATAATAATATTTATTGTTCATAAAAAATATACTTATTCTATCGATATTTTCTAAAGAAAAGAAAATTCCTGGGAATACACGAACCCTTTTAACATCAAATGAAAGCTTCTTCAATGAACTTGTACAAAGAATTTCCATTTAATTTAATCCAGAAATAAATATTCCTTTCCAGGAAACCTGATTTATTTATCCTTTGAGACTCGGCTTTATAAAAAAATCTGTTGTTACGTAACTAATGGCTGTACTTACAGCTTTATTAATTGACTAGCTACTCGATCTGACTTCGTTTGTCTAGAATAAACAATTAAAAAGTAATATTTGTTAACTATTTAATATTTAATATACCTACTTACAACACATATGTCTATACATTTTGCAGTACAGTAAATTTTCAGGAGAAATATGATTTTGAAAGTGGCTTACATATTTGACAAGTATTTAAGTGAATCAAAGTCTAAGTTACAAAATATCCATCAAATTATGTATCATCATCAGCTCACTATACGTCCCCACCGAAGGATCGAAGCCTACCCTAAGTTACGGGTGACTAGGCCATAGTCAACCACGATAGCCAAGTGCGGGTTGGTTGACTTCACACATATCTTTGAATTTCTTCTCAGTTATGTGCACGTAGCATCACGATGTTTTCCTTCACCGTAAAAACGTCGGATAAATGTACATATGTAAATCAGTAATCGAAAAACACATGGCGGGAATCGAACCCAGGATCTGCAGATTGCAAGTCAAGTGCTTGACCCCTGAGCCACCGACGCTCACGCAATATATATGTATGTACATGTATTTTGTCTAGAAAATAAAATTAAATCATCAAATAAAAATCCCATTCTTGTGACTAAAATTCTGGCTTAAAACATCTCTATTTTGTCAAAGATAATGACAAGGTTGTCGATATATTTTATACAGAAATTTTGCTCACAGAAAACGTGTACACATCTAATTTATTAGGGATTTATTACATGAGCTTGTTGAGAAGCGTCTTGTTACGTTGCCTAATGATGTCTTGTGACAAGATACTATGTTACATGTCTAATGAAAATATACGAGAAAATTACAGACTATTTACTTGGTTTATGGACATTACTAGCTGTCGCCCGCGACTCCGTCCGCGTGGATATATAAAAAAAACTTAATTAGTGTAGCGTATGTGTTCGTTCAGACTATGTTCTATACGAATTCCAAATTTAATCGAGTATAATAAGAGAGAGAATAATTTAAAAAAAAATGAATAAATTGTATCCTATATCCCTCTCCTGGCTCTTAGCTACACCTCCGCAGCAATTTTCAACCATATTGGTAAAGCCGTTCTTGAGTTATAAATAGTGTGACTAACACGACTTTCTTTTATATATGTAGATTAATTACAATCCTTTGGCGCGAATGGCGCGCTTATACATCATCAGTCATACACATTGATGTCGACATCTTAGTAAGGCTAGTATTGCGCCAGTACACCGGCACAGTGTCGGATTTTCTTCCTAACATTATGTAGCATTTTCATTAAAACTAACAACATAAATAGCATAATAATAGTAATCTTAATCCTTAAACGTAGGAATAAACTAAGACAAATTTAACATCGGCTTTATACCAAAGAAGTAGGTTCGAATCCCGGTGATCGACAATTATGAGCTAACTAGGAAAATCTTAAACCTTATTTGGAATGGTTTCAAGAATTGTTACTAAATTAATTATATTAATCTAAAATTTTTACGGTTAGTAGTCCAAGGAACATAAAAGTAAGGGCGCGAGGTAGATCCCCCTTGAGGTGGACAGATCAGGTCCCCCAGCATGTGTACGAATAAAAGCAGTAGTCCGAGAAGAGTGGAGGCGTCTGATTAAACAAGTCACGTCTACGTGATGACCACAACCCATAAGTAAAGACTGTAGCGACTGAGAAGAAAAAACTTTTAAGATAATATCTATAAAATTATTTTATATTTTTACTTTAACAAGATATCTAACTAGATATAATTCAAATGGTTAAATTATACAATATCTCGTAACAAATTGAAATGATTATTATATCATATTTCAAATTAATTATTTATTATACCGCAGCCGGCGAACGATATTGAACGCTAATTATAAAATCATGAATTCCTTTTGTAATATCAAATAGCTTAAAGGTACATAAAGTGACGGTTACAAAGAGATATTACGTCGGCAACAGATGGAATTACAGACATTTTTATGTTCAGAATGAAAATGGAGAAATAAAACCACGAGTTTTCATTTAAACACTAGTATGAAAACATATTCACTTATTTCCTTTACAAAATCAAAGGTGACTAATGATAACGATTATATGAATGAACGGAGTCGCGGGCGAAAGCTACTATAACATTAGTTTCTTATTTTATTATATATCAAGACTATCAGTAAACAATCGAGATTGTGATACGTGTACACTCTACAACACAATATAGGTGTCTTCAGCCGATGATCTAGACTACGTGTACATGAGGCCTTAGGTTTAGAGGGGAAAGGGAGGCTGCTGCCATGAACATGGTCTTGTCCGAAGTAATATTTATATGTTTAGTGCTTCTTTAGGGAGGGGAAAGGGATCCCTAACCCCTCCAGCGACGCTCATGTTACACATACAAGCAAGATGATGACGAAATCATTGTTCCAAATTACTTAAGCAACGTAATTAAAAATATAATAATCCATCTGCAAATAATGTATGTGCAATTCATATTATATGTGAACATTTTGAAGGTTTAAAAAAACATAATTATTCACAACTGGCGCTAAAAAAGGAACCAGTGATCAAAATAATTTCCATCGTACGCCGCTACTGTTACAAATGAAATGATGGATGAGTTTATATATACAAAGGTGATGGATGTATGTTCGTGCGGGTTAATTGAATTTCTATGTCTATTATTATTTGGTATACTCACAATGGAAGTTTTTATTAAGTTACATTTAACGGTTTCTTTTTTTTTTAATTATAAAAGAATAAATTCCACAACTAGTAAAGTGATTCGATCAAATAATATGAATAAAAACATATTGAGGTTATAAAAAACAAAAATCTTCTTTTTTATTAAATGAAAACTTAAATAATTTACCTTCATTAAAATTAACATAAATTTATTTTAATGAGAATATCATGTCACTGATTGTACGTATTTGAATGACATAAAAATGTTCTGTCGATATTAAATGTTATAAAAGCTGTGGCGTGCCTCCACGCATTTATTGTTTTAAATTATTATACTTATGTTATTAGTTATAGTTAGTATTAAATAGTAGAACTTAATTATTTAAATATAGTATTGTATAAATAAAATATATATTGTTTGTATAATAAGTAGATATATTAATAGTAATTTGTACGTTGAGGCGGACAAGCGAACGCGTTTTATATATTCGTAATTTCGCGCGTAGCAACGACGCGACGAGAGAACCGGTCGTCGCTGGCGCATCGAGCCAGTCGGCCGGCCGCCGCTGTCTCAGTCGAAAAAATCTCTCGACACGATCGCATGTCCGTCGCGCGCGCGCATTTCGCTTGCAGCTCGTACCTATGCCATTTCTTTTGTATCGCCTTTCCTTCTTCAATACACCTTCTACTTCTTGCAGTGCTTTCTTTCTTTCCTACCTATCCACTGCTTTAAAGCAATGGAATTTACTTAATATACCTGAGGCGAGGTTCAGTCTTACAATAACAAGGGTCTGATGGAAAAATAATATCCATTTTTCCGCCAGAACAAATTGTTTAAGATAAAAAGATAAAAAAACAACGCTCAAAACCATATTCTCCAGCAAAAATATCATTCCAATAATAAAATAGCCAATATAAGAATAATTATTTCAAATCAGAACTTTTAAACATAAATTGCGCTTATTTCAATGAAAATCCCTATCTTTTACAATCTCAATTGTTTTTTTAAACTGATATTATTAAAGTCTATTCTCATCAAAGTCACATAGTTGACGAAAATCGATTTGAAAAAGACAAAAAGCAATAGAATCTGTCAAAATCGATTGGAATCATCACACGCCTACCGCACCACGCTAACGAATTTCCGACCAAACCCGGTAACAGATTACCTTTCATAATTGCTTTTCATTCGAAATTTAATTTCGTTTCGTATCGGATTTTTAAAAAAAGAACATGCATATATTCAAAAAACAAAATTTGCATGTGTCATATGGCCAGGCGCTCACAAATATATATGAACAAAGTAATTTTAAGCCTATAGCTTTTTAAATAACTATTTATAGTAATATGCAGACCAATGTAAGTCAGAAATAAAGCAATCAATTCTGTCTGTCGCTAATTCTGAATGCTTTAATATAACCTAATTGTATTATACTCGTCTAAATACCTCTTATAGTCATCAGGTGATCACTAAAAGTGACCCTTACTCTAATTTTACTGGACTTAGGACACTAGAATTTTTACGCAGATATTTAATTACAATTTTCATACATAAAATCTAATTCAGTTAGAATTATGGTCATGTTTATTAACCAAAATATTATTGTATTTCTTAAATATCATATTTATTTCTTTGTATGCTTTTTCCGTCCCTTAGAGGATACCCTTTAGGCAAAATTCACATTCAAACAACATAAGTTTAGTTAATTATTGTATGGTTTCTCTTGAGAATAAATTCCTTTTGTTTATTCAATAAACGTTTAGCAAAGATTCTGTTTGCTAATGTTTCCAAACAGTCAACGCAATTGTTGATATTTAAAGGAACAACAAACAAGCGTCTTTAACAAGAATTTAAAAATAAAATTCAAATGGAAATACATTCTTCATGAAAAGAAGTCATGTTGGCTGCATTAACTGAAGTTTACAGATGGCAACAAATTTCCTTTTGAAATCTGTATAACAAGAAGCAATCTTATTAATAAATGCGAAAGTTTAGATGGATGGATGTTTGTTTGAAGATATCTCCGGAACGGCTCAATGGATATTTATTTTGGCACAGATGTAGAACATATTCTCGAAGAACACATAGGCTTTTTAATTAAAATATAAATAAACCTACCACTCGCATATTTATCAATTATTACTTGACAATTGTTAGATATAATAATAAAGTTTGTATCGGAAAACAGAGGTATAATAATTAGGAGTTTGCTGTCTCACTGTCTTGTTAATAGTAAATTGTTTGTTGGCGACCAGTCAGACGGAAACTCGTCCGATGGAGCGTGAAACACGAATGTAGCAAGACACCCTGTTACCAGGCAACTATTGTAATCTTACTATATACTTAATATTATATGTAATGTAAATATATCTGTCCTTGTCCCATGCGGGTCAACACAATTGGTTTTTGTCCTCCAAAGTACTTGTAATATGTGAAATTATTATGGAGATTATGGTATTTACCTAAGATTCAGCTTAACTAATAAACTACTAGCTGTCGTAGCGACTCCGTCCGCGCTGACTACATAAAACATAATAAGTAACTTATGTGTTCTTCCATACTACGTTCTACATGTATGCCAAATTTTATTAAGATCCGCTTAGCCTTATCGGAGATACCTTGAAACAAACATCCATCCATCCAAACATTCGCATTTATAATATTAGCAAGATTAGTACAATAATAAATTCATTAAATTGAATGTGTGTGACTATTAGTGTAGAAGAAAATAGATCTAACTGTACCATATTATATTACCTTATTAACAGCATCAATATCAGCTCCGTTCTCAAGCAGCAGTTCAACTACAGCAGTATGGCCAGCGCGTGCGGCAAGCGCAAGGGGCGCGTCACCCGCCGCGTCTGCACCCTGTACCCGCGCGCCCAACGACAGCGCGTACGCAGCGACGTCTACAGCCCCACGTACACACGCGCACTGCAGTAGGTCGTTGTGTTTCTGTTTAAAATAAACAACAATTAAAAAAATATATTAAAATACAATTGCCTTTACGTTAGTAAATAAGTTATGGCGATTGCGCTACACCTATTGAGAAGGGACGAATGGAGTTACTCTACCCTGGGTAGTTCAGAGGTTCAATACAGGGGACCCAGAGCGTTCGTTCCGATATCCGTATGCACGAGATGATGCCACTGACGTATCTTACTATCTTATCTTACTAATATTATAAATGTGAAAATTGAGATGGATGGATGGATGTTTGTTTGAAGGTATCGCCAGATTGGCTGAACCGATCTCGATGAAATTTGGTGCATATAGAACATAGTCTGGGTGTTCTTCCATAGGCTACTAATTTTTTTTAAATCCGCGCGGACGGTGTTGTTGACGAACGCTAGTATGAAACAAAAAGCCCCGGGAAAGACCACAAGTCTCCATCTCTCCACACAATAAAAAATAATATATGTTCTTTAAGTTTATTTTCACTTATGCGGGAGATGGAAAGATTAATAGTCCCTGGTTTGGACAACTTCTAAAGTGTTTGTGGTTACGAAATGTCGCTTCGCAATCCAATAGCAATCTATACCTATCAGTTATTTGTTGGGATTGCTTGATATATGACCGTTTTATAAATGATCTTGTCAATACAAGAAAGAATATATTGAAACGAATCTTATAAAAATACTTACGTTTACTTTGAAATTCAAAGATCTATCATTGAATAATCTTACTAATATTATAAATGCGAATGTTTCGATGGATGGATGTTTGTTTGGAGTTATCACCAGGACGACTAAACGCATGATATTTGTTTGAATAAACGGATAATGCTTTTACCAATTCACCATTTTAGGGCAAAAAATATGTTTTATTTTATTAAATTTCATATTATTCTTCTTTTAAAAGGTCAAGAACTACATTTTATGACTATAACAAAGAAAACAGTTAAGGGGTCGTTTAGTTCTGGATACTTTACTACATAATGACATTTCATGACACAATAAAATGTCACTTAAACTCAACACAGTCACACCGCTGCGACATAAATATCTGCCGAAATAACAGACGGACTTTATTAATATTGTAACATTGGTAGCGTGTCCCTTCGCTCGTAAAACCAGGGATTGTTTGGTATTGATTCAGTATAAGTTTCCACTATAGTCACACTTGTATCGAAACATATTGTCATCTATTAAATTCTCTTAAAAAAAGGAAGGTTTTTTTTTATTTTACACGAGAATCTTTATTTTTCTTATGTTTCTGTGCACGTGTTTCTTTCTACAGTGGAAACGTGGAGTTCGCATCACATTGTGTGATTACATCCAAAGTACCAGGACAACAGACCTTGTTGGTAGCAGCAAGACAAGCGCCGGCCTGGACCAGAGTCTTCACCGCCTCCAAGTGTCCGTGCCATGCAGCCATTAAAAGTGGACGCATTCCAAACTGTAAAGTCCAAAATAAATTGAATAATTTCTTCTCCCATAGTTTAATACTAGTGATAAATGTTTAAAATATTGATATCACCAAACAGTTTTTGTTAATCTCACCTTGTCAACAGCTTCAATATCACATTTGGCGTCAATAAGTAAATTTATTATCTCCACATTGCCTCTGCTTGCCGCCCAGTGGATGGGCGCTCTGCCGTACTATAGAAAAAAATATAAACGTTAACAATCCTATCTTTGCCTTTGAAATTAAAATTAATTACAGACCTTAAAGTCATTAATTGGGCACTAAGGGTGACCCATAAAGTAGATTTTTACTTATATAAATACTATAACGATACTTTTATGCTAAAGGAAAAAGTCGAAAAAACAAAATCTCATTTCCACTAAACTGTTAGCTGTGCAACACGTGTCTTGTTGCTACTGTAGCTGTCAGAGCCGCGTCAGTGGAAATATCATTTTGCTATACAAATGGCAGTTAAGTGGCACTCACATTATTCCTACAGTTGACATCAGGTTGTCGTCGTAGCGCCTCACGCACTGCTGCCGTCTCGTTCTTGATGACTGCCTCGTGGAGGAGCAGGTCGTTCTGCTGCACGCGGTACCGGCCCTCCATATCAACCTGCACACAAGTATATGTTTTATAAACTTACTGATAGAGCTGAAAATCGTATATAAAGGAACTTTCTAGATCGCCTTTTATTGAAACTATAACGATAAAAAATTAATAGTAAGTACCAGGGTGTCATCAGTATGGGGGTGGTAATAGAATTTCCACAAAAGCGCTCGCTCGATTGCTTTATTGAGTACCAGCAATGCAATAACGCCAAGCCAATATCTAGTTACAGGCTATTACTGTCCATTAGCGCTCCGAGCGAACCTCGATATCTCTATTATAAAGTATTCGATAAGGTACCCTAAACATAAAAACTATACTTACATAAATATTTTTAAGTACCTGGTCTTACTTCGATTTTTAAAATATCTAAAAGAGGGATAAAAAGGTAGTTAAAAACCTTCTTTTTGCCATTTGGAAGAATTTAATGACAAACATTAATTACATAATCGTATATGTTAATGATAAGGCTACCCTTCTTACTAGAAATCTAACCATTATCATAGGATAATTAGGTTAATAAATGGTTTAAATACTAAGTTTAAAATTACAATATTAGGTTTGCGACCAACCAGAGTTATAATAATCCTTTTATGTAAGAAATACTGTAACGACCTCAGACGTAGAGATCATGATTATTTAAAAGCTCCGAGTTTCGTACTTCAGTACTCTACTCGCTGAATAATTGATTTCTCTCCGAAAACATTTCGAGTTTTCCGCTTGATTTTTTGCAAACGTACGAATGTTTTATTCACACATATCTCGTTGAATGTTCGCTGTGAAAATATTCAACGGACGATGTGTGATTTTTGAAGTGTTTTTGTATAGCACAAAATGTAAATATTCCATTAAAATAGTGACTAAACTGAAAGTTATCTGATATACATATAAAATATTATAATTTGCCTCTTTACGAATCCCTTATGCTATTTAATTCAACCCTTATCATAATGAAAACCCGTACAGGGTTTACTTTTTGTCATATTATATATGTATAGAAGTTTAGCTAAAAGCTAACAAGTATGGTATAGAACTTATTGTCCGTGGAGATCCTGGATAAATGTAAAGTAGTACCGTAGTTTAATAGTCTTTTATTTCGTTGTTAACTAACTATCTTATTTCTTACTAATATTATAAATGCGAACGGTTGAATGGATCTCGTTGAAATTCGGCATACGTATAAAACATAGTCTGGAAAAACACACACGCTACGAACTGAGTTTTTTTTAAATCCGTTCCGTTTTAAAGTCGCAGGTGACAGGTAGTTTACAATTAATTACATGAGCATATCAATATCGTTGTTAATTACTATTCGTAGTTGATATCTTGCACTCTATATTATATTTTTTTATTTGTCATGGTGGATTCTTGGTTGCCAGTTATTTTGATAGCGCCCTCTAGTGATCATATTTGACTGACCCGATCCACTGTTACAATTCTCATTTAAAATAACAATTTGTTGAAGATAATAAAACAAATGAATGCTATAAGCATTCTAATTGGTTTAAAAAGTAACATAACTTAGTTAAAAAGGTATTTTTTAAGTAATTCGTCATATAAAATAAGCAAACTAAGTTTATTTTTCAAGGGCCCTACAAGAAAGCTTTCAGAAACGCTCAACGGAACCGACAAGACGTGGGCTCTTGAAGACATGAGCTTCTTTCGCTCCAATACTTGCTACTTATGTGACTGAAATAGCTGTCAGTCTAGCCTTAAAATTTATTAGAATTTTCATAATGTTATGATAGAATATTGTTATGTAAACAAGTCATGAAAATAATTTGAAAGTTGGGATAAAGATTAATTGTAGCCTTAAATTATAAAGCGGAGAATCGTGTTAATGTTTTAAAAAGTTTGCAAAAATACTATAAAGAAGGTAGAGAGCACTAAGTAAATATCAATTACTGAATCACGCACTCTGAGTGCGAGTTTCAGCGGTGAAGTGGATTTAATTAAAACTGAGTAATTTACGCTCGAACAAACCTAATGGACAATGACCTAACAGGCGGCCATTGTGATTCAATATACCTACATACATGAAAGTAACTTAAACATTAAAATTTATTTTATACTAACTATCGCCCGCGACTCCGTACGCGTGGAATTTCTTCCAAGCTACGTTCTATTCTATGCCAAATTTTACCAAGATCCATGCAGCCGCCCTCGAGATACATTCAAACAAACATCAATCCATCCAATCATTCATCCACCCATGTAAACATTCGCATTTATAATATTACTAAGATTTCATTGTTTTTTACCCAAGTCACTGAGAGTTTTTATTTTTAATGCGCGTATTTACATATGTTTTTATGTACATATTTAAAATCTAAAATGTGATCTCCGAAAGTCTCCAGCTGAACCGATTTTGACGAGTTAGTTGTAATTGTTTTTCTTAGTATTTAGGTGTATAAAGTAATTCGAGTTTCTTTTTTTATCGTAAATAAGTATATATTGTTTAAACTTTAGGTTAAATGTAAAACACATTTAAACTACTTCATTCAATTAATTATTAAAAAAAAACTTTTGATAAGAAGTCATGTAAAATTGTAAAAGCAATTTAAGTTACGTTATCTTCGCACTTAAATTATGCATTTTGCAAAACTTAAATATTTTAATATTTAAAATGCGATCTCATTACAGTGTAATGAAAACGTACAATTTTTTCAACATGAAAGCGCACGTGTACTTTGACTCGCTCGTTAACTCGACTAAATTACTCTGTGCCCTCGCTGAAATATATCTTTTACCTTAACGAGATTTATTTTTTTAATTCTGTAAGCAAGTAAAAGTAGGTCATAGAATTTTTTTTAATATCGTAAGGTGGCAAACGAGCAAGCGACCACCTGAAATCGCTGAAATAGCGGTGTGATCGTTGCCCATAGACATACGCAATTGCATATGCGTTGCCTACCTTTAACCGACGGAGAAGAGGACAAACAGAATGAAAATATTATCCCTTGCAATGCATCCACTCATCCGGAAAGACCATTTCCACTTCCAATCCTTTCCTTATAAGAAAAAGGTTGGAAAGGGAAAGAGGACTAAATTAGGCCTCCGGGACGCACACTCATCAGACGAAACGCGGAATTGCTTCCACTTGACGCCTGTCTTCTGTATGGTCGTGAAATTTTACCGGACGAGTGGGGCTAATTCATGCGAAGATGTTAAAGCGGGCTCTATCACTGTTAAAGTTAAAGTTAATTCTTAATTAATATTAAAATTAATGATATACCCAAATAGTTACATTTAAGTACTATGACACTTATCGCTGGATTCTGAGATCAATATTCCGTTATAGAACATATCGTCATCCCTCTCATTATCTTTGACAAAACAGGGATAGCATATTTATACAAGGATTTTGGTATCAGAAACCAATTAGAGAAAGATTACAATTCAAACGTAATTCACTGCAAAAATAAACATTGTATCTCAAATCTACTCCAATTATCTCTGTTTCAATATATCTCTATGTTTTTCAAAGAGAATGAATGGGATGGCGATATTTTTGTATAGGTGTCCCTCAATCGAACAATAGAAAATTACGATAACGTAT
>NW_013531188.1:637157-754365 GCF_000836235.2 Papilio xuthus | reverse complement strand
TGGTTAAAACAAGACAAAACCCCAACAGACATTTTGAATAAAACTATTCACAACGCGGGTACTTCGGTTTCTCGTCGCCACTGATAAGTATGGGGAGTAATCAAAACAACGGTTGCTCAGTGCAGACTCTCTTTAATGACGTAAACTGTCGTACAGGTCGGACGCAGCCGACCGTTCCTATTTACGCCTAGTGCAAGCGCATACATAACAGTATGCTAACATTTGTAGCAGACAATATTCCATTGTTTATCATTTCATATGTTTACCAGACTTTGTTGTGACGTCATCACAGAGTAATACACACAGACACACGACAGATGACAGCCAATCTCATCCCCCGACATGTTTGATACAATCGTAAATTAATTATTTATTTTCTCTGAGATACGATGCTCTATCGCAGTTTTTTACGTTCAATACAGTTTTACGTTTCAGAGCTTGTATAAAATAAATATTCATTTAGTATAATCACGGTGAAATTGTGACTTGTTTAGTTTATAATTTTACTAGCTATATTGTAAATTGATTATTCATCCTCTATAGTAATAACGTTTATTGTCAAATCATCAAATCATAAAAATAGTGTAGCTATATGCCAAGTCTCAGAAGATGTCATGGACAGAGCGAAGTGGAAGAGACGGATTGGGAAAGCTGACCTCACTAACTTGTGGGATGCAAGCTAGGCAAAGAGCGAGAGAGTGTAGCTGAAGCCCGCGACTCCGTCCGGGCGAAATTAAAAAAAATAATAAGTAGCTATGTCCTTCCAAACTATGTTCTACGTCTAGATCAAATTTCAGCCGGATCTGTTCAGTTGTTCTGGAGATACCTTCAAACAAACATCCATCCATCAAGAAGTAAGATAAACAGTAAGTCGACACAATACTTTTCTTTAATTAAAAAAAAGTAAATGAATTTAACCTTAAAATACATTATATATTTATGAGAAACAATTCTAATTTTCCGAGCTAACGGCCACATTACAGCAGTACGGAGTAATAACAATGAATTGTTTATTTCCAATTCCATACCATAACAAGCTTTGTTATTGAGTTGAAGCATCTCCCGGATTATTGATAACAAGGTTACAGCGATCATATTAAAAACCATTTGGGATTTTATCTTACAATATATATTTTTTTTATAATAAAATGTAGTAAAGTTATAAAATAATCATGGTCATTAAAATTTTCTATAAAATAGTTTTTATTGCGAAACTCTTACAACAATCTGATATATAAACACGGCTAAACACTCACGTTTATTCGTCCGGTGGCGGCACCGACGGACGCGGCCCGTCGCTCACTGAGTGTAAGCGACGGGCCGCGTCCGCGAAATAATACAGTACTCATCCTGAAGAAGGGCCCCCGATGGACTCGAAACTAGTCGGTGCCGCCACCGGACGAATGTCTTACAACAATCGTTTAAAAGATTATGCGAGTTTAAAAATGTTCTTTTTAGAGAAGTGTTACTTGCCTTATACTTAACTTTTTGGGCATTAAAACATGTTTTAATGCGTTTCGGTATATTATTATGTATACATGAGTACTAGCTGTCGCCCGTGACTTCGTCCCCGCGGTATCATCGCGCTGTTCTACATCTATGCCAAATTTCGGCGAAAGTCTTACAGCTTTTCTGGAGATACCTTCTAACAAACATCCATCCAAACATTCGTATTTATAATAGTAAGATATAATATGTGCGTAAAGTTCTTTTAACATGTAGTTTTAAGTATAGTTATAGCTTAACTGATTATTTTAATAAAGTGTGGTAAGGTAATTTGATTCGTATCCCCTAAGTGTAATAAGAAATTAAGTATTCTATGTCTTTCAAGTTATAGTTGCGTGTGCGAAGTTCTAAGTAATAAAAAATCCAGTAAGTTTAATTTAACATTAAGTTAACTAAGTAAAGATAGGAGAATATAGCTGTGATAAGTTAATAAGTTACTTGACTTAAAGTAGGTCAAGCTGAGGTCTCGGCATACGCGTCTCGGTGCTACGGAGATTTATTAATGGACGGTAAAAAAGTAATATAAGTTTTTTGATGACACCATACGCTTATTATTCATCTTTAGGATATATTTTTAATGACATTTAGATAATATATATTTATCTAAAATAAAAAAGTTTAAAAGCTTAAGTTATTACCATACGATACCATTGACCTAAGATTTTCTTAAAACACTAGCTGTTGTACGCGACTCTGTCCGCGCGGAATTAAAAAAATAACTGAATAAGTAGCCTACGCGTTCTTCCAGAATATGTTCTACATCTGTGCCAAATTTTATTAATATTCACTCGTCCATCCATCCATCCATCTATCTAAACTTTGACATTTATAATATTAGTAAGATAGCTATGTTTTTTCAAAGGAATAGTGTCCACGTTGGGCACATACAGTAAAGAAATTTCAATATTTCAAACTGATTTATCGAGCCATCTAAACCTCCAAAGCCTATTTAAGACAGAGTAAAAGAAACACAAGAGAGAAAAACTTCATCTTGACAATAATAAATTTACTAAAAATATATTTAAACAAAGCGTTGTTACACAATAGGATAGAGTGAAGTCAATCGATGCAACAATACACCTAATCGAACCCCAGTGAAACCAACAAACCAACAAAAGGCGAGCAATCCAAACACAATGCGACAGTGCCTTATGATTGTCACTCGCTGAGGTTTCAGGTTGAAATAATTAAGAGGCGAGATCAGACGAGTTACTACAGTCAAATTTATTCCGTTACCAGCTGTCGCAGGTGACTTCGTACGCGCGGAATTAAAAAAAAACTTAATTAGCCTTTGTGTCCTTCGAGACTATGTTCTATGTCAAATTTTAGCAAGATTCGTTCACCAGTTCTTCATCCATCCGTACATCCAAACTTTCGCATTTATTAGTAAAATGGTTATTTAATCATGTTCATGAACAAGGGATACAGAAGATTCAGAAGATGCGTTGCAATTCTATAGTTAAGAGTTACTGTTTAAAATTAAACTGCTTAGCAATTAGTAAAATCGGCACAAACAACGAAGTAAAGTCATTACGTATTTACCTGTGATGCAGTTTGTCATTAGCGAGTCTGTATTATGTATGAGATAACACGAGAAACAGTTCCGCATTTACTGTTAGGCTTGTAACACACAGCAACAAACACAAAGCGAAATCAAAGCGAAAGACATAAAACTGCAGAAAAAAGCGCATAGTTTGATCCTTATAATCGATTTAATGTAAACGTAGGGGCTTAATAGTTAAAAAACAAATGATGTTATGTTCATATCAAAATTGTTCGCTTAAATGGCTGTGTGCTAGAGACTTTAATGACAATATTTTTATCTGACCTTATGTTGTACACATAGATATATAGGATTATATCTTAACCTATATATTCTTATCTTTCATTCTGAAAAGTTTTTTGAAATTTTAAGTTGCACTTTTAAGTTGCCATGATCGTAATTTCGACTGTAAGTAAAGTTAAAGATAACTTAGCTGTTAAAACGTAAAATATAAATATAATTTTTGAGTTTACAAATGTTTTTTGTTACATTTTAAATTGCGGGGAAGCTGCAATCTTCCAAAAGCTTATTCAAATCACGTAAATAAAGTCGCAGCGTAGCGTTTAATTTTTTGCTAGCCGAACGAATGCGAAATATCTACGTTTTAAGCTTCATTCAAATTTTATTGCAAAAACAGTTAGAAGCACTTTTTCGCGTAAAACACAATCTTACTAATATTATAAATGTTTGGATGGATGGACTTTTGTGCCTAAGTGTCTCCAAAACTGCTGCAAGGATCTCGCTGAAATTTGGCATAGATGTAGATCATAGTCTGGAAGAACACATAGGCTATCGTGCGGACGGAGTCGCGGGCGACAGCTAGTTCATTTATAAACGTATTTTTATTGAGCGCAGCTGCCAATTGTATGCAAAACAGCCACATGTAGTACGTAGCAGTATTTATTGAAGCGTTAGCTCGTTTCGAGTTTAAAAAAAACATTTTTGTCACGGTTTCGCTTTTGTGTTAAAATCGCTATTCTGCACAAAGTAATTAATGTTGGTATTTCATGGAAAGGTTTTATATAGATGGTGATATATTTAAAAGTAAAAAAAAAATAACTAACGAATTATGAAAGCATACAAAGACTTATAGCTTAACCAAATAACTTAATCCAATGTTGCTTTTCTTCTAATTTCAATCGTAACGAAACTATAACTATAACTATTTAGCAATTGAAAAATATAATATTATAACTTAAAAATATATACATAAACTTATTATTGAATTATTATACTTAACTCTTTATTAATTATTAAGTGACTAATTAAATTAAAATTAATCTACCAATCTACCATTGCTTCGTAATAATAATCGTCTTTTGTTTTAAGGGCAATAGAAACTTTAATCCCTTTAAAAGTAATCTACAGTTTCATTATTGTATTTGAATTAATGCCAACGTTTATTTTAGAACCACTTTATAATGATAATATTCATAGAAACGGCTTCCCTTCAATAAATATCTTGAGTTAATCGTATTCATCGACAAATATGTTAATTGAAAACGTGCTCAAAGACGCGGCAGACATCTTAATATTTCATAACATCATACAAAAATTATAACTTAATTACTTATTTCAGAGATATCTTTGAGATTAAATTATTACTAATATTAATATTTAAGGATAATTAAATTCTGTCCGACCTAAATCCAAATCTCGGCTGATGTGAAATTTTGATTAACTTATTTACTTACTTTCTTTTGAATATTGCTTTATTTCTTTTTGTTAACGTAACATTTGGAAACTTATTAAGGCTGACTATTTTTAGATTAACTTTATCTTTCTATGTATTATATACCACTAACCTTATTAAGCTATTAACGATCGTATTTGGAAGAGAATCTGTCGAAGATTACTTACAAATATGTAGATTAAAAAAATAAGAAATATGTTTTTTCTAAAGCTATTATAGCAATAAAAACTCACTACGAATCATGTAAAATTTTGTATTTAATATCGAGACATTTAACTACACTTAAAAATATCTCTTTTTTTTATTTTATTATACAAAAAGTTTATATAACAAATTAAATATCGGTTCTAACCGATTTTAGTACTGCTGTCTACAGCAGTACTAAAAACCTACAGGGTTTAGGTGTACTTACTGGTCGCTAATTAAGTTAGTAAGTAAGTTTTTACTTTTAAATTTTGTAACATTACAACAAACGTTACAATGTTAACATTTCCAACATAAATAGACTATGGAAAGTACCCTCGAGGAAAGTGACCTCCGTACAATAGCGCCACCCTCGGGCAGCTGCCTTTGTTACTCTGTATTTATGTTGCCCTGATACATGCTACACGTATTGTCAAGTTTATTTATCCCATCTCTCTAACAACAGTCGTAATTATAACAAAGTGTTTTCAATTAAAATGGCTTGTAAAATAACCATTTTAACATGAGTTAGTTTATTAAATTATTCGATAACGAATACATGTAAGTATTTAGCCGTGTTTATACATCAGATGAGTTAGTTTATTTGAATGATTAACATCATTTACATTTTTTATGAACTTACTAAACTAATGTGTCTTAACCCTTATGTTCATTTTGTATAGTATAACATACATACAACTTTATAAAAATATACGATCATTATAAAATAATTTTTAACTTAGTTTTTTTTTAACTTTCTTTTTTTCTTTTCTTCAAAAAAATCTTACCACAATAAGGGTTAAAGTAAAAAAGTTAATAAATAATTACATCCTAATTAGATCGTTAGTATTAGATAATTCTAATATAGATTTTATTGATATTTTTAAAGTCTAAATTTCGTCTGATACCTGTATAATTACTTACAAATTCATTTTTACTAATCAACACAGTTGATACGGATAGTACGCGACTCCATCTGAGCGGAATAAAAAAAACTTAATTAGTACTCTATGTGTTCTTCCAGACTATACCAAATTTCATAAAGTTCCGTTTAGGCATTCTGGAGATACCTTCAAATAAACATGCAACCATCTATCCAAACATTCACATTTATAATATTAGTAAAATAAGATTAAAAGCAAATGTATTAGAGCTTAAGTATATTCTAACATAACGTTTGTTACTAAAAAATAAAAAGTCATTTCGTTTTAAATTGAAATGCCGTCGCTAAAGCAAACTTTATAACGGCTTTTCATGTCCGTGCTCTCTTCGTATATATCAAACATATATTTTTTAACAGTTCATTGTATTTGATACCTATGCTTTTTTTATTTTTAAAATGGTTTTTTTTTCAAAAGAAAGGTTTTCATACTTTTTTATTAAATGTAGTGTATACAGGGGGATTTATTACATATTGTACAGGGCTTTAAATAAAAAACACTTATTTACAGAAAAATATGTTAATATTGTAGAACATGAATAACAGAAAGACATAGAAAACTGATTTGACGTTACTAAATTCAAATGTTTAATTTCTTTTTTCTTTGATTTAATGGCAGCTATAGTGTAAAAACTCCTTGAACACATATCAAACATTTTAAACAAGCAAATTGTATAAACTAGAAAGCACCAAATAGTGAAAAATGTTATTTAACTTTTTTTTTTGATTACAAATAACTTGAGACACTAGACACTTCTCATTAACTTTGTGTGTGTTCCCACTTTTAAAAGAGTACGACGTTTTCGCTCCACGTATTTTCTTATATAAAAAATTCTCGTGTCACAATGATAGTTGACATAATTCATCTCTATAGCTTGAACTATTTTATATGCATATTCAGTAGGTCTGAGAGCGGACGGAGTCGCGGGCGACAACTAGTACATAGATAAATGTTGCGAATTAAAATTATGACGTCACTGTGAGTTACGAAACTATACATCTATTGCCGTTTCTGTTTCATGAAAATAGAATGATAGAGACGTCATATTGTTGATATACATATGTACAATGGAAACACGCAGAGTAATTAATCTTATGTAAAACATACGAGTAACGACTAGTCATTAGGCCGATAGCCGCAACCTCGACTCACAAGATTAACAAATTACTTACATAGATCTTCGAAAATATTAATAGGGAACAAATTAATTATTAATGTCGCATGTTTGTTAATTATTCTTACAAATAATGAAGAATAATAACATATTTTAAATAAAAAGTTGAAAAATTTTAAACGAACAAAGCAAAGATTGTACACATATTTATATGTAACTAGCTGTCGCCCGCGATCCGTCCACGTGGATATATAAAAAAAACTTAATTAGTGTAGACTATGTGTTCCGTAATTTAATCGAGATCCTTTCTAGAGATATCTTCAAACACCCATCCATTCCACACATTCGCATTTATAATATTAGTAAGTTAAATAAAAAGCAGCTCTTCAAGGCATAAATTAGAAAAAAAATGAATAAATAGTATCCTATGTCCGTCTCGTGGCTCTAAGCTACCTCCTCACCGATTTTCGTAGAGTTATAAATAGTGTAACTAACACAACTTTCTTATATATATATAAATTTAAATATTTACCGCTGAAGTATTTAACATTGGTATATTTAGCATTTACATATAAAATCTTTTCCTTAAATGGAAATTAATTAAAAAAAAAATACTAACCTTTTATTTTTTCAATATCTTCAAAAGCTTGTATTCCGCGAATTCAGAAATAAATATGAAACTTATTTCAAGCTTTTTCTGGATGTTATAAAATAAATCGCATAACTTTCCCGTAAGCTAAGTGTCGTCTACGACCGAACTACGCCGTAGCCCGCGCGATACTGCCGACCTGTAGAGCCTCTTCAAATAGGGAACAAGCGCAATGGTTACGGGACTTTTAAGTCTTTGTTATTGTTTAACTTTACCTGATTTTATTTAATATATAAATAAATTGTTAATATTTTAACTAACCACACTACACTCAGGAACCTTCAGTGTTCTCCCTTAGTGTAAATTTAGTATAATAAATCAACTAAGAAAGCTAAAGTAAGAGAAATCTTCACTAAGGAGGTTAAGTTACAATAAAACAAGTCTGAGTGACAAAATATCCTATTTTGGTATCTTGTTTTGACACTTTTTTTATTATTCATCCAAAATACAGTGTTATCTTAGAATACGAACGCCATAAATTTAACTTCACAATATAAAGCTCTGATAAATCCCTAACCTCACCTCCCCCAGATTCCGACCGCCTTGAGGATATTTATTTGCTGTAAAACTTTTATGTCTTACAGAATACATACTTCGACATACTTCGACGTATACAAGAAATATATAAAAACTACGCTTTTTAATACAAATATCATGAGACAGTATTTAGTGAAAGTCTAGATTACACTGTCGCAGCTCCTGTTGTGTTACAAGATTGCCATTGTTTTCATCATCATCAGCTCACTATACGTCCCCACCGATGGGCTCGGAGCCTACCCTAAGTTAAGTTTGTTTTCAATCTCGAAAAAAAAACTAGAAAACAACAAACTGATATAAAAACGGCTAAACACTCACGTATATTCGTCCCGTTCACTCAGTGAGCTGGGGGCCGCGTCCGCGAAATAATACCAGTACCACTCACCCTGATGAAGGGCCCTTGATGGGCTCGAAACTAGTCGGTGCCGCCACCGGACGAATATATGTGAGTGTTTAGCCGTTTTTATATCAGTTTATTATAATGTCTCACGAAAGTTTAAATAATTTAATAGAAAACAACCGTGTTTTACTATAGTTAAATTGAAATTCCTAACACAAGCTTAGAGCTTAGGAATGGTCAGAAGCTCGCAAACAATACTTTCGTAATGTGTATTAGTATTTTTATTGAAAAAGAAATCTTAAAACTCTTTTAACGTTAACAATTTAATTTAACATCTCGTCGCCCCTTTTTATATTACAGTCATAAAACCTTTAATTCCCCTGTCCGCTGGTGGCATTGTTTGGACCGACAAAGCTACTAGGACGACATAACAATAATAATATAGCCAATTATTTCCATACAGATAAATACATGGTAGAAATAAAATGTACAAAGTAACTATTAGTTGCAATAAGGAAATATGCTTACAATAATACTAACGTACTCTTCTTTATAAATTTAATATTTTTTTTTATATATTATTCAGTACGAACCCCTGTTCGGGTAAAGGCCTCCTCCAAAGACGCCATTTCTCTCTATCTTAAGCCTCGTGTGCCCAGGCAGTGCCGGCTACTTTCTTTATTTCACTCGGACAGCATAATCCAAACTAAATTATAGCTCACTAGCGCCCCCTTGTCAATGTCATAAAACTGTAACAAGGTCATACTGTAGCTTGTGTCATATTTCTTCTTTTGTAATTTTCTATACCTACGTCGGTTTTATACAGACACGTCATTCCCGAACACCCTGTATATTTATTTACCCGCATAAGCTTTTTGTACTTAGGAAGGATCCTTACTATAGAACTCCTGCGAAGTTATATTTATTATGTTAATATGTATTGTTATCTCTTTCACTCTGTTGAAAAATACAGAGGCAGTTTATAAAACAAAATGTCACTAGTCTTATTCTGCTTATTTGTAACTAACTTTTACCCACGACTTCTCAGTGATTAAAAAAAATCTAGTAATAAATGAACATGAAGGTCATTTTTTTTAACTCACTCTGTGATAATGTACATTTCTAATAGCAAAAGAAGTTTTGAAATAGGTCCAATTGTTTTTTAATTTATTCGTTACATATAAAAATACGAGCGTCGGTGGCTCAGGGGTCAAGCATTTGACTTGCAATCTGCAGGTCCTAAGTTCGAATCTCGCCATGTACCAATGACTTTTTGATTTCCGATTTACATATGTAAATTCATCCGATGTTTTTATGGTGAAGGAAAACATCGTGATGTAACCTGCATATATCTGAGAAGAAATTCAAAGATATGTGTGAAGTCAACCCGCACTTGGCCAGCGTGGTTGACTATGGCCTAGTCATCCCTAACTTAGGGTAAGCTCCGAGCCCCTCGGTGGGGACTTATAGTGAGCTGATGATAATATAAAAATACATATCTTTGCTCTTTATAATATTATTATAGAAATAGATCGAGGAAATAAGGGTAAATAAAAAAATTTTTTTTGATGATATTTATTTACAAATGGTGGTAAAAATATCGCAAATATTTTGTATAGTTAAAAAAATAATTTATACCTAGTTTAAATTAATTAATCTAGAGGGAGCCTGTTTGTAATTTACATTTTTTTTATAGCAGAAGGGGGCAAACGAGCAGCGGGAACACCTCGGGTGTTCAACGACGCCCATGGACATCAGCAATACCAGAGGAACCGCAGATGCGTTGCCGGCCTTTGAGGTGGTGATAGGCTCGCTTATTGAAGGACCCTAAGTCGTTATCACCATAAGTAAACTAAAGAATAATATAAATTATTTGAATTTAAATGTTTTAAAATTTTTAGTAAAGAAATAGTTGTCAGTTTACTAACAAAACAAAATTATTTCTTCATAATTCACTAGCCTTTTTTCATCAAATTTAAAAGACACATTGAATATCTTAAGCTTATACCTAACTGATCAGTGCGTTTGTTGAATGATTGCTTCACGGTATTTCGATGGATCCTACGTTAAAGAGACGGACCGGCATTTAATGCAAATAAACATGGCATTTTACTCCGTTTATTGGAAATTTTCATAAAAATTATTAAAAATGTGTACTAGATATGGGGGCGTCCATAAATTACGTGAGGTATTTTTTTAAATTTTCTGCAATAGTTAGATGTCCTGAGATTTTATTTAACCCCCTCCCCCATCCCCCAATCTCACGTGAGATTTTTCAAAATGTGAGTTTCTTACGTAAACGCGTTGGATTGTTATTGTAAAAAGAAAAAAAAGTGCTTCGTGTTTTTATTTATATTTGTTTCAATCAGAAAAAAATTGCGTGATATTTGCCAAAACCCCTTCCCTCCAACGTAAGATTAAATGAGATTTGACTTGACCCCCTTAAACCCCTTAAACACCTCACGTAATATACTGACGTCTCTATGACAAAAAAAACAGTTCCTGCACTTTTAACCTTATTTGTTATGCTCTAAAATTTATTTCTTCACTTGGGTCAGTTTACGTATGATCCATCGATGTTACGCGTAGCTTAGAAACTTTTTTATAAAATCGGAAATTCCAAATTATTTTACCTTTTTAATATCACATTTATTCTTTAATAAGATACCCAAGATCTTTCATTTCTTTATCAAATTGTGCGTCTCTATACTTTTTAATCTTTTGAATCCATTGTCCTATGGACACATGGTTCCTACATGTACCACCATATCTTTTAGGCAAGCATTCAGGGTCGATATGCTGGTGAAGTGACTTCAGGTCATGACCGTGGAAGAAGATACGACCCCAAGCTTTTTGTGGTATGAAGCGTTTGTAGATGTAAAAGAAAGAATTTAGAAGCCAGTTGTAGTTGATTAAGTGACAGGAGTTCAAGCGACCTGGAGTTGCCACCTGGAAAATTAAAAAAAAAAATATTAAGTAATAATATAACAGAATTTAACGTTACTAGTAACTATGTAATTATTAAACTACTGCTATAACAGTTAAGTAATTAAATGCTTTAAAAAATATATTACTTTTCAATACTAAAACTAAACGTAAAACGTTCTAAATAACAACGCGAATTAGTAAAATAACCATTAACAAAATTGCAAATTTAATGATTTTATAAAAAAAGTAGATGGCGCTGATTTACATTTGGTAAACTTTTTATAACAAAAGCTCGAACACTCGTCAATCCCTTCATTATATAAATAAGACGAAACAGAAGCTGTTTTAGTTATTGCCATCTATTTGTTATATAGCCTTATTTATGAAATCTAATTCATATTGATTTTTATACTTACGCCCATCAAACACACCATCTGGTAGGCGATGGTTGGTGTGAGCGTGGCGATATGCCGCAGCGTGATCCCCTCTAAGTCTATGATCACGGTGCCCCCCAGCACCTGTATCTTGGGTTGTCGGACGCCGATCTCCGCCATCGCCATTCCTACACGTACCAAGTCTTCCACTGGAAACTCACTTGGGTCCCACATACCTGGGAATTCATAGACACGTGGACTGTAAGCCAGGGCGATTGAGGAACGCATAACGGCATATTTCAGTTAATTATGTCAAAATTTTAACCCTACGTACGTAGGGCGTCAAAAATATTTAAGACTCATTTGAGTGTTCCCCTCCACGGAAATCTTTAGTAAAAGGCGAAAGATTTATACGTTTTGAAGGGAAACCAGAGTGACGACAATGAGTTGCGGCTAGGATGTCTATTCAGCTACGAAACATAATAATAGCGTTTAGTACTTTTCATACAGCGCCATCTATTATCTGCTTTGGTAAACTTAAAATATTTACCAAATCTAAAAATGGTTAAACGTCCAACGTCAGGTCTATCCAGCATTGAACCTTCGTAGACGTCTTTCACTTTGGTAAGGCCCCACAAATCGACATCCTTGTAAAGATGTGGATATTCTGCTCGAAAATTGCAGTAACGCACCAACTGTAAACAATGTCATTCAACAATTATTACTTACAGACGTACCGAGAATCATTTAAAGGACACTTAAGCAGTACCATTAGTTTAGAATTTCCATACTAAATCTATGTTAAGTAAACGATATAATAATTAAATTGTCACAAAGAACCCTCCTTAGTGATAAACTATCAGTGGGGCAATTAGTCTTTTAACCAGTGTAAGAAATATTAAATTTTATGAAAGCCATCTCTTGAATCAAAAATCACTTACAAGTTTGTGTGCCCGTGGTACAATAAAATCTCTCACTCTAAGGAAACGGAGTAAAAACGCGTCGTCAGTCCTATGTGGTTTGCACTCACCGCGCTCTGGCGAAAAAAGTACAAACAAGAGTTATTAGAAGTGCATAAATAAAACTATAGATGTCGCTATTACAAAATTTATTATAATATAAAATGAAGCAGGTATAAATTATGCGAAGAAAGAATAAATGTTTTTCTTTATTTTATTATATATTTATATTATTTGTAAACTTAGAACTTTGTGTAAAATTACTGCGATAACAAAACTATATTCAAGTTGAGCAACTGTTAGAAAAACATTACAAACAAAGGTCATTTGCAAAATGCACCTGACATTCACATTCTTGCAAGTCTGATCAGTTACACTTATTAGTGTCAACTTTTAATACTCAAATTCTTCCAAGCACCATAAAATAAATAATTATAATAATTGCTTTATATTTGAGCAGTTAGGAATTTTTATATCTTATAATTTAATTTTGAAGCAGTCGAATTGTACAGTTTTGCTTACATAAATTTGTACAGTTAGATTTGTTAGTTAGTGTGTGGAAGGATACAGTGTCGGGTTAGGGCAGGCGCGATTGGGCGACCGCCCAGGGCAAATAATAAAAGCAAATAATTAAAAAGAGCGTTAGACCTAAGACCGTTACTGGCGGACTATACACTCGGTTGCTGTATTAAAAAACTTCTCCAATTAACGGTTATTTTCTACTGAAATCTCTGTATAGAACATATCGTCATCCTTGTCATTCATCTTTGACAAAACAGAGATAACCAATATGTTAAGGTAACTTTTTCATCACTATTTAAATTCGCATACATTTCGCACAATCTACAAGTACAGCATAACATACCGTATATCAGTTCTCTTAGTTCTCTGATTGATGCGTCCCTGGTAACCGGATTCTCGTTACATTGTTCGAACGCCAAAGCGAGGCATTCGGGGTCTTCGTTTGTATTCAACTCCGCTTCGAATGCTATCTCAAGGAAACACTCGTACATTATGTCGCCCTGGTACTTGTGGTTCTATTGAAATGGAAGGAAAAATTTCCTGTTAAAAGTTAGTCAACTCAAGCTCAAATTTATAAAAAATAATAAATAACTTAAACACAATTTTGTAAAAAAAAATATGTTAATTAAATCTCCTTGAAACACATGTTACGATCAAATTCATTTAATTTACAAGTTCCAAAGATATCCCCTTTTGCAGATCTGTTTAAATTACATTACGAATCAAAGTAAAGGGCCGTCAAATGTCAATAAGATCTTGGCCTACATAGAACCTTATGTAAGAACATGCACTTATAAATTGGTGTTGAATTTATATCACATGCGGTTTGATTATGTTGTTCCAGAACATAGCCACATTACTTAACTTTCTATTCGCAGTCAAAAATTGCAAAAGAGCAATTCAAACATTTCAACTGTTTTGAGATGGCTCTTATTTCAAGGACAATTACCATTTGCTTCTGAACTGATCCCTTTACGCCATTTTCGGCTTTATAAGAATTATCGTAAAAGATATATTCTTTTGATAAATTTTAATGCAACTATCACATTCGGAAATTGCAGATTGTGCAAACCGATTTTAATATGAGGTTTTTTTTTGGTTTACTTCGACGCAACACGAGCTTTGCGTTTGTGTTGCGACGACAAAGCGTTCCCCTATGTAGTTTTAGAATAAAAATCAAAACTGTATGCCACATGACTCATGGCATATGGTTAAAACGGCGTGTTTTTATTTAACCAATGCACAACAGGCCAAAGTCGCTCTAGCCTGTTGTATTGAGCAAGGAGCATGCGCATTGGAGCGGAATTACACGGTACGATAAAACAAGGCAGCTTAATATTTTTATGACAATAAACTTAAACTCCCATTTCAATCATAGACTGATTGAGCAAAGCTGTATGCTAGCGTTGTCTTAAACGCAGTGTGGTTGGTCGTGTGGTACATTGTTAGCTCGAAGTCACAGTGTCGCGACGCAACGCAAACGCAACGTGAGTGTGGCATCTCTCTTAAGTAAAAAGTATAACAAAAATGTAGAAATAGAATTGCTTCAAATAACAAAAAATGGTCTCTATAGCATGTTATATATGTGCAAAGTTGACTGACTGGTCAAGGACTCAACGTATCAATAAAACGAGTTAAATATACATGTGTGAGATGTTAACAATCAAGTTTCAAGTAAATGCAGTCATCATTTTTATTCACCAAGGTCATGCACCTTGTATCCATTCGAAGTCACTTGTTCATATTACAAATATGACGTTAATTTTAGCGCAGCCTTGATAATTTAGTTAATTAATGCTACAATCTATAAGTTAGTTGCACAAAAAAGTATATGATCTTTATATAAAACATTTTAGGATCTTATTACATAGTAGACATAAATATGCACGCAGATAAAGCTAGTTTGAATAAATTCAAACGACATACGGCCACGAATCTGTAATTAATCTGTTGCCACGTCGTTATACCAACTGTGTTTTCGATACCAAAATCTTTGTGTAAAACATATCCCTGTCAATATCTTTAATAATACAGAAATAATATGTTTTAAACGGAGATTTAAGTAAATAAATTTTACTCTCCTAATATTACTATTAGATATTCATCATCATCATCAGCTCACTATACGTTCCTACTGAGGGGCTCGGAGCCTACCCTAAGTTAAGGACGATTAAGCCATAGTCAACCACGTTGGCAAAGTGCGGATTGGTTAACTTCACACATGTTTTTAAATTTCTTCTCAGATATGTGCAGGTTGCAGCACGATGTTTTCCTTCACCGTAAGAACATCTAACAAATGTACATATGTAAATCGGAAATCAAAAAACACATTGGTACATGGCGGGATTCGAAACCTGCAGATTGCAAGTCAAGTGCTTGACCCCTGAGCCACCGACGCTTTTTTATATATTAGACATAAGCAAATGCTTTTGTTTATTTACTACCAGTATCCCGACTACTAGATTATCCAGAAAAAACACGGACAGATAAACAATTTATTATCGAATAATTATAGTTTTTAAAATATCTGTTATGCTGACCTTATCTTTTTATTTTAAAAGCTATAGAGCGTTTATGCACATTTTTATTTGTAACTGATCTATTCTATTCTTTCAATATTTTTATGCAAATTATTTTGGGAACTCATTAAAAATATTGCTATAATTCACAAGATTATTCTAACATAATGATATTCCAGGTAATTTGAAAAAGAAACACGATGTTTTTAATTTAAAACTGGTTTATTTTAAGACCTTATAGATTATTTATGATAACTTAATTGCAACTTAAAACAAGTTTGCGCTTGATTCATGGCCATTAAGGAAACACGTAAATATATCTATATCTCTAAAATATTAAAAGATATATCCTTGATACCTATTATTAAACAATATATTTCTATGTTTTTAAAATAACTAACTATCGCCAGCTACTCCATCCGCGTGGAATTACAAAAAAAAACTTAATTAGTAACCTACGTGTTCTTCCAGACCTAGTTCTACATCTATGCCAAATTTCAGCAAGATCCATGCAGCCGTTCTGGAGATACCTTCAAACATCCATCTAAACATTCGCGTTTATAATATTAGAAAGATAATAAATAAAAAATCAATATCCAATACTCACGAATCAAAAGTATCCCAGAAGCAATCAATAAAAACACAAAAAATAACACGATATAAATTACTCCATAATTACCTAATAGTAAAATCTAATTTTATTTGTATTAAAATAAAGTTAACCTATAAACTGAACAATCATCTCGCGAGACGGCGCGACCAGACGCGACTGACAATGAAATGAGTATTTCATCACTTGCAATAGTTCGGATTTCGAGTATAATAACATACAAACTTTATTATAGCTCGAGACTTCAGTCAAACAAGTCCAACATTGACCAAACCGCGCGCATTATTCAGCTATTCGACTCATATTAAAGTATATGCAGCAATGTGTGTATGAGATGAAGTAAGCACAGCTCTGGGTTGTTTACAAGCGGAACTTTCCACAGATGAGTGCCAGGTAGAATCCCCTGCAGATGAAGGAAAAATCATATGGAAGTACGCTCCGTCAAAAATCCATTTAGCTAGTCTCTATAGCACTGACGTCCAACAGATACCTACAACTGCTATTCAATCGTCTCGTGTGAAACCTCGAGCGGGTATAAAGTTTGAATTTTGTAATACTTCTAGCCGTGTCAGTGCATTCTACGTTCAAGTTCTCGTTTTTCCTGCTAAATGCTAAATATAGTTGCGCTATAGCTAGCAAAATAAAAACTATTTCTTCTTCAAAAAAATGTTAACTACGTAATATAAGTAATAGGAATTAAAAAATAAAAAAAGATATATTTACGTTAATCTTTTATTTTTGTCTGAGATAAGTTCGTCCTAGCCACTAATTTTAAATTATGAATAGTCATTTTATTTGTTACCTGTTTATAGCAGGAAAATAAATACCACTTTGATGTGTATTAAATATTTATCTTAAAGTTCCAATACGACTCAGAGTCGTGGCAAAGTTCATAACTGCGAAACAGGGTCGATGACCTCGAGCCTGTAGTTCAAATTGTAAATGATAACTAAATCTGGGCCATCGTTTATAAATAAACAATAGATTTCGTGCAAAGTTTCAATCAAAATTATAATAACGTATTATATACTGTTATTAATATAATAAAGATATGTTTTTGTATGTTTGTAACGAATAAACTCAAAAACTATTAGACTGATTTGAATAATTGTAAATGTCTATTAAAATGCTATATATCAAAGTAACATATAGCAACTCAATACAATTTAGCTTTAAAATATTTAAAAAAGATCCGTGCGAAGCCGGGTCAAACTGCTAGTGTATAATTTATGAAATTGATGTTATTATTTTTTTCCGCTCTAAATTCAACTACATTGTTGCTTGATTATTATGTATAGAGATTGAATTATTTTAGTACAAAAACTCTTAAAGTGATAGCAAAATAAAAGGCTAGCTTTAATTTAGGTGAACTTTCTCTAGACGTAGTTAGATACGAAACATTGCCTTTTTTTATAATATGATATCGTGGCCCTAATGTACTGACGAGAGGGTTATGTTTTAACGATTTATTTTTAAACTACAGACAGCTTAGCGGTAAAAGTACTGTTTTCTAGCTTCGATCCCTGGTCGGTATAAAATTTTTTAATAATTTCAAAAATCAAATTATATTTTACACACAGTTACGGTTGAAAAAAAATGAATATTAATTGTTTTTTTTTTATTTAAGATATGACAACTACTAGCTTCTGAGATACGCAATGAATAGGGTAACAGGAACAGTTGGGAGACACCACAATATAAAAAGGCAAGTTAGAACACATATGCCCAATCGAAGTGAAAGCAATTTAGCATGGAAAGCAAGTTTGTTAGTTATTGCGTTCATTAGGAGGTATAGAAGTCGTGTCTTAATTATTGGGTTGGATATAACTTAATGAGGGGAAAGTCTGGTATTTATACGACGTTCTTTGTTGGCCATGTTTGCAAGGATCTTCCAAACAACTTTATAACAGCTATATTGGTCATGTACAAGATAAAACTGGTATTCATAAGTCATTATCAAGTAGTAGTGTTTGTTTATTGATTATATTTAACATTATTCTGTAGAATATTATTTTCTTACCGAAATACTGTATTGAAAGCGTATCAACAGTTGCGCCGATTACGCTTGCGTCATATTTGCATTTATCTTTGCGTCACGTATACATCACGAGGCCGCCTTGACTCGGACCTCATTATACCTTTGATCTTATGCTCGCCTAGTACTCCAAGGAACGTAGCGTCTTATTTATTTTGTTTTGTGCGCTATATAACCAAAATAACTTGTCGATAACATAACGGCACTAGCCAATCGGGTCCAGTGGACCTGATAGTGCATAAGCGTGAGTTTAAATTGCCGCAAAACTTGTTTATAAACATCTTGTTATCCCTCTCATTTCTACCTAAGAACACAGAGATAACTATGTTTTTGTACATATGAGCATTATTGTTTAAAGTAATTTGCTTTTATAAAATTAAGTAACTACGCCCATCCTATGTTTATGACAGATTCATAAATTTCTTAAAAGAACGATGTGTGAAAAACTCCTGGTCACAAAATTTGGTTATAACGTTAGAATTCAAGATAAAATTGTGGCAAAAAATTAGTTCCTTAATACTTTCAATGTGTTAGATAATGATATGACCAATTAAATTTCCATTAGACTTGTCATTTCGAAATGAAATGGTAACATCTAAATTAGTAACGTAACGTATCATAAAATAAATGCATACGTCCCAAAAACAAGAGCCAAAGTGAAAGTATAGACCTATACCACACTATTAGATCTCTTATGTCTAATGTCCGTTATAAAATATCATAACTTAGCCAAGTCTAGTTTTTATATTAATTTTTAGTCATATAAATAAAAACTCCATCTAGTGGCAAAGTATAAAACTTTCATCAGAAAAATGATCGATTAAGACTTCTGATTTAGTCGAAAGATGGCGCTGAAAAGACTCCTTGATAGTCTTTTAATATGCTATTGTACTTTTTGTTGTCGTGTACGTTGGTTGCGTGTCCAAGATTTCCGCTTAAAACATATTGGCATCTCTGTATTGTCAAAGTTAATGACAGGGATGACGATATGTTTTAAACAGATATTTTGGTGTCGGCAGCAGAAGTAAATAAAATGTTTATTGAATTATCAATGAGGTTATCAAGAGATTGAAAGTCGTGAGTTTCCACTGATAATAAACCATGTTGTAATTCTTCTGTTCTTTTTGACTTTCCGAAGAGAATAGAAGATATGACAAGATATTTTACATCTGTGAAAATTTACGTTAAACACCTCAGTGTCCCATAGCAACAATATCTCGTTTAAGTAAGATGTGACCTTCAACCCACTTTACATCCTACTTCCCGTTTGTCCGTTTAAAGAGAAAGTTGTATGCAGTTTGGGAAAGCGTATAGGTTTTTAACCGTTTTCGGTACATAACACTGGAGTTATTACAAAGCCTATTAAAATTAAACCTTTCCTGATATAGTGACAAGCTCTTACCTTTGGCTACTGAGACCTAATTCTCCGTTTAAAACATATTGTCAAAGCTCAAGGACAGGGATGACGATATGTTTTATTTAGAGTATTTGTTCTCACGGTTACCGTGGGCTTCTGAGACCAAAATATATCGTCATCCATGTCATGATCTATGATAAAAACAAAGATAGGAATATATTTTTAACATGGATTTTGGACTCAGAAACTCACGGTTGAGTCGCTGTCGTAGGTTCTGTCTGGAAAGATTTAAAATCTATATGGATATAGAAAAAGAAAAAACATTTTTTGTCTTCTTCCAGACTATGTTCTACATCTATGCCAAATTACCTTCAGACAAATATTCGCATTTATAATATTAGTAAGATATATATAGATGATGTTTGTATAAATAGTAAATAGTAGTCTATACATACAAGTCAAGAGTATTGATAAGAATCGTCAAACTGTAATATCATGTCATGTACCAATCCTTTGACGAGAAACTTGTTTTGTTGATACTGGCAATACACAGTGCACACACATATAGAGACGTCAATTTAAATCAATTACAAAATAAAACAAAATTTAATTATACTAAAGTTATAAACTTCCAAAATTAAAAAAAAAACAAAGATTTTAAATTGTTCATATTCGTAACAAAACCAAAAAACGTACTTAATTGTTTTAGATGAATGAAATTTAATTTGCAATGACATGACACAACAGAAACAACCATGTTAAAATGTAATAAGTATAAGTACAAACGCTTATATTAATTTTTAATCTAAATATGTCATTGTTTTTAAAGTAACGTTAAATGTAGGCATCAAAATCAGTTATTTCAAATAAAATTATGTAAGTAACTTAGCAATCTCTGTTCTTCATTACTCTGTATTTAGGCGCTTACGCTCGGCGCTTTATTTTAATTTTATACCGTAATCAGCCGTCCGTTAAAACACTCGTTCACATCCGTCCTATACAAAGTTAACTTTATTTTTTTAAATACAAATAAACACAGATTAAAAACAAAACAATTGACAGTTGAAAACATATACTGGTGATAAAAAATATCGTTTTAAAAATAATATTTAAACTTTAATTTTATTGTTCCGTAAACAGTGAAGTGGTTAACCCAGTGTTTGTTTTGTTATTCCCCAAAGTTTGTAAAACTTTTTATCGTGACGTTTTAACATCAAGCAAAATTATAGAACTGTGTTGTCGTTAGCAGGTAAATGACCTTACATAGCTATGACTATATAATTATTTATGTAATGTTTGTACTAGTGTTTAGTTCATTCATTTTTATAAATTACGTTGGTATACAGTGTACAGTCAGCTGCATAAATATACACTCGGAAAACTTAAGTAACTTGTATATTGGTTTAAAAAATAAATATACAGAAATTTGTTAATAACGTGATATCATGGTCGGAAGTATACGGATTGATGCGTGTATAAGTATTTTTGAAACCGAAGTTGTATACTAGTTTTTGTAGCTTGTATACATTGATGCAGCTGACTGTACTGTTTACGTTAACATATTGCAGAGTTGGTAAATATAGACATTATTTTCCACAATTAAATATAGGACAACTACTGTAATTAATTAGAAAGAACTTTCAATATATTATTATTGACGTATTATAATAAAAAATGTTGTTCTTCTTTTCAAATTTTGGTATTTTTTTAGCCAAGAGCTACATTTTATACCAAAACCAATTATACCCACAAATCCAGAGATGTCACATCTTGTCTAAGGGCATGAATATTCTAGAAACGAGAGCTACAGTTTACTGGAAACGTCATCTTTCTTAAAAACTTTTACAAAGGTAATTTTCTCAACACAATTATTCGTTTTGGCGTGTCTTAAAGATTGATAACTCTACGTTCATTGTATTCTCATGTGAAAGCTACTGGCGTCCAAAAAATAGTCAACGGATACAGTTATAAAGAGAAAGTGTTCTATTTTTATGTGCAATGCGTTAGATCGATAAGTACATACTATAATAAAAGATTTTTATTGTATATAAGCCTTCTAAGCAATAGAAAACAGTTGGGCTAGATTACTATTTAATGAAAATTATCAAAATAAAATCGAAAAGATAAGTTGTTTTAATCTTTATGTAGATTTAAATAAAAGGGATCAAATCCCTCCCTATACCTTCTTTGTAATAATAGTAAGTTTGTCTGACTGTTTGTATATTAGGAAAATATATAATACGTTTAATTAATATTCCGTTGATTTGCTGAGATGTCAATTCTTAATATGTATGCAAATATAAAAACGGTTGTATAATATGAAATACAATACAATGTAAAATTGCATTCGCAATCAACTATCAACCTATGTCGTCCTGGTAGGTCTAGTGCAAATATATTTCTAGGTTATACCTAGATTACCTAGGTTACCTAGGTAGTAAAAACGTGATCATGTGTGATGATGGATTTAGCGATTTTTTTTTTGAAGTGGAATTTATTCCGCGTTTCATCTGATGAGTGTGCGTGCCCGAGGCCTAATTTTGATGGGAAGGGGAAATGGATTTGACGAACACGCATAAAAAGGGGAAATTTTATATTTCTGTTCGTCGTCTCCTCCGTCGAATAAAACTAGGCAACGCGTTTGCAATTGCGAATATGGTTAACAGTCGCTTCGCAACGAAGCCTGTAAAATGTCACTCTTATAAATTAAAAATATTTGATCTTATAAACAGAATAAGTAATATGCAGGTGAAATATTTGATTTGGCACGCATAGAGTCGAGGTGAACGGACTGTTATAGGAAAATTACCAGTCGCTTGCAACATCATGGCATAGACATAAAAATATGTGAGACTAGCTGTAGGCCGCGAGGCCGTCCGCTCGGAATAAAAAAAAATTAACCTATATTTACTTGGAAACTGTCTTATGTTACTAATATTATAAATACGATTGTTTAGATGGATGGATGTTTTATGAATATATTGATGAAGGTATTTCCAGAACGGCTGAACGGATGGCGATAAAATTTACGTATTAACATAGTTTGGAAGAACACATAGTCAAAGTCGCGGCGACAGCTAGCGTCCTGTATTTATGCCAAATTTCGGCGAGATTCTTGAGATACCATCTAAGAAATATCCATCCATCCATACATCTGAACATTCGCATTTATAATATTAGTAAGATTGCTTTGATTAGTTACCTTTATGTAACTAAGAGATTTTATTACTGCCGGTGTAGATTGCATCTGCAGCACATCTACACATAACTGTTCCCTTACTGACGAAACACATTTATATAATCTTTGACACGCCAACAAAACTTTTGAATTACTATTATTCTTAAATATTATTCTTTTTGAGTTAAAAAGCATTATCTAAATTATTACAACACTAGCTGTTTCCGCGACTCCGTTCGCATGTAATTGAAAACTTAGTAGCCTATGTGTTCTTCCAGACTATGTTCTATATTCATGCCAAATTTTATCGAGATCCATTGAGCCATTCTTGAGATAACTTCTAACAAACATCCCACAATAAACATTGCACAGAAACTTTCTCTACCATTACTTTAAACGACTTAACATTACGTTGATTATGGTGGCTCACTTTACCAAATAGCTTTTACTATTCCTTGAAATATGTAGCACTTTGATGTTTTTTATTATATTTAAAACTTACTTTTAGGCACCACGCGTGTTTTAGTAATATGAAGAAAACTTTGTGGGATTACTTTCTTGTCTTCTCTTCCCTTGCTTTAAAAAAATACTTTTTGGTTACCAGGGTATCATGCCGTTCATCGATATAGCATTCGCGGCAGAGGTGAGCCGGTTCGAAGATCCGGAATTTGAGGAGCACGCACGCCGCAACTGCAACGAGGACTCTCGCACGAGACAGCGCGCGATCGAAGAGCTCCGGAATATGGTGTACGGTGAGATGATTTAGTCAACTTCGATAAACGTTTTATCGAAGCTTACAAAAGTATATTTTGACCTTGAAAGATATAATTAGACCAAACAAGGTATACAATATGTTGTGTTTGTATTTCAGAAAGAGGCGAGTGTCACCCGCGACGCATGGATGATGCATACCTTCTCAGATTTCTGCGGTGCCGACGGTTCATACCCGCTCTAGCGCACAAGCTTGTATGTGTGGAGATTTTTTTTTTATTTTTAAATAAGTAACTTTATTATTTCCCTTTTTTATATTTATAGTTTCTATATTCCCCAAATCAATTTTAATTAGCACTTATGATATCGTACGATTTCGTCAGTACTAGGAGAGCAGAGGCAAATATTCCGGTCAGTCACCGGTCGTTAAAATTCCTTGACATAGAAAACAAACCTTTCGAATTCGCGAAAGATCGAACACGATTAGGCGGCTGCAACACATAATGGGTTGTTTCCTAAAGAAATATGAAGTCAATAAACCTAAACCTTTTGGGGGGAATTGATAACAAAAGTCAATTAATACTTTAATATGTGTCTTCTGTCCTTTTCAGATGATCCGATATGAAGAGTTTAGAAGTAAGAACTCATATCTATACGACTGTAGCGCGTTCGGTCTGCAGAAGGTGAAACATGTGTACGGTGGCACTTTGCCAGAGAGCCCTGTCAACGGACGAATCACTCTTATGAGGTTCGGTGCGTAATTGAAAAGAAATAAAATCATTAGAAACCTCCCGCTTTTACAGTTTTATACGTAATTGTGACAAATATTTTTGCAAAGGTTTGATCCTCACACTTATTGACAATATAAAATAATGTTTATATTCAGGTAAATGGGACACAGAAGCTGTGCCGATAGTGGACGTGGTGCGGTGCGCACTCATCATGGACGAGATAGCTGTAATGCAGCCAAAGCTGCAGATCCTCGGCGTCACCATCATCGTTGACCTGGAGGGGCTTAGCGTGCGACATGTGCGCCAACTCACACCAACAATCGCGGGACAGATCGTCAGCTTAATGGGGGTGAGACGACCGAGTTGTTATGATACCCTGGTTGTTAACACTGACCCCTCAGTGAAAGTGGTGTACCAAGTTTTTTTTAATGCCAGTTTTAAATAATTGCACAGCGCCATCTTATGAAAGATACAAGACATACGTTTCATAAGTTTTTAATTTTATAGATTGATATATTAAAGTTTTTTTGTTTTGTAGAAAAAACACAAGTAAGAAAATTATTACATGTCTCATCGTTCATTACAGGTCAACTTTCCTCTTCTAATGCACGGCTTGCACATAATAAACTACAATTGGATACTCCACACTTTCTTCTACGTTTTCAAGCAGTTCATACCGAGCGCAGCATGGAGCCGCATGCATTTCCACGGCTACGACATGTCATCTCTCCACAAACACATCGACCCTACCGCTCTACCGCCGGAATATGGTGGCACATGTCGGCATGTTATATCTACAGAAGAATGGCTAAGAAAAGTCAACATGTATAAAGACGATTTTATGGTACAAGAATTGAGGGCTCTAGGATTCACTGTTGAGGACTAGGATAATATAAACTTGGAGTTATCATCAAAGTTACTGAAGAGGACTCTTGAGGATCTGTGCATTTAAAGTATTTAAATATAATGTTACGACATAAAATATAAAGAACAAGACGAGCCAAACAAGAATGTGGGGACCAAGTAAAATATCGATGATATTACTATGAAATGTCAATTATAATAAATTAATAATAGAATAATCATAAATATTATTTATTTATTCCCACTGGTATCCAACATCACCATCCACTGATAAATGGATAGGTCATTGCTTGGGAATAATAGCGTTTGCTTCGTTTCAACTCGAACGCGCCATTTGATGTTAATATGACAGTTTTAATTCGAAATTTTATCACAGCTGTAAATGGCTATCGTCAACGCCAAAATGGCGTAAAAATCAAATAGGCACAAAAAACCGTCGTCTATGTTTGGTGCTTAAAAACTTGCTTCGTACTTACGATGAACAATATATAGAAAATTATATAATATATAGATTGTTATGGTTTTAAATGTCCAGGCTTGTAGCGCCTCAGATGATGACGATGATGATGAAATAGATCGATATGATATTGATTTGGTTATCATCCTCGTAGTGTATTTAATTTTTAAACACCATCTATTTACAACAGAGCACAACTTTTATAGAGACGACATCTTTTAATAAGAGTTTGTTAACCAAACTTTGGGCGCTTATGGCAGATGACAGTAGAAACTTAACGAACGATTTACTAGGATATCATAAGTTGGATGTTGCAGTTATTGCTTGCTAACTGGCACTTTAGTTAGGGGCACATATTTATGAAATGAAAATAAGAAAAGGTATCGAGAATACCTATCTTTAATTAATAGAAATTGCACATCGCAACTATGATTGTTAACATTGTAATATTGATATCGAATCAAAAATTCATACTTTTATAGTATATGTTAACTCTAACCGCCGCTAGATGACACTGTAGCAAAAATTGTGTATATGTGTTTCAGCTCAACTTCTTTCTATTTGAATCACAAGCAAAGACCTATTGTTGTCTCTTTTATTCTCTGTGAAAGAAACAGAGATATAAAATCTGTTAAATGTCTGCCCCGTCTACAGAACAAAGCGGCCATTTTGTGACCAACCAGTAATTTGACGAATATATACTAGGATAGTATGATATTGTTAATTTACAATTGGCGTCATTATTATTACAACGATATCCAGATCCAGATCCGGTCAAACTATGGCCATGATGATTTGCAATTTACGCTAGAAATAAATCAAAATATTTTTTTTCTTCTAGTTGACGAAATAAAAACAAAATGGAAGACTCTATAAACAAATTAAATTAAATTATATTTTCATCACTTTTCTTCATTTATCAGTATGCCAGGGGGGGACTGTGCAGCGATTATCGAATGTCATGAACATGGGCTGGATTCGTCAATCGAAATTTAACGAACGAATTACTAGGATAACATAAACAACAAGAGGTACAAGTAGACTTGGAGGCGTGTACCCGAAAAACACCTCCTACTATCAAAAGTCGCCTATTTTTGTAAAGAGATATTTTATAATGTTTCTTCCGATAAGTATGCAATTCATAAAGAAAGAAATGAAGAATATTCACTCATTTTTTATAATTAATATAGAGATAGATAATATATAATTTAAAGATAAACAATCACAAAATAAAGGAAATTAAATTTGTGTAAATTAAGTATGTGTACAATGTAAAAAAATGTGTGTTTAAATAAAATTGCACATAATTTTTCATATTTCATTTCCTTTTTATGTATAATCGTGTACGCTAACGCCATCTATTAGCTAAAAGCATTTTGTTTTGTTATTTTCTTCATCCACGTTTAGATTTTTGTCATCGATTTTTAAATTTCGTTTTTTAAAGTCATTGTGTACTAGGGTAACATGAATGATTTACTATGGTGATTTCGTTGCAATTCTTCCTCTATTTCATCTATGATGAAATCAGTCTGCATATTCAATAAACTTTCATCGGTATTTTCTCGGTTTTCGAATGAATCGTCAAAATCAAAGTAATCCAACATAGACGGTATTTCGTTATTGTATCCAAAGTTGTATATCCTAGGACCATTTCTCATTTGACTTGGCATCTCCTTAGTTCCATGAAGTACGAGAGTTAATGGTCCAATATTACCCGTGTTTTGTTCATTAGTCTGTAATAAACACGTGATTGATTGACTTTTGTTAATTATTATCAAGCAGCAAAACTGATTACACTAATTTAAAAACATTTTGTTTTTAAATGAAACTATAAAAAACGAAATTATGTTTCTCTTTACCGTGTCTTCAAATGTAGCGCACCAAACACCATCGGCGCGCTCCCCCCACGTAGCTACCGAGGTCAGCGGCCAGTTCACGAAACCAGCTGTAGATGTGTCGCGTGGTCTTGCGCTCAGTAATTGCACTGTCGTTCCTAAAAAAATGGAGACTCAAAGGAAAACGAATCGTATGCCACTGGTATTAGGTTCAGAGTTGAGTCGAAGTCACAATGGAAAATATATAAATAAACATATAAACACAACTATATAAACACTGATAAGCGCTAACCACCAGTTTTTGTTATGTCACAATGTATTGTGCCCAACTACCAGGTTAACATAAAACACAAGGAGATTAATACAACACAATTACCTTGAGGTGACGTTAAATATATTTCCAAGGCTCCTCGTCGCTTGTGCTCAGCATTCACTACAAGTTCCACATGCTCGATGTAGTTGACACCGCAATTTTCAACGTAAATTTTGATATTAACACTTTTTGCCGTTGTAATTTTACTGTCGGCTTCATTTAGACTATGGAGGAAAAAATAGAAATGGTTTTTAACAGAGTTTTAAGTGATTTTTTTACTTATGTTCCAAAAACAGCGGAAATCATCAAAGATCACTTTGATGTCTAAAACGGTTTCATTAGTTTATAAAGCTTTAATAATTTATAACTATCAAATCGTTTCCATTTTTTATATTTCATGTCTAAAACGGTACTATGAGTAAATAAACCGTACGGTATGGCCGCCGCTTGTTTTTTTTTCTTTTTCGCGTCGTTCGTGTTAGATAACCATTGCGACGCTTGTACTAGGAGATAATAAATGCTCACTGGTAATGGTAATCGTGCGAGCGAGTTGAAGTCGCATTACCTCTCGTTCTCTCGGTACGATATGGCTATTACGCGTGCTTTATCAGTGGGATAGAAAGAGATAGAACGTCATGACGCTATTCCTCCGTCTTCCATATGAATAATACACATACATACTTATAAACGCGAATGTTTGTATGTATGTTTGGTGTTGTTAAACGGCTTTACGGATCTCAGTAGCAACGTAGCAGTTCTGATTTAGTATAATTCCACAAGGACATGTTAAGTTGCAAATAATTTGCTTACAAATTGTTTTTGTTTTTAACAATGGCGAATTTTGGCAGCAGCTAGGAATTTTTTGCTCACAGTTTTAAAAATAGCTAAAGTCAATGTCAAAAAACTGCCATAAGATTTGTCCGACGGCAGTTACCAACGCTTGTTTTCCAAAGTTACAAAAATACAATATTGTTCTTGGAACACTTGGTTTACTTTGTGAGCAATCGCCGCGAAACATTCTTATACTAAATATCAGGGCAGCATACTCACCGTGAAGTTTCTATGCGGCAAATGAACTTCTCCGGTACGGTAGTCCAGTTGAGTGCAGACTTAACAATTGCAGCTGCATTGAGGAGCCCGAAACCAAAGCGTATGTCGAAACGAAAACCGGCTCTAAAATAAAAATATAAATAAAAAAAAATATATAGTGAAACTCAATATTATAAATAAGTGACAGTCACATCTATTTAGTTTTTGATTTAATTTAATAATAATACATTTTTTCATCATAAATTATAAGAGAGTTCAAAATTTTATTTGCTTTTAACATAAGAACTTACAAAATGCATAACCATCAGTGAATAAAAAATAATATTTAAATATACCCATTTATTTGCCAACCAGGATTATGAGAGAGAGGCGAGAATTCTGATGTCCATACAATGAGGTGTTGAACATCGCGCCACGTTAAATTTGGACTGAAAAAAATCATTACATTACCGCCTAAGTTTCCAATGACGAAACGTCCATAAAAATTTAATATGTTGTTGTTATCTCAGTTTTTTCAGAAAGAAGAAGGGAGATGAAACCATACTTATACACTAGAAAGGGAAGGCATTGTCTCCTTAAATACAGATTTACTTAGGTAAGGAGCCAAGGCGATATTAATGGTTTAATAATAATAATTTTAGTATGATTTATTATTATTATTTTGTGAATGTTTTCAGCGGAAAGACAATATACGAATTACCCTGTTTTCGAAATTTTGCCGTGGCAGTGGCAGTAGCGTCACATGCTATTTTATGAATTCCTGGTAGAATTTGACCTGAGTTTTGCTGTTTTCAGCATAAATTTCCGCTTCGTCCCTTTTTTTTCTGAGGCGGGGCCGGCACGTGCAAGACACAGTTTGTTACGTCACATTTCGTCTCTGTTACTAGGAGACCATAAAATTGAAGGTGTACGTGCAACGAGTAGCAAGCAAGCTCTGACTTGACGTCAGCTGAGTTGTATATTTTTATATATATAATTCTTCTGTGAGTGTGTATGTCACTGAACTTCTCTCAAACGACTGGACCGATTTTGATAAAAAAATTTGTGTGTGTTCAAGGGGATCTGGGGATGGTTTAGATTCACAATTTTGTCCGCTGGACAATGTTTTTTAATTAATTTTTAATTTATTAGTAGTTGTTGATTTTGGAATGTTTTACATTGGATCCGACAGACGGCGCTACCATCGCAGTGTCAAATTTTAAATAATATTCGAATTCTAATTTTTTTTTTAATAGACAGGACAACGTCTGTCGGGTCCGCTAGTTTTCAATAAAACAATAGTAGAATTTTTGTCAATTTAGATATCTACTTATTTAAGTACCTAAATATTTATATTGGAGTATCGAAATAACTAAATATGATCGAAGTTGCATAAATTTTATTACATTTTAAATATTGGTTTTTCGTTATCTAGATAGGCAGATATATCATATTTACGAATTATTTTTTTTGATGTTACATATAGACATTCTAATTTTATTAATATGTATTATTTACAATATACACATAGAAACGCATACTTACTTCGGCTTATGGTCTCCTAGTTGCAAAGACGAATCATGACGTAACAAATGTTGTCTTGTTCGTCGGGGAGAGAGCAAAGCAGCTAAAACTCAGGTCAACTTCTACCAGGCTTTCATAAATAGCGTACCAGCACTGATATTGGTTAACCTTGTGAGACACTGCTATATATTAAATGGATAGGCGTTTGCTTGGAAACAAGAGATTTTCATATGTTCCGATTCAAGGGCGCTTCGTTGATGTTACGCGACATTTAATTCTCTTTATTATTAGTGCGTATCTGTACCACCGATACAAACCGCTACAATCAGCGCCAAAATGGCGTAAATCAAATAGGCACAAAATACTACTCTTATAGCCAATCCATTTTTAAAAGTCCGAACGTCATATACCGATCGATTGTGAACAGCGTCTGTATAATTCCAGTGAAATTATTATAATCTTAAAACATAAAATATTTTTTGATGAAAGGAAATAGACACCAACTTAGCTTCTAAAGCGAGGGCGATAATCCCAGCAGCTAGCGGTGCCGCAGCAGAAGTGCCCGTATGCTTAAGAGTACATGAGTCGTTTGTGTCGGTGGTAGCCTAAAACACCAACGGTTAAATTGAAAACTAGTAATTAATATTTCGTTTGTAATAAAAACTTTTTGTTGACGTACTATTTTTTGATCCTTGTAAGCACCGGAGGAATATGCCGTGGCTAACGTAGATGAACAAATTTCCCCGTACCAGGGAAACAGACCTTGTTGCGATGCACTTCCAATCGAAATTGTATAAATACTAGATGAATATCTGCAAATGAATTTTATGAAAGTGAAATTTTCATTTTATTTAATGTACGAGAAAAAAATCTAGTGAGTGATCATTGCAGTTGTATTGTTTCGTTATAGAAATGTATTAACACTTTAACTGCCAGTGTAATAAAAAAAGGTTGACATATAAGTTTAAGCTAAAATGTATTTGAAACACTATCTAAGTTTTTATGGTTAAGCCCTAAAATTTTAAATCTTACCCATCACAATTGCAATTGTCGCTGTGACCACCACCGTTGCCGTTAGCCCATACATAGATGCATCCTTTGCCACCACGACCCTTAAAAAATTACCACGTCCTTTTAAAAAATGTTAATAAAATGTACGTAAAATAACGTACGTAAAAATTAAAAACCTTTGACACTCCACGCTTTAATGCTTCGACGGCAAGTCTTCCTGGACCTTCTACTGTACGCCCGTCATCATTTGGACCCCAAGAGGCGCTATAAATGTCAACTTTATTCCATGCGTAACCTGAAATATGTCTAATTCGTAATAGCGCCATCTATCATTCTAGTCTTACATCAGTAACAATAAACTTGTTCAATGGAAAATGTCAAGTATTCATGTAATTTATGAATGCCCAGTAGAAGTGGACTAAACATTGTTCAAAAGTTGAGGAAACTGGGCGCACGCTCCTCCTCTCCTCAAACTTCGCCGCCGCCTTTTCTTCCTTCCCGGCAAGAAACAGCAACTGTTACGTCATATTTTGCCTCCGATACTAGGATGGCATAAATTTCGAGTTGGTATGAACGAATGACCAACTATAAAATTTATCAATGTACTTACACACTACTACGTCAAATGACATTGAAAGGCATTCAACCATTCAAGTCACAAACAATGTTGTCGACGCAAAAAAAAATTCTAGTGTTGACAGCATACTATACTATTAAAACACAAAAATTACTATAACATTAAATTATTTTATTTAAACCCTATTATAGTAAATAAAACAAGAGTGACAATTATGCTAATTAATTTAGTTGTCTAATGTGAGACTTTTTAGTCCAAAACAAAATTAAGTATGCCTGCCGCCCGCCATCTTTGGCCATTTTCTATCTACATTGACAGCTGGTCCGTTCGCGCATGGCATTTCGTGCTCAACATGGCGATCAAACGTACTAGGGCAGCATAAAACAAAAGATATCAGCTTTAATTTACCTATCGCCTCGCCCTCTATGCGGTCGGTTATACGTCCGTCGAGCATTCGGACTCCGCCTACTTTGGCGCCGAAAGACACGCCCACGCCGCATTTTCCATTATTAGCGGTCATCACTATCTAAAAATGAATGAAATTAATGCTTTTTTACTTCTAATTGTATTTAATTGTATATGTATTTAATACGTATTTAATTTCATACTTACCTCTCCCGCACACCGAGTTCCATGTGAATTTCGATTTTGTTCGTCCTGTGTAGGATAAGGATCCGAATCGTGATCATTACAGTCCCAACTGATTTCTGGGTCCTAGTAAATGCGAATTTAAAAAACTGTTTAAATAAATAATATTTGTTCTTTAAAAAAAAACAAAGTCGACACTTCAAATTATCATTAATTTGAACACTATTCTATATCAACGTTTGTAGTGAGGTGGGGGGAGGGGCCTGTCATATGCGCGCAACTGGACGTTACCGGTGCGACGCTTGGGCCGCCAAGATACCAGGAATGCAGAAAGACTAAGATATGAATGTTGGAATTCCATGAAACGCTGACATACTAGGGAAGAAAGAGATGGCATTCTAAACCAAAGCCTGGTTCGAAAGCGACGCATATAATGTGACGTCATCACTGTGCAAAACGACATTCATAATTTCTGGACATAACACTATATAGTATTTATTTCCTTGATTTTCTGCGTAATTAAAAAAACCTTTACCCGACTGAAGGTATAAAACGAATTTACACCTTCCTAATTATTTAAAGATATTCGTCACTTTAAATTTACTTTCTTTTGTAAAAAAAATATTTTGTTACCATCATTAATTACAGTTAGTTACATCGATGCTTATAATGGAATCGCGTCAGAAGATACAAAAATGAAGAAACAACCACCGCCTTTTTGCTACGGAAACTTCCATCAAGCGCGTCTGTAGTACTAGGGCAGCATAGGCATTACGTAGTTATCACGCAGATCGGTGTGGTTGTACTCTAGGCCGTCGTCCAATACGGAGACGCGCACTCCCCGCCCCGTGATACCCATTTGATATACTGGCAAAACGTTCAAATCCAACCTGGGTAGATCTTGGTTCGTTCTGGTATCTTGCTGGAATATAATTAAATTAAACAATAAATATTAATATTTATAAAGAAAAAAAATAAGAGGAAGGTGAGAAAAATATACGTAGGTTTCCCGAAATAATAAATCTTTTTACTGACATAACACAAGAATGTTTTTATTTATTTTAAAACGTTTTCAAGTTATGCTCACCAAATACCACTGGTATCTCCATAGCTCGTCGTTAAATAAAGCCGTTCGTCTGACAGCATCTCTTTTCTCTCTCTTACTTTGAGAAGAATTCGTATCTGGAGGATTTTCTATCCTTTTCACTCTATGTACCTCTCTGTCTGGGTCGTATGGGGGGTATCGTTTTACCCGGGATTTTACAAAAGACTGTTCGGCCCATCTGATCTGAATTAAAAACAGATTAGGAACGATTAGGTTTAAGAATTTGTTTAAACATTTTACAACAAGAAATATTTCAGTTAACGTAACATTTAAGCGTTCCAGATTTAAATTAAGCAGCGAATAGCGAATTAAATTGTAATAAGTTTTTTATTATAAAATAAGAGAAACAGGAAATACTGTCCACAATACAAGCCAAACAACAAAGCAAAGAGATAACGCACACTGACGTTTGTTTACGTTCACTTGTAGATGACGTAATTTCGCTGAATTGCTCAAACAAAATCCAGGCCAATGACACTAGGCAACGAACACCACGTGTAAAGCAGTCACCATGTACCAGGATAGCATGTAATTATAGAACCATTCAATGTTTTTTGTACCCACCCTGCTGTCACTTTCGAGCGTGTTGGTATGCTGTGTTGGTGTGCGTCGCTGTTTGTAGTGCTCGTATGCTCGGAATGTGTACGTGTTCGGGAATCCTAGTACCTGTGAATGACAATCACATGACGCTTTGTAAAATAGAGTTTTTAAAATTTTTAGAGAGTTCATAAAATTTAAATACAAAATGTATTTTCCCTTATTTGCGTTTTGTCTATTTAGATCGTGACATAATTTGTATAGTACTTAGTCAAAGTAAAACTAAAAACTTCTCGTTAAGAAAATAATCCGATAAATTCCTAGAAAATACGATAAAACATCGTTACTTATTTATTACCTTGAAGAGTGAGACCTATAAATCAAAGTACAGTACAATTTTTCATAAAATACAAAATGTCTGTATTTCATGGAAAATAATATCAACACACATATTATTACTAAATTATTTCTTCATTCGCTTCTACTGTCGTTCCACAATCATAATGCAAATGCACTGCAATCAGCAAATGCATCCTTGAGTTTATCCACTCCTGGTGGATGACGTTCAAACAATGTGATGTAGGCGGCGCTCTCCGACGCGCAACGTCGCACGAGACGACCGGCATCAAAGAAATAAAATTAAAGTTGTTATTGCAAAGTTTTGTCAGTTTTGATCTTTCTTAGCGGTTATTTTCTTTGTGTTGTTTCATTCATTTAGCGATATAATTAATAAAGTTTAAATACATGTTTTCGTAATTTTTAGGTACTACCATAGTCGCCATCTGTTATGAACGATGAAAACTTGGTTTGTATGGTTAAATAAAATTATAAATTGAGCACTTCGTGGCTTATTACTACTATTATAAAATAAAAATGTAGTAAAGTCTAAAATTATTGTTTAAAATTTTTAATATTTCAAAGATTTCTTTCGAGCGTTCGTTTGCATTGACAAGTGCCACCATCTTACATTGAAATTGTGCCATCATGTGACGTCTGCAACAAGAGATTGTACTAGGACAGCATAAACGCAAGACGAGGTAACATGACGCCTAGACGATGCGACACACATGTTACTGATCAGTGTGTTGTGGAACACCTCATACTATTCAATACAGTAGCGGTACGCTATAGCGTGACTATCCTCACAAATACACGCAAAAGAAAACTATGATTCAAATTGTTTTATATACCGTACATCTAGGATTTCTTTTTCTTTGTTGTGTTTAATTTTATTTATTAGCTCTATAAACATAAACAAAAAAAAAATTTCAATATTCATTAAATTATTGTAGTTCAATATTATCTAAAATCTTACACACGTCAATAAAACAGCAGTGTTGGTGGTATCCATATGCCACACATGCGAAACGGGACTCATACTCATTGGACCCATGTGAGTTTTCACAATCACGTATGTACCGGGAGAACAGGAAGGTCCAGGAAGTTGTATATGGACACGTATGTGTATACTGGGGTGGGTGTAGGCACTGCGCGTACTCGAAGGGTGCGTTGGGTGAAGGTCGTTGACTTGTGAGTAAACTAGTAAAGGGTACAAATTACGTACCAATTTGTTTGTCTTTTGAAATGACATTTAAAAAAAACTTTATCGGTTTTTACAAGTAATAGATATAATTTATTTTATAATGCCTTTACTAGGCCTGTTTTAATACCGGGGCAATGAGAAAATAAAAATAATGTGAAATAGAAACGGAAACCTTTGGGCTGTATTTTCCCAGCACTAATAGCAGTATATGATGTCATACTCTTTTATCTTTACGTAGTTCTTGTTGTTTATGGTAGCCTAGTACTTCGTTCGTTAAGTTTCGATTGACGAGGAACTCATTGATCGACAACTTTTTTGGTAGCAAAGAGTGCTTCTTTATAGAAAAAGTAATCGTAATCCTTGTTAATAAAGTTTTAAATCAAACAAAGAGAGAAGCGCCGTTGCGGTGACATACAGCGAGGTGATCGTCTTGAGTATATAAGAAAATTTAATTCGAGAAGCCTTAACGATTTCGAAAATTTCTTAATTAAAAAGAATTAAATTATGATTCCACATTAGCAAACGTCGTTTGAGTTATCTAAATCTTTTTTTAACTTTAATTTCGCTTTAAATATTGAAAACTGCACAACAAGATGCCTACTTGTATGTTTTTTGAGCGATTACTTCTTATTGATACAAGATGGCGCCTTTTTCATTCTGTTTTATTGAGGCCTCAACGTCCGATGTTTTTTCGTTCATACTAGTATCAAATCAATATGTTCTACTCAATATGTATTTCAGGACATATATTTAAATACATAGTATATTTGTATTTCTTTGTTTATGCCTCTAAGTTAATTAAAATGACACTAATAAAAAACAATCAACATGCACAGATGAGTAAAAGTTATAAGAAATGCAGACGCAAATTGAAGTAGATTGCGATTTACATCAACATCACGAAAATAATATCATCTAACGTTTCTAATGCACATGTAAGCTCTTATGCAAGCCTGATATACATTTAAATTTTCATGGAAATTGTGTAAAATAGAACTTCCCAATTTTATGATATCCTAGTAAGTTGTTTACATTGTTGTGTAACTACGACGACCGAACATCGCACAAGAATATCCAAAAGGAGGTTGGTTACATCGTTGCTTTTTCTGCTTTTTTTTCTAGCTATCTAAAATATTTTAAGTAGCCAAGGTTAATTAATATTATCATAATTAAAGGGCTTGTTCATTAAATTCAAAATAAAACATTAGATTATAATTTTAACCGAAACCAATTACAACAGTTCCACAACAATTTACGCATATAAGCTCCGCCTCCGCGTAATTCATTGAGACGGTTACAACTACATTGATGATATACTATGACGTGAGTGTCAACTTTCTCAGGGCTCTGTAAGCCTGGTACAAGCGTCGCCGAAACTGCCGTTAGCGACGGCTACTGACAGTCGGCGCTGTAAGTGACAGACGACGACGGATAGATAGATAGATGGCACTAACCTCTGGTCCTCTAGACTGGCTAAATGCCGTGGTATTTCGTACCTATTTGATTTCCGCCATTTTTGCGCTGAGATTTTGCGTAGAGGATGGCGGTAGTATAAGGTAAGCCGCTTTTTAAATCGGAACGCGGTATTTTCAAGCAGAGTTCTGTCCATATCTATAGGAGGTCAGTGTTAGATACTGAAAGAAAAGCTATTCTTTTGTCTTCTTTTAAATTACCATTCGCATAATGACAAAGCATTTGGATGGAAATTACCATACAGGAATTATGCGTAGGATGTTGTGGTATTTATTTTTTAATCTTGCGTTTTGTTCTACTGTTTTTCCACTAGGTAAGTCAGACACAAATCAGGGGCAATTAGCGTCTAGACGGCTAACTAGAGACGACTGACGTGACGTAAATCTATTTAGGATAAATGAATTTCACGCGGACGCACGGCGTAGGCGTAACAGAGGCGTTATTCGAGTATTTTTATTACAATAAAGCTTCTATAACTAACATTTATTTTTGTTTCGTCATTTGCATTTCAAATTCAATAACTTCTTAGAAATAATTACATGAAAACGTCAAAAATGGAAGTTAGTGCTAATTAATAGCGAAAATCAGCAAGTTTTAAGAATCTTGTAAGCAATATATTATTTGATTAATCACGTTCTAAATGCCAAGTTGCTGAGCCTTAGACGTGACAGCGTGACAAATTGTCTGGACAAATTGAAACAAATAAAGCCCACTAAATAAACATTCTATTCATGTGTTAGACTGTCAATGTGGGATGCTTCGTATATTGCGAATTGAGATTCTAATTATTCTGTAGAAATAATGATAGATTAGCAATAAGAATTGATTTATTTATTTGCTGTTTTCTAACTCTATTAAAACAGCGCCATCTATCAACAACTTGCAAAATCGGGCAGAAAATCATATCAAGAGTCAATAATTACTCCATATGTTTCTATGAAACATACTACAAAAAACGTAAGTATTACACAATTTACATATTTATAAGACATAACATGGAAATTGTTGCCGAAGATTGTGTCAATCACAAAATATTCATTTAAAAACAACAATATATAAATAACTAGTAACAACGCCATCTATTAATAGTTTAATAAACAAAACTAGATCCATAGTTTTGTACGATTATTGTAGACCTTTTAATTCATTTAAAATAGACTAATAATTGGTTAAGACAATAAATACTTCTTTAATAAAAAAAAATATATATCATCTACGCAACTTAGACCTGTTTTATTTGCTATTACGTATTTACGATGATTTTTCTTTTGAATTTAATTAAGTGATGGAGTGACGAAATGTGACATTTGCACACAGAGCGGAGTGATAACGCTGGCCAATACACCGTCAATAGTTATCAATTGATGGCCACTCGAAATGGGCCGGCGTCAGAGCTTTGATTCGCTATCTCGGTTGGCCACTCGGCCACCCGGCCACCCACAATCTATATTCAAGTGCTTTGTATGTTTCGGAAATGAGCTTTTATCTTCATACTTTTCAACAAAAATGTAGCTTTTATTAAGTAATTGAGCTTTTACGTTATTAAGCGAAATACGATTAGCCTTACTAAATAATTTTTTAAGAAAAAAAATCAAGTTGTCGTACAGAGTTGCAAAATAAATAAATAATGTATTATATTTCTAATCCTTCTAAAGATATGAAATTAAATTTGACCATCTAAACAAACTTTATACAAATATTATAAAAAGGGAAAGACAGGACTGTCTTTTTGTTTTCCTGCATTGAATAGACGCCGAAACTACGGTACCGATTTAAATTTCTTTCACTGTTGGAAAAATAGACATTCTCAAGTGACATAGGCACATTATTGTTAGATTTTTTTTTAATTGTACGCGGACGAAGTCGTAGGAATTAGATAGACAAGAAAATTTCCCTATTTTATTCCTTCAAAGGAGATCTACCAAAAATTATACGAAATAAATTTAAATAAATGAAACGATGAATACATTTTAAACTCGTTTTATTTTTAATTAAAAGCAAGATCCATCTTGACATTTTCCTGGTAAAATTGTTCGATGTAAAGTATCAATTTTAAATTGTTTTACAATTTATAATTCGCGAACTAATTTCCTTTTCTTTTTTTAAGCTTATGAAAGTTATGTACAAACCTTTCCTTCCGGTTGCCTCTAGAAGAGGGATACACAAACTTTCCTTCACAACTTGTAAACCTCAACTTTCTTACCTCCATCGTACAACCCCACCACATCATCCGTGAACCCCGGAGAGTAGGAGCTTGTCTGGACAACTCATAAAATCGTTTGCCTACAATCTCTCGTCACTACTTTTGTCCTACTGACCTTGGGATATTATGTTTTCCTAGTCAATTACTTGTGACATCTTGTAGCGCAAATTGTTAAATCGATTTTGACGAGTGAGATGCATCGTTATTATATCGATTTTGAGGTAATTTTATTAGTAATTTTCTTTGTTTTATGTCATAAGGTTAAGCAGTCAATTAAAAGTCACATAAATTCGCCAAAATAGCGAAGCGACCGCTGCCCATAGACATCAGCAGTAGCAGAAGCGTCCTACCTTCAATCGACAGAGGAGGGGACGCACAGAAAAAGGTAATTTAATTAACAACAGTTACTGAATTGATTAAGAAAATATAGAAATAGGCTTTTGATACATCTTGGGGCTTAAAGGACTAATTCGGTCAGTCCCAGTCGACGTCTTTGGGCACGTTTCGTAAACCAATTATAATTAGATTTTTCTTAATTGTTATTTGACGAATATTAATTATTATTTCTCATGTTAATTATTTGAACATAAGCAAGTTATAAATAATTTAAAATCAATTTCTTATCTTTTTAATTATGTACTTTTTAAATATTTTTTTCTTAAATTAAAATCGTTATATTCAAATAAAAACACGGTCGAGATCCGTCCAAAAATCAAACTGTCTAAAATCCAACAAGAGTGTCTATAAATAGTTCAAATGTATAGTTTGTTTTAGGTTCCGTTAAAAGCTAGAAAAAAGTTATTTATTTCCTAGAGTAAAAAATTTAAAACATTTTATAAAAAAAAATGTTTTAAAATTAAGCATTAAGGAATCATAATCGACTCACCGGTCCTGCAAACTCGTAACCAAGCTGCAAAGCGATCAGCTGCGCGACCTGGTCACCGCCATCAACTTCCACAGTCCACTCATCGATGAGATCCTTTGAGGTCTCAAGGCCATTGTGTAAACTATGATAACTATGTTCTCCTGGTACCCATGAGTCGTAATTTGACTTTACAGAAATTACCAAACCATAGATTAATAAAATAAATAAAAGAATTTCTATTACAAAAGACATTTGATTTTTTTTAATTAAAGCAAAAAAAAATTTTTTTTCGAGAAAAGCGTTCACCGGACGACGCGATGTAGCCCGGACGAGAGACGCGTTCAAATGAAAGTAAAATGTTGGGGACTTTTTTCAATGGAAGTTAATTCGTTCAATAATAAAACAATCTTTGGTATTTTACAGTTTAATGGATAAAATGTCCTTAGATAAATAACTACTGTCTTAAGTGACATTTAAACAGTTTTTTAAACGTTATAAATTCTTTTTTTCTATCCAATTTTTCTAATTCAAGTACTTATTTATAATTCATTATTCCTGAAGTAGTCTGTCGCCTACTATAATAAGATTAATAAATATTTATGTAACTATGTCATTTGTTAAGCAAAGATTTATTCCGACATAATAAATATGAAAATATATTTAAACCAACAATAGCTCACTGGTTAAGGGTACGGACATTCTATCATGTGGTCATAAGTTCAAATCACATTCGACTTTTGCTGTGATATACCTTTTTTCTTTTTTTTTCAGAGAGGAATGCTTTATGCATATTCCGCGCCCCGGGGGGATGCGGTAGTTATGTGGGATTCTCCTCCATAGCGGAGGCATACCCACAAAAACTCTCTGTTCCTCCAATGCATCGGAAGGGCACGCTTTCGCTCTCGTCCGCGGCCCCTACCGCGCCAGCTGCCGAGGCAGCTCCCTCTCGGAGGGAGGCAGCCCTCAGTCGCCGGTGATGGACTCCCCCGTGTCCATTGCTGTGATATACCTAGACCTTAGTTGGATTGGTTACAGGATATATAAATAACCTACTTGTCGCCCATGACTCCGTCTGCGCGGAATTAAAAAAACTTATTTACCAGCCTATGTGTTCTTCCAGGTTATGTTCTACATCTGTGCCAAATTTTACCGCGATCTATACAACCGTTCTGGAGATATCTGAAAAAACATCCATCGATTCATCATCTGTACATCCAAACGTTCGCTATAACAGTTGTAAGAAGATTATTAAGGAAAACTTTTTAATTATGCAAACATTTTGATACAAATAGAATTTCGGACACGTTGAAATAGAAAACTGTAGTTATTGAAACAAACAACTTTCCTTCTACATTTTAAAACTCAATATCACATATCATCATCAGCTCACTATACGTCCCCACTGAGGAGCTCAGAGCCTACCCTAAGTAATATAATACGGTTAAAAACTTTTATAACGAGAAAAAAACCTGAATAAGAATGTTCAATTGAATTTAACCATTTATTTTCTTCCACTGCCTGATATTTGTAAAAAAAAACATATTTTTTTACAATAATGTGGATTACGAATTTTGTTTTTATTTTTTTCGGTTGAAACTCACCGTAAAAGAATTCGCAATCAGCCAGTATTGTTTATGTTACAGATAATAGAAGATTAAAAATAAATGTGTAAAGGTTAGTGTACATATTGCACAACCGGCAGTGTGGCAGTGGGCCGCGCCGGGATCTGGCCCTGAGCTGCGCCAGTGTAAACAAACCATATATCTCCGGATTACGTCTAGTGTGGCCTCACTTGCATTGAGACCAGGAATCTTAGTTAATCAGATTTATAATCTCAAAACTATAAGATCGATTTAAAATAAAAAAAAATCATTCAAACTTTCGTGAGACATTATACTAAACTAATATATAAACACGGCTAAACACTCACGTATATTCATCCGGTGGTTCTCACTCAGAGTGAGCGACGGGCCGCGTCCGCAAAATAATACCAGTACCACTCATCCTGATGAAGGACCCCCGATGGGCTCGAAACTAGTCGGTACAGCCACCGGACGAATATACGAGAGTGTTTAGCCGTGTTTATATATCAGTTTTAAAAAAATCCATTAGAATGCTACAGTATCCTTGAGTAATATAGTATTTTGAAGAAGCGAGAAATTCCACAAAATGGCGTCTGGTACGTATTACAGTATTTTAGGTTTTTAATTTATAAGTTTGAATATTTTTCTTGTCCTATAACCAAGTATTTTGCGTCTTAATTGCACTCCCCCGGAAGTCCTGGATCATAGTAGTCGGATAAATTAATTGCATAATGAAACATTCATAAAAACAATGTATCACAACGGAGTGCATAATTTCGGTCAGCAGATAACACTATCGAAGGAACACTGCTTCTCAAACTTTCAGTACTTTCTAAAATAATTTTGTAATAATTAAAAATGCAAGTTATAATAATGAATATCCCTATTTGTTTAGTTAATTAACTACACTATTCCGCAATAAATAATATTAGCTGAACTTAAAACTAAACTATTTAACATTCCATATCTAATATAATAATTTTCAAAAATTCAACTGTTTTAAATTTGCTCCGCCATCTTGTAAATCGCAGTGACGTCACGATGATTTTGACAAACAGTTTAAAATTTATTTTGTTTTGTGTACCAAGGGAATTATTTGTCAAGGAGACCAGTATTAAGAAGTAAACGAACAATTTGACATATCTTTTAGAAACTGGTTGTAAGTGCCTCTGTACAATTAAGCCAAAATATGACACACAAGAGAGAAAGGGAACATTGAGATTTTTTTATTAATTTCATAGATTTAAATAATTAGATCTTTTAGCAAATAGTATGGTCACCCGAAACGTAACACGCACGATCGTCCATGGAATCAGCAACGACTCTTGCCTACTGTAACGCCACGCATCGAGTCTATTTCGAGAACTCTAGCCGGACAGTGCCTGTCAAACTTATTAAAGATTTTTTATTACGATAAATAGACACCGTAATTACGTTGTGTACTTGGACAAAAGTATTTGTTGATTTTCAAAGAAGTATAAGTAGGTAAAAGTCTTTGTTCAAAGAGTAACAGATGAACACAATTGGAGTTTTAACGTTAGTCAAATTATCTGTAAAAACTAATTAATGAGTTAGAGATCGTTAATAGAAAAGCTTTATATTTGTCAGTTGTAAATGTAGAGGGAATATAATTTGCTAATAATGCTTGCAGTTAATTGATGAATAGTCCTCTGTATTGCTTATCAAAGCATCGTCTTACGCTAAATGGGTCGCGGTGCGTCTGCGCACTCTATTAGCTCAGGATTAATCAGTGAATCGCTAAATGTAATTTAATACTGCACTTTTAAAGACGAGTCTAATTTAAAATAGTTTTTTTTTACTTTTTTGTACTCAGTCAGTTCTTTCATTAATCAAACACAAGTACAATATATACTTAGGTACATCATTAAGACAAAAAATGGGTAATGAATTTTAACAGAATATATTAACATTAAGCAAAAATTGTCAGTTGAAATTATTTTCAGTAAAATAAAAAAAAGTTAAAAACAATAAAGTTTGAATATCACTATCGAAACGCATATCCGCGCGGGCGCAGAACCGCAGTCGCGATGCGCGCGCCGGTCGAGCACGCGGCCTGCGCCGCGCTCCTGTTGTGCGCTGCCGCCCTGGTACTCTGCCACCAGGACGACAGAGGATACCACGCTGAGAACGGCTACCACGCTGACGACGGCTACACTCACGAGGACGCTATCGATGTGTGAGTGATCACCCATCACCCTAGTTCAGTGATCATTTATGTGATGAATAAAAAGTTATCGATCAAAGAATATTTACTCCTAGTCAATATTTCTCGCGGTTGCTAAGTTTTACTTAGACAAAGATCTTAAAATAAAATATGAGTCAAGGAATTCTTTTTCTTTGATCCTTCAGTTTGCGGAAGTCTGTTGTAAAATTGTTCGCGAATTTACAAAGTACATGAAGACATTTTTCTTGGATTACATCCAGAATATTAATTTATACAACATTGTGTATTTTAAAAAATGCGGATATTTTACTCTACTTACGTAATTTTAATTTCGCACCATTAATATTACTTGCATAATTTTATTAGTGACCAATATTTAAGCGTTAAAACATTCTCTGAAAAATTTAAAAAAATAATAAAAAAGTTACAATTACTATCTTATTTTCTTACTTTATTCAGTTACAAAGGAAATATATATTTTTTTGTATTGTAAAATCTCGTGTAATGAAATGTGTGCATCATAATTAATGTGTAGAAATTAAAAATAAAACAATGAAAAAAAATTAAAGAAAAGTTTTCAGCACTTTCTGGATTACTAAACTAAATTAATTTAAAATAATAATAATATAACATAAATTAGGATGAAAAGTTATCTAGGATTTTTCATTTTTAACGAATATATAAAAGATAAATACACACAAACCTTCATTGTTATCAAAATTGTACATAAAGAGAATAGGTACATAAAATAAGTTAATAATTCCAGATTTCTATATATATTTTATTCTACTTTTTTTTACAAAATAGAACTAAATACATATATAACTAAATTAAAGTACGTTTTTAATCGACTTCAAAAAGAAGGAGGTCATGAATTCGTCCGTATTTTTTTATGTGTGTTACCGCGTAACTCCGCCCTTGGTGCTTCGATTTTTAATTTTTTTTTGATCGAAGGCCTTCAGGTGGGTTCCATTTTTTTATTAATTTTAAAACTGACTAAAAGTTTAGTAGATTTTTATCAGTCAGTACTTATCGCTTACTTAACTATTAAGGGCTTAATACATCAAGATAAATTTAACAAAGCTTTTAACTCAAGTTCACTTGATATAAAGCGCCATTGTGGCATCCAGTCTGACGAGCTGGTTACTAAGATATGTGTGAATACAATGCATAGTTTGATCGTGTGTTTTCATTGCAACAACACCAGGATAAAACATATCGCTATCTCATCTTGTTGAAAGAGAACGAGAGGGATGGCAATATTGTATAAGAAACGACTAATTGTTAACGTTATGTTTATTTATTTACTTGAAGTTATGTGTTGCATTTTAATTACTTTAATGATTTAAATATGTCTTTGCGACAGATGTATAAAAATATACATAGTTTCCTTTATAGAGATTTCATTAAATATCTGTTTTATTTTGTACTAATAATTTCATAAATTTCTTTAAATGTTCGACGTTGTGGTCAACATAACAATAGTATTCAGTGGAATATCGTCATAATTAAAACAAAATATTATTTTAAAAAAGTTTTATAAAAAGGTTATTGTTTTAAAACATTTAAAAAAAATATCATTGAAGGAGAAAAAAATTTGTTTCTTTAAGGATCTTTCGGTGTAAAATTAGGCGCGTAAGTTCAGAATATTACGAAGTATTCGTACAAAAAAATTGATGACATTACGTGAACAGGAATTATTGTTAATTATAAAATGTTAGTTATACAATGCTGAGTAATGATGCATTAAATGTGAAAGCGACCTATGATTAGAGAGCTTGGAAGTACACATTGAGATATTGCAAATCATCTTCATACATATTACTTATGTAAGTTGAACGTCCCCTTTATACTACCGGACATACAGATTCCTCTGATTTTAAATGTCCCCTTACCTAAGTAGAAATACGTATTAAGTTATTAAGTAATCATATTGATACGTGAAGTAAAAACTTTGTATTTTGTTAACGTTATTTGACACAGTTAATGTTCAAAAGTGCTTAAATCTATTTTTAATCAGGAATCGGACGAAAAAAATCTTTGTTTAAGAATTATGGTCGATATTAAACTTTTAAGCGACCACTACTCAACTAGGATAATATATTTTTCTTATAAGAAAATGTTAGAAAGGAGAAAAGAACTAGAACTTTGCCTACCATAGACACATACTGTTAAGAAGAAATGCGAAGATAAGTCCACTTCACATCCTGTCTTATTTAATAATTAACTGTCGCCTGCGAATCCGACCGCGCGGAATTAAAAAACGTAATTAATAATTAGTATGTGTTCTTCCAGACTATGTTCTATACGTAAGCCAAATTTCATCGAGAACAACCTTTCTAAAGATACCTTCCATCTAAACATTCGCATTTATAATATTAGTAAGATAAATATAAGTTCTGCAAGCTTTTAAAAATTTTCATAAGATTACGTGGGCACATGAAAGAGGTAGCTTTTGTAGTACGTGTTGAGTTCAATGATCGACTGATGAATGAAACGCAAAACCCGCGCTTGCGCTTGCGTCTCATGCATACGTCGCTATAAATAGTAAACGCTGCATTTTAACTCGATTCCACGAATTAAAGATTAACTTTAAGCACTTTTAAATTGTTAATTATATCGCAAAACATTCATCTTGATTGTTGATAGACGCATAGATAAATAAAAGTTGTATTGATTAGTGCGGTTACTGGTTACTGTCTCAAAGTTACTATTCATAATAACTTTGTACAGGCGCAATGCATGTTGAAAAGATTAAACATTTTAAACAGAACAAATGCTATGTAGCCAGATATTTATATTGCGGTCAAAACGCGATGTTTTTTTAACGAATCAGCGCTAAGGAAAAATTTTGCATGACACAATGTTGGGGCTAATTGTTCATAAAGTCTTACGTCGTTATCAGATATCTTAAGTGGTCATATATGGTCATATATATATATATATGGCTATTATATGATGTGTGCAGAAGAAATTGAAGGGTCCCTTCGAAATATGATTGCGTAAAAGAATGTGTACAATTCTGCACAAAAGTGTGAAATTTTTTAAATGTTACAAATAAATCATGGTGCAAAAAAGCGATGAGTTCACTCCAGTGACATCACCGGAGTTACAGCGGTCGTGATAATAACCAACTATTTTTATAACAACTCAAGCATTTACACATTAGGTGGTTTGAAGGTGCGGTTTATTAACGCGCGTTTTACGAACCATGATATAGTACGTAAAAATACAGATCTGTGGCTTTAAGAACGCGCCTTTTCATACAAAACGCATAGTGCGTGCTCTTTGTTTGACCGCAAACAAGCGTCACTGTTTGTTTTATAATTTTTTAGGGTGTTTTATCTTTTCATAGAACTGTATTTTTTATAGTTGACATGTTTTCCAACCAACTATAAAATAAAAATGTCATCATCGCTGTAGCTATAATGATTAAGATAATAAAAAGACATTTTACTACGCACTGTATCAGTAACCAAAATAACACATATTTCTTCGCTATAAAGGAGTACTAGAAAATTACTCAGTCATTGAGAGACATTCATTTTTGCCCGATTGAGGAGAGCAATGTTTACACTAATTAAATTGGTGCAGATCGGAGGCGGGCGTAGTGTGCCCAACGGCGCGGCTATTGCGGTCCCGCGAGACTTGCCAGGTGGAGGGCGCGCCAGCGCAGTGCATCCGCCTGCACTGCTGCGACACTTACACACACATCGCGGGACGGTAACGAACTATTGGGAACATTATATACTAGGCAATCATAAGTAAGATAAAACAAGTGTTTCATTGTAGATGCATTCCAAAGAACGTGGAGCCGTGCAGCTTAAAGTTGTGCGAACAGGCGTGCAATATTCGCGGCGGACGTGTGTGGTGCACCTGTCATGACGGCTTCCGTTTCCACGAGAACAACTATCGCAGGAAGTTACAGCCCTACTGCGTCGGTATGTCACCACAAAACATCCCAATCTCACTCTCTCACTAGCCAGCTTAAAAGAGAGCGGTGATCTTTCTTACAGACTTACTTTCTGTTAACACACTACTGTAGTCTATGAGATCCTAGTATTTCATAATTCAGTGAACAGGGTCCTATTTGATGTTTTCAGACGTGGACGAATGCTTGGAGAACAACGGCGGGTGCGAGCAGCAATGCGTGAACGATCCAGGCAGCTTCCACTGCGAGTGCCCACCACCTCTCATCCTCGCACCTGACGGCAGGAAATGCATGCGAAGACTCGCGCTCGCCATACCTGTGGGTAAACTACGCGCTGTCCCTAACATCCTAAGGGACCCCCCTCCTAAGGGATTACCCTTAAGAATTCCCTTAAGGACCACTTAATTACTTGGATTACTGCTTCTTGAGATAAGCTACCGATTTATTTAACTATTCAAACGATGTATTTCCACTGACAAATGCTACTTTAACCATACCTTCGAGTCTGGTAAAGATAACAGGATGACATAACTATCGCTGTATTATTCTCTAAAATCTAATATCCCCAGGAGCCGCTACCGCTAGTTCGGGCGTCATCACGTTGCTACGCGCCGTGCGACTCGGTGACGCTGTTGTCGCGCCGCGTACGTCAACTCGGTGACCAGCTGCGAGCCACGCAACAGGCGCTCAAAAGTCTGCTAGAGAACCCCATACTTAAGGGAGAAGGTAAGAAATTCGAGAGAAAAAAAAAATAACATTACATATGATGACGATGAAATTATGATTTAATAAGATTCGTTGGTTACATATTATGATTCGAATTAGAAAAGAAAAATACTTCTAGATGGCGACAGGTTTGCGGAGGGCACGTTCACTTACCGGGTCCTGGATTCTACCGCGCCGCTAGAGGGCGGTTACTGTCGCTGCGAAAGAGGCCCTAGGGTTAGTAGTTCTTTTTTTTAAACATAACATAAATATTAATTCCTTCATTATGTAAAAATTCGTTGGACTTTTCAATTCTAGGGGCCACCCGGTCCGCCGGGTATGGAGGGACCAAAAGGAGACACGGGTCCTAGAGGCCCGCGGGGGTCAAGGGGGCCCAAAGGCTCCATGGACCTGATGCTGCTCCTCATAGCAGACATCAGGCACGACATTCGTAATCTTGAAGCTCGCGTTTATAAGGAGGGTGAACAGTGAGTGATGACTTTTCAAGTTTTGTTGAATATTTTCACAGTAAAGTAATAGATGGCGCTACTGATATAAACAAATAAAGAACGGACGCAACAAAAATAATGTGTCCAGGTTCGGACTGCTAAAACTAAATATTAATAAATAAAAGAAAACAAATAAAAATAGCTGGTTCTTTTCATGTTATAAAAAATGCTTAAAACTCTACATATTTTCTTATCATGAAGTTGACACTAGATGTCGCTGTGACGAATGTTAATCGCGATATGTTTTTGTTTCAAATCTGCATGAAGTCGCTACGGAGAAAAATTGTCGTCACTCTGGTTTCCCTTCAAAACGTATAAATCTTTCGCCTTTTACTAAAGATTTCCGTGGAGGGGAACACTCAAATGAGTCTTTAATATTTTTGACGCCCTACGTACGTAGGGTAAAAATAGCCTAAACATAATTCTTGCAGTTCGGATTCTTAGTGGTTCGATTCGATCAAAGTCGAGTTGCTTTCGCTCGTGATTGGAGTTAATGTTGAGCATTTCTATATTACACGAAAATAATCGTTGATTACTGATATCATTAATATTGGTCGTTGCTAAACATAACCTTGACGATACACCAAAATATATTTTCCTAGTCCGGAGCGCTTCAACCTGCAGAAGGCGTGGCGCAGACAGAGAAAGCAGGAGAAACAGGAGAGTGAGACGGAGCAAGAGCTGGAGGCGTACACAGCGCCACCTGTACACCAAACTGATGAACGCGTCGAGATTTCGCCCAACGGTAACCACAATTTAGGAACTAAGTACTATAAGAGTTGGCACTTGGTGGCTTAGCTGATCACATGTTGCAGGTCCAAAGATGATTTTTTTATAGCGTCACGTGCGATTTCTATATAAAGTTTATGTCCGAGATGATAGTACGTTTCCTATCCAGGTCTGAACGGCGCGATCCAGCAGTCAGAGTCAACCACAGAGTGGATAGCGGCGCGTTCCTCCCTGGCAGAGATGGACGACAAACTGCGCCAGTTCCACCTCCTCGCGAACACCACCAGCCCGGGAGATGATGACGCAGACACCGACTATGATTATAGCTTCTACTAGGATTACATAACTTAAAAGGATATCAAGTTTTATTTATTACATAATTTTCCCGTCATTCGCCACCAGCTAGGGCAAACTTAAAATGAAAAAAAAAACAAATTCTTACTAGGAACAATACTAAAAGTATATTTTTTTCTTGTCCGTTTTCTACACACACGGATAGAAAATTTTTATTTTCAAATAATACAATAATTAAACATTTATTAAGAGTATCCGAAACCGAGATATGTCTCAGGACCACGCCCAACAATACGTGGTCTTTGCCTACCCCTTTGGGTTACAGGCGTGATTATGTTGAATTAAAACAAATATGTAATTACAATAAATTTAATTGTTATTTCTTAATAATAAGGAATTTAAATCAACTCATGTCTGACCACATTTGTAATATGACGAGTACTTGGCTTGTATCTATGTGGGGACGGAGGGCTGGTACTGTGCGGCGAGACGTTTGAACTCATTGGTCTTGGCATTGTAATCCTTGCTGAAGGGATGGTCAGGGTGAGAGTCCAGCAGCTGAGCCAGATAGCGAGATGATACCTGTTGATATAGGAAATAATTAAATAAGTTTATAAAGTTCTGCGGAATTACAAACTTAATAAGTAGCCTATGTGTTCTTCCAGACTATGTTCTACATCTATGCCAAATTTCAGTGAGATCCGTTAAGTCGTTCTGGGGATCTTTATATAACAAACATCCATCCATCCATAAATCCAAACAATCACATTTACATATTAGTAGGATCGATGAATTCTGGATGACACATTGGTCTGGTCGTTATTTTTCTTATATTTACTTTACACAATGTTGTAATTTTTATTTTAATTTAAGCATTACAAAGAAAACATAAAAATCTACACTTTATATAAAAAAGTGTTCTGTATGTACCTCTGCGGGTTTGCCACTGTGAGCAGCAGTGATAGCTAGACCCAGCAACAGCTCCGGCTGGTGAGGATTTCGCGCCTGCGCCTCACGCAGCATCTGCTCCGCCTCCTCCCACATACCTACACACAAACACATACATACAACAAATCATACTACAAAACCAAAAATAAAATTAACCATTATACATTAAAAAAGTAACTTAAGGTATTTGAAATCAACAATAGAAAACATGACATGAAAATTCGAAAGTTCCCAAAATAAATAACCTCTAGAAGCAGCAGCAGCGGCGCCCACAGCAGCGGGCCCAGCGCCCAGCGCGCCCAGCTTCTCTGACAGCTCCATGATACTGTAGTGTGCGTCTTGCACTCCCGGACCACCCTGTATACAATATTATTTTTATATAGTAAAGTCAGAATAATTAGTCAAAAGCATCTGACCCTGCATAAATATTTGTATATTTTCAAAGTACAATGAGTATAATTAGGCAAAAACATCTAAAACAAACCTTACAAATGCAGATGTACGAAAATGGCTAAAACGCTAGACCACTAGCATTTTATAAAAGTGAACTCATTTTGGGATGTATGTGGCACTGAATATTAATCTTACTAATAAGATGGATGGATATTTGTTAATAGAAATACTGAGAATGCCTTAAGAAATTTCGCTGAAACTTGAAATAGATGTAGAAATTAGTCTAGAAGATTACATAGGCGACTAATTAAGTTATTTATAGTTATGTTCTGTTTTATAAATGGGATACAAGCAATACTACCCAAAGAATTTATGCATATAATATTGCACAATAATAAAATTCAAATGACTTATTTTGCTGCAATCAATAACGGAAGAACACACTATACTTTACCTGTGTCAAGTTGAGCCAAGCTTGTGCCAGCTGTGTTAGTGTACCATCATCTTCTAACAACTTGAGCTGCTTCTTGGCCAGATCCGGTCGGTTCATAGCCAACAAACACTGCAGTGTGAACGAACGCAGTTCCAGTGATTCAGATCCATGTAAGATTCTGAAATAGTTAAAAGTAACACCTTTACATATAAGAGAAAGTTATGTTAGTTACACTATTTATAACTTAAGAACGGCTTTACCAATATGGTTGAAAATTGGTGAGGAAGTAGCTTACAGCCAGGAGACGGACATAGGATACTATCTATTCTTTTTATTTCGAATTTATGCCTTGAAGAGCTGCTTTTTATTTAACTTATCTATATATTAAGTTTTTTTTATATCCACCCGGACGGAGTCCCAAGCGAGAGCTAGTTGATTATAAAATTATTTCGTTTATAGGCTTTACTATCTTGTGTACTAATTATGCTTGTTACAAATTTTCATATGAAAACAAAAAGTAATAAAATAGCAACATATTTTTCTCGCTTATGGAGTGTTTTCTCCTAGCTTGTTGATATTGTCTTGGGAAAATGACTCTCGTTCATAGAATTTTTCACTTATCCAGATTTGACTATGCAATATGAGATTTCTTTATTTGCATATTTTATACCTTCAATGGGAATAGTGGCTCATGTTACAAATACATATATTTTGTAAATTAGTTTTTTTTTCAGTTTTAATTTAATATGTTAAAGGCGAAAGGCGTTGCATGGAAAGGGAAAATATTTTCTTTCTGTGCATCCTCTCCTCCGTCGATTAAAGGTAGGCAATGGATATGCAATTGCGTGTGTCTATGGGCAACGGTCACTTTGCTATTTCAGCGATTTCAGGTTGCCGCTCGCTCATTTGCCTTGCCACCTTTTGAAATAAAAAAAAGGCGAGTCTTACTTTAAAGCTGCTTCATAATTATCCTCATGATAGTAGATGGTTGCAGCGACCAGCAGGAATATATCATTTATAAGTTCTGTACCCTTCGCCACCTGGAAATAATAATAAATAATATTAACAATTATCTTTTAACATATTCAACAGCAATCAGTTAACTGAAATAAAGACCTTCAGTTAAAATATTTACTAAAAAAGATATTTTTAATTTCTACTATAGTTTTATAGACATTCCTTACAACAAACTAGTAATTACTTATTTTTTCCTACCAATCAATGTGTGATATTTTAATTCATTCCACTTTTATTGGCTAGGTAGGACAAATAAAGCTAAATCAATTATAGAGATCACAGAGGGTTTGAAATACTGATGTATGTAGTTTTTCAAAGCTGTGTTTTTACCCTGGCATCAATATCAGCGACAATAACTGGCTTATTTGCTCCCGGTGAGAGATAATCCACAAGTGTCTTCAGCGGCTGCAGCATGGGGTCTGCTGTTTTCAGCTCCTGCATCACGATGCGGAAGTTGCCCTGAGCGATGTAGGACCGGTAGAGGAATGCATCTCGTTGGAGAGCAACTAGAGGTGTTGAAGGCTGAAAATATAATAGGTTATCAATGTATGCGGCTATGTGAACCCTTGACTATTAATCTAAAGTTTACTCGACATATTATTGAGCAATATTATTGTGTGTTGAGCAGGGCGATCGCGGAACGGTTTTGACAGAAGCCGTTTACTTAGAGATGAGCAATAACAATATTATGATGTGATCTAATTTTATTAATGTATTGTATTAATTCACTGTTGTTTTTACTTTATTTTCTTTAAGTTTCCGTCTACTTTCAGTAAAAAATCAACATTTAATTGTCAAATTTTAGTGAAAACATGAAAACACGTCATGGCAGTTTCTTCTGATATTTTACATTTAGTAGGAAGTGTTAACATTGATTTTTTAAATTTAAAATAAAACTCACGGTCACATTTTGCGCTTCGTTTATAGCTTGTTGATAATTTCCAATATAAAAAGCATTTTTAACATCGAATAACTCATCAACATCTTGTTGCTGACGTGCCATTTTGACGTATAACTGACAGTTGAAAGTAGTGTAGCCATTTCAAAATTTTCGTCTTGAAACAAATGATTATTCTGTATTTTAAGTCTATGTGTTATTTTATTATCTTTAGGTTTTATTACAGGTCTCATAAAAAAACATGTTTTCAGGGTAATCTCAAAAATTATTGAAACTAAAAAAAAAAATCTTTATTCGTAAAGTAGGTAAATAACCACGAGAAAGTGAGGTTATCTTTTAATTTGATTAACTACTCATCAAAGCCAAAGAAGGATAAAAAAAGATCGTTTCCATTTTTCTCCAAGTGTAAATGAACTAAAATTTGTCTTATTGTAATTCAAAATGGGGTAACAATACATCTTTCCTAAGTTTTAAATATCTTAACTTCTAAGTGAGCTTAGAAGTCTTCGAAATGTATGGTTTAAGCAAGTGTAAACTTTATAACATAAAACAAAACTTATTAATCATATTAAGTTTTTAATTTAAGTTCAACAAACAATTTTGGATTTCGTGGTGCGTAATTCATACGCCAAATCCTAGTATGTGGGTTAGCCAAAATTATTCCTATGTATATACGAGTAAATACCTTTCTTGTATTACAACTATTTATTTACTTGGATTTAAGAATCCTGGATGCATCTGCGTTTTGAGAAAATCCGTAAAAAATAGACCAAACGGTAACTTTTTTTATTTAACAAAGATTTCATACATCAATCAACTTTACTTGTAAAATTGAGATACATACCTGGCATTCTACCTGGGTAAGTCTTATCTCCTTTCAATGCTCCTCATTGTTATTAAAGCTTTGTACGCATTACTTACGGAGGTCGAAGCAGTTTGTGTAAACAATACACCGAATTTAGTACAAATACGTTTACCTGTACTTATTATTACAATTTTTAAACCTCTTTCATTGTTACAATTTACTTGTAAGTTGTTAAGAAAGGAAATCTTCGTTATTCAATGTATCGTGGGTCGATATAGATTATTTATCGTTCTATTACGTATGTTTAAAACTTTGAGAGATTTCGTCAGTAGTGAAAAATTGTAGATAACATAAGACAAAATATAGCTTAATTATTTATTCATGATGTCAAAGAAGAATTGACGTTTTTTTTTGTGACAATGTCTAAATTATATTATTATCCAACACAATTTCTTTTCTCGATCCCGTTTCATGCATGAAATCTTCAAAATATTTTTTATGATCGATTACTGAAAACGATCGACCCACGTGCTTCTAAAGTTACTACGTAAAAATTACCTCGCAAATATTATAGTTTTTAGTAAGATAATTTTAGAAATAATTTAAAAGATTTAAACATCAATTAAAGTTTATCCTTTCAAAAGATTGTAAGGTGTAAAAAAAACAATCTCTCCTTATCTTTCGTTTTATCTTTTCCTGGAACTTTGAGTTTGAACAATTCAAGTTACCAGGGCACCATAATTTATTAGCACCTGTTCTCTTAACGATATCTAAATTACAAAAGCACTAAAGGTGTCCAAAGCCGTTTAGACATTTACGAGTGAAATTAGTTCATTGTTACATGTTATTGCAGATAACTTTCTTTGTTAAAATCTTCGCTATTTATGTTATTATTTTACAGCTCTTAATCTTACCGAGAAAATGAACGGTGCCCTACTGTCTACCTCTTTTTTACTCATTGCAACAAAGTATTAATGGTGTGGTAAAGTATTTTATTTTACAAAGGTTAAGAATTCGTCAATGGACTTAAATATTAGCAAGTTAGCGTAAAAATTCTAGAAACTTCCCTTGTTGTATATTCAGATATAAATTTTATTTCAAATCCCTTTAAAAAAAAATAGGTTATGTTCACATTGCATCAAGTCAAAAGGCGCGTTTTACGCTTTCTAATTTCTACAGTAATTATATAAACTTTTTTAATATTTAAAACATTTGTCAATTCGAACATGGCGGAGAACTTAATTTAGACCCTACAACAATGCTTGAGCTTTGTTTTGAATAACTCTTGACACAAAATGTTTACTAATTCAAAAACATTAAGCACTTTATAATTGAATACATAAAACAAAAACTAAAAAAGTACGTACAAATATATTAAAACGATCCAATTAAATTTAAAAAAGCAAAAAAAAACGTACATGTATTTGGTGCGTTGTAATGCGTCATATAAATCGTGTAAATGCAGACGCTAAGAAAGCGAGCAGCTTGCGTCGCGACCCTAGCGGCAGATGCAAGGCCCTGAGAAAAGGGACCCACACAATACCTTAAGGGTCAATGGCAAAGTGAATGAAATTTTTGCAATGTGAATTTCGGAAGGCAAATGTTGGGGGACTATTGCGACGGTGGGAACGCGTCTTGCTCTATTTAATTTTATTGTAAACGGTTTTTTATGTAAGTGTGATTTTCGAGTTCATATTAAAGCATATTTCCGTGTTAATAAATATTTACTTTTAAAAGGGTTGACATAAAATAAATAATTATTTAAAATTATACATTTTTATCGTTTTATTACAATGAATGAATCATACCAAAAAATAGCAGAAAAACTTAATTATGTCATTACTTCCTGCGTAACGTCTTTGATATTTTTCCGGTATTATAGAATTCAAACTTTTTTAACGACTCGTAGTTAACCGCGAATGATCTTCGTTGATGGGTATACTGCAGTTGGAGGACACATGCAGGAGTATGTCCCTCCCCCGCATCCCTTTGCATCTTGCCGATACTGTCTTGTTTATTTTCCTATGTCTTTCCAGTGTCTTGTGAGTAATTTCGAGCTCCTGTAAAGTTTTATAGTACTATACGTAGAGGTCAATCCGTGGTTGGTGTTTGTTTCGGTATTGCCCGATAATAATTTGATAAGTTTTTTTTTCTAATTCAAATAAATTTATAGGAAACTTGAGTCAAATGTCAAATAACTTAGATTAATACCTAGTAGTGTAATTTCATAATTTAACTGCTTTTGAAAAATACGTAGAATATACAGCGTGTTCATTTTTACCTCTTTTCATTTAGTGCATGAATGTTCATTTATTTTTGATTTATTTTTATTTTATCTATGTAAAGAAGCAAAGCTGAGTCATTGTCCACACCCACATTACTTCTGTGACCCTGTGCGCGCGTGATTACACGAACTACAATACTCCTGGGGATTTCCTAATATTAAAATAATCATTGTTTTCAAGGTTACATACTTCTAACAAATATTGTCAAATTCATTATTATTAAATTTAACAAAATATTTATAAAATGATTTATTGAATCATTCAATTCCTATAAATATTTACGTCAATTTTAAAATATGTAGATGGATACAGATACCTTAAGACGTAAAATGACAATAAAAAGTTCGTTAAAAAAATCACTAATGTTATGTACGCGTCAATACTGTGTTCAACCGTTGAACATCTGTTATTCGGCAAGTCTTCCAGACCTCAGACACGCGCACTTTCCATAACAATTACCATACAAATCCCTTGCAAACTTCAACTTCCTGTCTACCCCGCCCCCCGCACTTCACCTCTTCAATAATTAGGCGGGTCAATGAACTTAAGAACCAGAAATTATTTGCCCCCATTGTGTAAGTAGTCATTAAATTTTCGCGCCTTATTTTTAAATGGCAAGACTAACGCCCATATTCGCAAGAGAGGATTTCTTTTTTTTTTTTGCTTTTTTATCTATATAAGTTAAAATACCTAATAGAATTCATTCATTCAAGTTATTCCAAAGATCTAAAGATATCATTAAAACCAATTTGCCAGATATTAAAAATATTATTTTATAATAAGTAGTGCGTGTGTTAAAAGCCCCGTTTCCTTGCTAAACCACAGACTTTCATTTTCCAGGTAGACAGGAAGTTCAATTTAAAACGATCGAGTTCATCCGCCGACTTGCTGTATTGTAATTCAAAAATTGTTTTTTTTTATTTTTCATAATTTATTTGTGAACGGAAATTTATTATTTTTGACCTTTATTTTTTATTGTATAGCTCTTTACAAACGTTCTTTACTTTCTTTTTAAGACATTACTCATGATGTAGTTTTAATCGAGTACCACCGCATTCCCTTAAGTAGTAGGCAGAGATAAAAGATTTTCATTTGATGCTGTCCTGAAAACCCTTGCATCCACGAGCAAACCGAGTGTTGCCATTGTCCAACCAATTTAAAATGTTACTTAAGATCTCCCATATTAACTTTAATATTTTTTTATTATTAACCCCTCAGTAAACAATATATTGTAACATAATACATGGCTTTAAGGTGCATTCAGAAGCTTTTAAGTCATACAGCGCCGCCTAGCTGACAGACGTGACCTCACTCGTCACCGCGAGGACCAGGCTGACAGCTGCACTACGAGACAATAAGACTCAAGAATGACATGTCAGGAGTAAGGAGCGAGCTCTCACGGCCGCTGTCGCCCTATTATACTGTAAAAACATGTTATTTTGTATTTATCTACGTATAGAAAAATTGGTCCTATACATACGTATTGCTTATGTTTTTCTTTTCTTGAAGGAAATAAAAAAAGCAATTATCAAAGGGTAAGAATACTACCGGGTAATGTTCATAAACACGTTATTAGTTAGGTTACTGGCTTTTATTATAAATAAATGGGAAAGTGTACGTACAACTCTTTCCTTCGTATGGAGACGAAGTATCTTTATTTAGAAAGCCTATTTTTATAATAATAGTACATAAATCATTATAAATGTCATCAATTTGTTAATTGACGTCAATTGGTATAATGGCTTTCATTTTTTTTAGTAATTTATTTGATTTTTTAATATAGAATTAGTCGCGGACTTCGGCCGCTTACATCTTTTGTATTTTTTTCTTTTCTTGACAGTACATTGTCATCAAATAAAACATTTTTTATAATAAGTTGCTCAAAAAAACCGGAAGAAGTACAGCAAGCGAGTCGGGAAGCTGTTTGATAGTTTAAAAATTGATTCCCCAGACTGAGACAAGATATCCGGCCGATCGCGAGAAAGTATGGTACACTCAGTGACAAAATTATTAGTAACATTCGCAAAGGTGAAAAAAGCAAATTAGATATTTTTGATTCCCTATCGTTTGCGCAATATAAGAATGTAGTTACATTTGTTTATTATCGCGTTTTGTCCATAACGATACATACAAACAGACAAACAGACAATTGTAAAACATAATATTTTGATTTCGTCTACAGTTTTAAGTCATTCTATTGATTTATTAATAGATGATTAAAAAAACTACAAAGTAAATTTAATATTAACTTTCGCATGCGAAACCTACACTAGGGACATAACAATTATTGACTCTGAGTGAGGTAAAGTAAGAGTTATTGTTTTTAACGGTATTTTTATATATACCTTAACCACAGAATCTCATATTATACATACGTACCGTATGTTCGCGACTATACATACGTACGAAAAAAAGACGCCAAGTTCACAATAGTGCGCCTCGCATCTGCTATCCGGCGTTTTATAAGCAGATGTTCTCAAAAGGCCCGAGTAAAAAAATCACTACCTGCCTGCACTCATTGTAGTACTTGCTTCAACTTGAGAAGGTTCGCACAGGGTGGCCATGATATATTGAATATCCAAGAATTCTACGTAAATTAGGCAATTTTAGGCCTTGGTTTAATAGGATTAAGTTTGTTAGTAATTGCTTTTTTTAGTTGTTGACGTATTTCAGTTATAAGGGAAATTCAATTTTTAAAATTTTTGTCTGTTTTCTGCTTGCATTACCGCGTTTGTTCTCCAATACGAAGAAATGAATTTTGAAGGGACCAATTTTACTGGAAAGTAGCTTTAAGTGCGCGGGAGGAACTTTGTTTACTTTTTTTAACAATTATTCTGCGCTGACGAGGTGATTAGCCAGCGTTACCTATAAATAATATTTCAGAGTCTCATTAGAATCATAGTCACCCTATCATTTTGTATACGAAATAAAGTAGAAACCTAAAGATTTCATACGCGTCCATTCTTATTTCGACAACAAGGAGATCGTAATTGTGTTAGTTGTTCCTCTCTGAAGACGTACCCTTGGCGCTTTTCTTCCATCACCAATTGTTCAATGAACACGCAAACAAAGCGTGATAACTTTCGGAATGCAATAATAACAAAAACCTTTTTACTCCTGCGTAATAACAAAAAAGTCACAAAAGAATCAATCTACGATAATACTTTGTGATTAAACTGATGCGACAATTTCCAGAAATATTAGTGAATATTTTTTTTTCTACTAGTATTAGGAAGAAAATTCGATAATGTGCCAGTGTATTGACGCAACACTAGCCTTACTAAAATACCGACGTTTATGTCCCCTCTCTATTCATTCTGACACAGGACTTTGTAAGGAAAGCACGTCATTCACGCTAAAGGATTCTATAATAATTAATAATGTCTAAAACTAGGCACTTAGAGTATTACAGGAAGACGATTATATGCATTTAAATAAGAAGGTGAATACTAACTCATGTTACTATCAATTTCTATCAAAATATTTTTCAACTAGCTGCCGCCCATAACTACGTTAGCGCGTATTAAAATGAATTATATATAATATAACCTATGTATTCTTCCAGACTATGTTCTACACATATGTCAAATTTCAACCTGATCCATACAGCTGTGCTTGAGATACTTTCAAACAAACATCCATCCACCCATTCATCTAAACGCATGTATAATGTTAGTAAGAAGTAAGATTAACGAATTCTGTCGTATAAGTCTTGTTTGTTTATAATATTTGTAGGTTAGATTTTTTAATGGAAAAATTACTTCTGGAAATACAGTTTAGTTACGATATAAGACAATAGTTATTAACAAAATAATACCTATATTATATATAATAAGGCCTATGCCTTGAGAGTGAATGTGTATGTTGACCTTACAATGAAAAGGATGTGAGCTATGAAAGATAATACGATGGTGAAATCCAATCGAGCCTCGCAGCATCCTGCCAAGCTTTTTAAATTGTTTGAATATGAACAGATGTTGATTATATACTGGTATACATACGCAAACCTTTAATTTTATCTTCTTACTAATATTGTGAATGTAAATGAATAAATGGATGTTTGTTTGAAGGTATATCCAGAACAGCTGAACGGATCTCAATGAAATTTGGCATATATAGAGAACAAAGTCGCGGACGACAGCTAGTTTTATATAAAAATTATAATATTAGAAGATAACGTATCTTAAAATAGGTTAGATTTAAGAATTTACTTTTCCTGTAATGTGATATGGACCTTTTATAAATACAATTAAGGTTTAATTTGGATCGTACATTTTGTAATCCTTGGAACAAGGATAATTATGTAGTCATTGTTGTGACGTAGGCTGTAGACTGCTAATTATGTACTTAGTTATTTATTATGCGTTAATGTAAACCGAGAGCTATGTTATTATAGACCAGCTGAACATTTTACGACAGATGTTATACAAAGAAAGCATCAATATTCTTTCTGCCTTGTTCAGAGATATTTAATGATTACTAAGGAAGGAATTATACTAAGAAACTACTTGAGCGACCATTAAAGGTAATATTTTATAGTTACACTAGCTGTTCCCGCGATTCCGTCCGCGCGGGATTAAAAAATAGATAGCCTATTCTCAGACCTTTTTTTTTCAGAGGGGAATGCTTTATGCATACTCCGCGCCCCGGGGGGGACGCGGTAGTTATGTGGGATTCTCCTCCATAACGGAGGCATACCCACTAAACCCCTCTGTTCCTCCAACGCATCGGGACGGGACCACGGGCACGCTTTCGCTCTCGTCCGCGGCCCCGTCTGCAGCCTATTCTCAGACCTGCTGAATATATACATAGATGGATGGATGTTTGAAGATATCTCCAGGACGGTTGAATGGATCTCGATGAAATTTGACATACATATTATATATAAATACAGTCTGAAAGAACACAAAAGCTACAAATTATTTTTTTTTAATTCCGCGCGGACGAACTGGCGGGAGACAGCAGATGATGATTTTATGGAACTAGCATTAGAAAAAGTGCCCACAATAACGCAATCCGAATAACTTTGAGTGGTTTATAAATACATAAATAATTTTTCATACTTAAGGCGAAGTAAAAACTGATAAAACTTACTTAAAAAAAAGACTTAAGTTCTTGTAGAAACCTCGCTACAATCCATGAATATACTAAAAGCTTGTGAAAAACATTTGTGTCAAGGCGTCGAAGTAAAATTTCCCATGCAACCCTTGTACCGAATCTAAATTTATTCTAATAATAAAAATAATATCCCTTTGTCTGTCGGGACAAGGTCTTACTGTGACCTAAAACACTTTTCTAGTATAAGCTGACATGTTTAGTGCGAGAGAAAGTTAAGCAAATATACTTTTGTATTAAATAGTTAATGCAGCTGTATTCTACTTAGAAATAGATTTTTTAAAGAGTTTTCATATTTTTTGTGGAGTAAATATTTATCTTATTAATATTCATCATCAGCTCAATATACGTCCCCACCGAGGGGCTCGGAGCCTACCCTAAGTTAAGGGTGATTAGGCCATAGTCCACCACGCTGGCCAAGTGCGGGTTGGTTGACTTCACACATATCTTTGAATTTCTTCTCAGATATGTGCAGGTTGCATCACGATGTTTTCCTTCACCGTAAGAACGTCGAATAAATGTACATATGTAAATCGGTAATCGAAAAACGCATTGGTACATGGCGGGATTCGAACCCAGGACCTGCAGATTGCAAGTCAAGTGCGTGACCCCTGAGCCACCGACGATCCAATTAATATTATAAATGCGAAAGTTTAGATGGATGCATGTTAGTAAAAAGGTATCTCCAGAACGGTGCATGGATATCGCTGATTAGGCATATATGTAGAACATAGTCTGGAAGAACACAGACCACTAATTATTTTTTTTAATTTCACGTGGACGGATTCAGCCAGCTAGTATATTCCAATAAAATAGGTTCTATATTTTACACTCATAGTATATTTGATTTTTAATTTGTAAGTGTTAAGTTAATAAGGCATCGTATACAAGAATTTTAGTACTTTAGAGATTTTATTCTTTGTTTTACGATTTTGTCTGTTTGAAAACAAATTCAACAGAAAATTCAATCGTTTACCGGTCAACCGGATGTTTAAGTTAACGGAATTAAATCTAATATTTTTATAAAAAATTAAAAAGGATATTATTCAACACTTATTTATATAAAACACCGCATTGAATACACATTTAGTCACAGCAAGCGAGACGACTGAATGCATCTACAAAGGGTATGAATACATGTCTAGACTTTTTGTGAGGTCTAGCATTCACTTGCAAAAAAAAAAGGAGTCTCACTCCCAGTATTGAACAGATGTAAATCGTAATGGTCCTGGTAAACAGACAGGAAACCAGTCTTTATCTAAAAAAATGGTTGGTTTAAGCTTTTAATGTAGGACTTCACTGTTTTTACTCATTTTAATAATACAGAAGCTATTATTTCATTTAAGAGAAACAGAAACGTTAATTAATGAGTTAGTTAGTGGATTTCGAATATAACAAATTTAGTTTGTTAAAAGTGTAGACAATTTTTTGGGTAAAGCATTTAAAAAGGTGAATTAAATACCAATTCTTAAACAATAAAAATATTTAAAAAGTTATATTTTAATACTTAATTATTTATTGTTTAAGATAATTACTTTTCTTTATGAATTAATAATTGACAAAAGTATCGCGTGTCACCATTTTGGCGCCACTCGTGTCATTTCCACGGGACGCATTTTAAAGAACCTGCAAATGAGAGTGAATAACCTAATTCCTACATGCTCGTTGCGAAAAGGGTTAACGTAGTTGATTATTATTTTAGCAGTGTAGTAATTTCTTATTCGCTTCATTATAGAAACGAACGAAAACTATTATGTAATCTTTTAAAAAAAATTACAAAAAAATAAGCTTATTCGATAATAATTCGATAAACAAACAACCAACAAAACAACACGTTGTCAAACAACACGAGTTTCATAAATGTATTTTTTCAATTGTTATCGCTTTTAATTAAATGAATAAGAGAAAATAATTCTACGCATGGGTTTATATGAAGTACAGATACAGTACGGTTCGTCTGGGTTGTACGGCGGAGTACGAGATTGCACACAAGTTGCGTGGCGTGCGTAAGTACCTGCGGCAAGTTACGGCCCGGCCAGGGCGGCAGGGCGGGCGGAAGCTGCGTCGCAGCCCGCCTTATTGCAGTCGCGTCGCCCCCTCCCGGCCGTCGGCCCGCGCCTCGCGCCCCCGCCCCACCACCCCGCAACGAACCGCCGGGCGCGTGCGCCCGCCGGCCGGCAACTCAGTTCAACGCCGCGCCGCGACCGTACCGCACGTGTGTTCATGACAAACCGCGGCGTTTAAAAACGATCGAACGCGTCTCACCAATATTTTCACGAGTGACACGAGAGGGCGACCTCTCTTAGCCGACAAGATTGCTTCTCAAGTGGAAATGCCGTCGAGCCTGTTCGGCGAGCTGGGCGGCGGTGGGCTGGTGGAGGACCAGAGCGCTTTCCGGCTGGCGCTGGAGCTGAGCATGCTGAGCCTTGGCGAGCCGATGCCGACGACAAACCCCTTGGCAAGCCCCATCGGATTCGCTCCGCCGCCCGACGACCGCGCCAAGAAGTCGCAGAACATGACGGAGTGCGTGCCGGTGCCCTCCTCGGAGCACGTCGCAGAGATCGTCGGCAGACAAGGTACCGTATGTTTGAGGTTAGGAAGCGACCGGCGCCGCGCGCCCCCGCCACCCTTACATAAGGGCGCACGTGTCGCGCCGGCTCGCTCAGGTTATGTTCGAATGAATGTACGACACCCTCGGAGCGACTCCGTCTTAATTACACATAACAATTACTTTTTGTTTGTTTACCCTCTCAAAACAGTTTGTCGGAATGTCCCTCGTCTCAACACATGTCTTAAAATTTGTATGAACATTGTCTAAACGTTATGATACTGTGTTTTCGTAACAAAACTGATTCTTGAATAATTGCTGCAATGGATTATTCGAGATCTTAAAAATCTATCTAATTTCTCGCTTCGAGACGTAGCATTTCGAATCGGTTATAGTAGAAAAAAATAACGTCGGATCTAATTAAGAGGTAGAATTCGACAAAAAATGATATCCCGAGGGATGTTGTGATTCTCGGACGAGGGTTGCGTAAAAAATTCCGACAAAGTGCGCCGAGAAGCGAACCTTATCTGAGACTAATTTCTCGAAATGTGCATAGCACAGGATTTGCAGCGGAGGAAAAACATTGTGAACCTGAAAATTCTATCATCGCTCCAAGGATGTTCGTCGTTTCCGTTGAATGTTTTAAAAAATTCGTTAATTGTAGGTAGATTTTGTTCATGCAACTGTTTTATTTATTAACATTTGGTCGAGAGTAAAGTTCTTTTGCGTCATTATGCTGCATTATTTATTTCAATTTTTTTTGCTAGATTACTCGTTTATTTATATTTTATTGTATGTAAGTCTGTACGTTATTAGTATTAAATAGTTTTATCACAAAAATGTCGTCATCCCGTATTTAGTTTGGTACGTAAATGTTTTTGTATAATTGTATGTAATTAATTTTTTAATGCGCTTATCGGTTTGTACGGTGAACCCCACAACATTGCGCCTTAGAACAACTAACAGTATCAAAATAATGAAGGCCGCGCATATTTAATTTGACTAAGGGTTGTCACCTAACGAATACACAATTTTGAATTTCGAACGAATTTTATTTTATAGCAAACGTGCGAATATCCATTTTAATAGGTCAGTCTAGTAAATGACTATGAACACATAATAATACAATCTGTCATATTAATGTTGTTGGTATGTCTTACTCGTATATTAAGTTGTAATTTTTACTATATTTATGATTCACTAGCTTTTGACTAGTGAATCATAAATATAGTAGACTAGACTAGACTTCCTTCATCTGGTTGGTATTTAATATAACACATTATTTTGAACAAGTATAAATATTAAAAAGAAAAAGGGCATTCGATATTTGGTAATTTAAAATGTTATTTTCATGTCACATTTGTTAAAACAGATTGTTAAGCAAATTAAAGTTCTGAGACGTAAACAATTTTCGATTTAAAAAAATATTTTCTTATGTGGCAACCCTAGCTGTAAAGATACTAGTAAAGTTGCCGCAACGAATGCCTGTTTCGTATAAAATACAAAATAGGTAATTAGTTTAGTGGGCATCGTGAATATATTTGGGGATATCTTTGAATTGAGTTGTTACTGCGTCACGCATCGCGGCAGCGGTGTTTGGGCGCGACCTGCATTGTCAAAGGTGACAACGTACCACTCTAATAAATTGACTCATATCGTTTATGGTTCAATAAAAGCATATTAAAGAAACCATAAATCATAGAGTTTATTATTTAATCAATTAAAATTTGATCATTTGAAAAAAGAACTATAGACGAGAACTAACGTTTTAAATTTGAATTTTGTTAAAACAGCTGTCTGCTTATATTTATTCTCGCAATAAGATCGTTTCTACTAAATAAAGTTGTCCAAATAAATACAAGACCGCAAATTTAGTGAAACGGGTAAATGTCGAGACATTTTAATTGTTCTTGTCTCAAATTAAAGTAAAATTTATTTTCGTAAACTGACAGTTGATAATTTCACTTTAGCTAGACACGTCAACTAGTAAAATGCCTTAAATATTTTAGCAATTTTAATTCCTTAGCAATAATTATAAGTATTTTTATTAAGCTCATATTAAAAATATTGAAATTCGGCATATATTAATATGTTCTAAATTGTCTATAGTACGATTTGTTCAACTACACACCGACATGAGCGACTATTATTAAATGCTTACACTAATTTCACACGAGGGCAAAACAATAAGGCAGAGCAGTAGTACACTGCAAGTACTTCCATTATTGGAACGCGTACACCAAGATGTTATTGTGCGTTTAAACAATAGTAGTACTGTTCTGTCCTGCTACTCTGCCTTACTGTTCCGCACTCGTGTAAAGTTACTGGGGGAGGAGAGGACGCGATCCGCACGGGGTCAATATACAGAGTATAACTCTGTCACACACGGCTCATACGAGAAATACTTATGTTGTTCATTTTACATTCTATAGTAGGGACTGCTTGAGGTTTACTATAGTGGCAGAATGACCTATGTTGCTTTTGTTTAAAAAATTGTCACCATCTTATTAACGTGAAATCGTTTGACAGCTGGTGACAGTTAACAGTTTATCTTTTTTAATATCATAGAAATATATTTATTATCTGTTACACTATTTCAATATATAGGACTTAAATAAATACTTATAAAAATCTATGTATCAGACGTGCAAAGAGATGCAATTTAATTAAGAACAGGTATTAGGCGGTCGGCCATGCGATGTTTGCGAGGTCTTTTTAAATCGGTTGCTCGGCTTCAGACGGAGGTGCATTCCGCTGGAAACTTTTCCCATAGCGAAGAACAATAATACACAATTATAGTGGACTATATCGCAGTACATTCCGTGGCGTTTCCAGACGAAGCTCGTAAAGGCCGAGCAAAAAATCCACCAACAAGTTGCAACCTTGTCTCAGTACAGAGAGCTGCATTCGGTTAAAGAACTCTGCCGGGGCTCGCTGCCCTTTAAAGTGACAAGGTGGTAAAGCGAGCATTTTGTATTATGTGGGTTACGTCGTTATATTTAGGTCGTTTCGTTCGGGCATCGGCGTTCGTTCGAATGTTTTAGTTCTGCGAGACGGCATGCACTTTTGTTTTTCGTTCGTCGGCGGGAATTAACTGTGGTTTGGCTTTTCGATTTATTTTATGTTGGTAGTGTACTCGACAGTGACTAGCGGCTGCATTTGCGTGTAAGTTGGTACTTCTGCATGATCTAAAAAGTCGTTGCATCCTAGTCGTTTACAATGTAGTTTAAAAATGTTTGTTTTGTCTCCCATACCCTTAATTAGTTTTATACACATATTATAAACGTTAATAAGCATGTTCCAAAATTTTCTGTTTATATAAGCATTGCATAAATTAATAAAACTTTATCTTTAGGCCAATTCAAAACATAAAACGTAAATAAAATCAGCGGATATCTTAATATGCGGCTTAACCTGAATGGTGTAATTGAGATAAAAAAAATATGAACTGGTAACCCTTGTAAGGGTCCATTAAGCAAATGGGATGCTTTAAAGTTTCGTGTTTCACTCGGAACATTGCAAAATTACACGCAAATAAGTTGTAAGGGCAATTACAGCAACTGCCACCATATCGGCGTGAAGGGCGAAGTCCCATTACAACTTATTATTTATAATAGCTCCAATGAAAGATTTATTTTCATCGACGTACTTTTTAATATTGAGAATACAGTGATTGAGATTGTCAAGGATATGATTTAAATTGAACGTCTGATTTTCAATCAACAAGACCTTCGCGAAGATTCAGACAAATTTGCAAGAAAGTTCATACTAAACATAGTACACAAACTACATTTAAATATAATAAATTTTATCAATCTCCATATAACAAACAAAGCTCAAGGTCCATTAATCCTGGTATAGTTTTGATCGCCATTTTTGTGGCAGAAAAAAAAACCCACCAGGAATTATATAAAAACTCTTTGGAGGAATTATATAAAAACTCTTCCTTTTTGTAGTTGATGCGTGTTCACAATGGAACGGTAAGATCGTAGAATGGTAGAAATTCAATACGCACTTAACAAAAGTTCGTTTTCAAGGGACTTGTTTTCTTGGTACTTGATCACAAATACGATTTTCTGCGCTGCCGTGTCTGTGGGCACGTTTTATTTTTGTCTGGTTGTTTTTATGCATGCGTTTTGTGTTTATTGAAAGGCGTAATAGATTTTTTTTTAGATTATTTACTTTGTAGTCTCAAGGGCTGCTTTAGTAAGGTTTTGGAGATTTAATCTTGTAAGGACCGGATATAAACGAGACGTTTATCTCTGGTAAAGTCAAGAAAAAGTTTTTGTAGTATTGTATATTTAAACTATGCATATAGCAGATTATTGAGGTTACTTTATTTTATTTCATACTTATGATGATTCTTCTATTTAAGTGTAGATGTCCGTATCTTCAATCCATAGACAAGTTTTACTTAAAAGTCGTTGGACAAGGTTAAATAATTATTTTCCCATTCGGTTAGTTGGAATATTACTCTATATACCTTTTAGTTTATTTACGAACAGCGAAAATACAAAATTATCTTCGCTTGACTTATTCATAAATGTCATTTCAATGGAATTATTAAACTTGTTTTTTTTAATAGTTTATTCGCTATAATTACGAACACCTCTGAAAGTAATATCCGTATTGAAATAAAACAAGAGAAGTACCAGTTAACAATGTAATTGCCAGACTGCGGGGTAGTCGGGAAAAAATAGTAAAAAGAGAACAAGGTACAACGCACCGGGGCAGGTGCTAGTTGAGGACAAAGAGCGATTTCAATACAACATTTTGAATTCCTCTCAAAACATAATTACGACCTTATAACTACGCACTTTCAATGACATGAATGTAAAGTGTGCACATCCTTTATGACAAATCGCTTTACCAAGCAATTTCGACCTTAGTCCTTAAACAATAAGGTGGTGCCAGTTGGCAAAAGTGAAGCTTTGTTTGTACGGAATGACATGTGTTTGAGACAACGCAATATACCAAAAGGAGGTTGTTTAAAATTCTCGAGTTTACGCGCGGACAGGCGGTGACGTCACGTCCGGCGTCGCCTCGCTCTGCTATCGATGTCCGATTGTTGCGATGCGATCGTCGGCGGCTTTGATGGTTTTGATTTGTGGTAGCGCGCCGGGTTGTCGTGTCGTGCGACTTGTAAATTTCGGTGTCGTACGACCTCGCGCGTGTCATGCGGGAGCTTTTGATGCAACTCCACAATAAACCATATGATTTTAATAATACACTAGTGGTTGCACGCTACTTTGTCAGCGCGGAATAAAAAAGGAGCCTATGAAAAGCCCACGTGCATCACCTACAGTTACGTCAAAATTGGTCTAGCTGTTCCGGAGATAAAACTTCCGGACAGATATACAGACAGACAAAAATAAAAAAATGGCTTTACGTTATCAGCAACGCTTACCAGACGCTTTAATAACGACTTTTCACTATGTGTTGTATTTTTTGGTATTAACCCAAATGAAAATGAGAAACAAACCGGAAACTGTTCATTATGTTACTTTAGAATCCAGTTATTTCATCTAGTTCAAAATATTTTGCCGTTAAATAAGTCACGATGAATAGACAAACAATTTCTTAGTGGACCCGCAACATATCTCATTGTCACAAATACCCTACTCATTGCTCCCGACTGGCTCTCAGTATTTTAAATATGAAATAGGCCATAACAAAGTTTCCAAAGCGTCGCAGTGAGTAATTCGTCCCCGTCAGTCAAAGCCGGTTCCGCTGACGACCGCCAGGACCGGTTCCACATCATTGACTGCCAACCCCTCTCTCTGCCTCCCCCCGTACCTCTACTCATCATTTTGATACAAGTTTTTTTACTATAGAGCGTGTGTAACTCTCGATTTTGTACATGTTTTGAGACATTTTTGTCGTAATGCTACCATTTTGTACCGATTTGCAAAATATAGCATGTTTTAATTATTTTAGAGCGTATGAGTTACTTTCATGTAGTACTTGCATGTTATTATTTTTTAAGTAAGACGTAAAAATTAACAATAACGAGTACTTGTTGTAAACATCAAATGAAAGAGAAAATAATGTAAGGCACACGTGCGAGTGGAATGTACTAAGACCGCAACACCGGCTAGTAGTCGGCGAGAGGGAATCGACGAGATTCGCAGTGCGGCGCGGCGTGCGTTCCGGTCGACGCCACCGCGCTCAGGGTCAAGGCTTCGGCTCCTGCCCGCTGCTGGCCGCCTAGTACGCGCGGGGAGCGTCGACGCCCGCAGTCCAGCGGAAACGGAGCGCTAAAAGCGAATCTGCACCATACTTATCTTGCAGCTTTCCCACGACTTTTGTACTGCAGACATTGTCAGACTCGACCTTAGTTTGTATCCATATTTCTCTAGATATCTTCGCTGTAAATTGTGCTATATCCGCACGAGCGATGCAACATGACGCCTTGTTTGTCGCCGGGCAATACAAATGTCAACATTGATATTAAAACTCTTTCAATAATCGCTAAATCGGTTGTTAAGCGGCCGGCCGCTATTACTTTAACAAGATTACACAAATCTCCTCTATCCGTTGACAATTTTTGAATGAAACTACTCGGGACGAGAAAAAAATAAACGAGCATATGGTCCCGCCGCGGAGTCGTCCCGAAATTCCAGGGCCACGTTTTTTCTGTAACTTGACAGATGCATTCTGGGACGCCGCTAACCGACCGCATCTTGCGTCCTTATCGTTCGCTCGGAAATGAGATCTATGGCGCGTCCGCGGCGACCAAATCGGGGGTTATTTTAAGGTGGATTAGGCCATCCTTGTCGCTCGCCGTGGCGCCAACGCCTGGGAAAAGGCCGCTCGCTCGCTCCTGTTTATATTGCACGGTGTAGCAGCATTCTTAAACATGGCTACTTTTTGTTTTTGTAACTGGGCGATCTAGCGACGGAGCGCAACACGGCGCGACCTCCGGTGCATGCGGCATCGAAGACGCCGGGTGACGTCACGCCGCGCCGGCACCCCCGCGTCTGCGAAACTTAGGGACCCTAATGAATGACTTCCTAATTGCCGCGCTACCACAAATAAGCCCATAATCCGGTGCGAAAGCCGTCACCGTTTAATAGTGGACCTTGGGCCGTTTCGTTTCTGAGCTGCAAATCGATCGACGGACGTCTGGTGACGAGTGCTTATGGTCGCGAGTGATTATTAGTTGCGCGGCTATCGAGTACTAAGCGCCGAGAGGCGGAGATATAAAATGGAGTCTTATTACATAGTCATTGAATTGAGTTTAATTTGCTTGCGTGGTTGGCGCGCGACCGACCGCTATACAAGTGTCTGCAGCGACGTTAGGGGCGACAAGTCGATGTGCTTCCCGCACTAATGTTGACAACAATCCATCTAGCGCTGTCAGCCGGCGCCGCGAATTAGACTCACTCCCATTTCGATTTACTCATCGTCCAGAGCTTGCAATGAGCGGCCACGTTGCTACTTCCATTAGTCTCCGGCCGGCGATCGTTTCTGAGAGATCGTGCAATTTCAGAGCGAGATTAATTTATTTGTCGCGGACTACATTATGTTGAGAGTAAAAAGGCGTCGCGTTTGTTTTTCTCTCGAAGGTTTAATGACAGACAGGATATGATGATGTGTCGGTGTCAAAGTCCCGGCCGCGACGCGCAGATGTGCGAAATGTCGTCGACACAAGAATGCGGCCGCTCTAGCCGTGTGCATGTGGACTCAACCCGCTCCACTGGACATACGCAATTGTTTTAAAGCTCAATTAACTGTAACCAGTTCGTCATTATCAATACTTGATCGTATAGGTATTCGGTTTTAATTATAAAAATAGTTTTTTTTACTTAATTATAATAATTGGGCAAAAGCACATTTTTAACACAACTGACATTATCCATGAAACAAATGTCAACATATTACTAATTCACCTTTTAACCTTCTTTCTTTAAAAAAAAAACCAAAAGCTATGTCTCGATATATGTTATGAATTCAATAATAATAGTGTAGTGTTGGTCACATCTGCCGACAACCGTCGTGTGGCAGTCGCACCTGCCGAGTCAACCGTCTTAGCCACAAGCCGCGGGTAAGTCGACGAAATTGTGAAGATGTTAATAAATTCACACGGATGTTTATACGCATTTAAAACAGAATATAGCTTTCTTTATACATAATTTCTATATTTGCTATTCTTTTAAATCATACTTAAGTATATTTTTTTTGGTATACTGTTCAGGCACTTTAACGTGATGTCTATGATAGTTGTTGATTTCATAAGTTAAATGAAAAACTGTCAAAATTATTTTTAGTACAATAGTCAATTAAAGTCATACATACAGGTGAACAACATAAATGAAATTATATCTCTATATTTAATAACTTCCTATATCCAAGTGTTAAATTATACGATCAGATTGTTTCGAGTTTTAAATGTTTTTTTACAGTGTCCTGTGCACATATATCTGATTTCTATAATGATTCATTTTATATGTCAACTGGTACATACAATCTTTTTATTTATTATACTCTTATTAAAATATCACCAGATATGTCTTGATACTTGAATCATTCATCGCTAATGAGTTTATGAATAAGTTGTTTGCGGTTTTCAAATTTTATAATGTACTCAAATTTGGCATACAGTGTTTTGAAAACTCTTTTTAAGTACTTTAACTTCCTTCTTTTTTTGAATATATTCAAAATTCATTCTATTCGTATGTTTAATTATTTTGCATTAATTTTATAGGACGAGTTAATAATCTATGAAATCTAAAATCTTTTTCTTATGTCAAAATTTTGGCGCCAAACATTTCAAACCTATTGTTTCCTTAAAATTCCCAAACACGTACGTAAAGCCCCCGAACGAGACTCGTTGAAACTAGTCGTATTAACTTAACGTCTATTTAAAACGTCTCGCGTCGTTATTACAACGTAGTTAACAAAGGGTGGCAGCTGGGTCTACCGTTGACGTCGACCACGCGTGAACCAACGGTCGCTACTGTCCCACGGGGGGTTCTTACACTAGTTCTGTATGTATGTCAATAGTACGGACTTTATTTTGATGATGTCATTAGTATGGAATATCATTTGATTAAGATAATGTCAATAGAACTAATTATGTAGGTATCTTTAATATTTAAAAATGCTTCACAAAATTTCGCAAAATAAATCTTTTATGAAACAAACGTTTAAATTTTCCTTAACCTATTTAAATGTAAATTATATATAAAAAAAATGCACATCATTACTGCTAATAATGTGTCAATCAATACTTTTAATTCGTTACTTAGTTACTAATTGTGTTTCTTAGTTTTTGTTCTACCTACATCTCATTATGAGGTGTGGTTTAGTTAGACAATATTAATATCATATATCATACATTAATATATGTTTTTAAATAGGTCTCTTAGGCAGGTAAATTGAAATACGTTTTAAACATTCATTATAAGCTCTCCATACGTCCCATTGAGGGGTTTGAAGCCTACTCAAAGTGATTCGAAAATATTCTTTAAGGCAATACTTTGTTATAAGAAAGTTCGCAGACCTGAGGATGTTTATATAATTTATATCAATGTTAATAAATACAAATTATAATTAATGTCATTATAACTCTCACTTGTGATTAATAAATTACGCACTTGAATCTTTTGTCTTGATAATGTATACAAGAACAATAAACACTTATATTAGTACGGTACTTTGAATGACTCTTTTCTCTTAAGTTATTTTTTTTTGTTAACTACACAACATTTTTAAGTCTACTAAAAATGTTTTAGTTCATACTAAAAAATTCTATTTGCATAATTTTTATAATCATTTTTCACCTTTTTTCAAAAAGTTATTATCAGATTTTTTTTAAGACTAGCGTTGTATGTTTCTATGTATTTTAGTTATATAATAAGTAGATAGCAGAGCTCGCCGTGAGACTGGGCTATGTATGATTCATTGCGGCCGTGAGTTATTGCGTCCCAGTAATCGTGCGGACGTCGGGGTTATCGCCTTCTATCACAATAAGCGGAAATTTATAACTTACGGTCAACGGGGAGACGACGCCCGCTAACAGCGTACGTCTCTAAAAGATCAAGGACACGACTTTTAGCGAAAGTTAACGTGTCATGTAGTCCTGGTGCCATCTTGCTTGTTACTTGTTCAAAAAATATATAATAATAATATAAAAATTAAAATTTGTGTTTTCATACATTGAACTTAATTTCTACATTTCATGCTTGTAAATTTCTTGTAAATGAAAAAAATGAAGGTAACATTTTTACAAAAGCAACAATACTTTTATCTATAATTGTAAAATTCCTTAACGCCTGGAACAAAAGGTGCGCCTGTCGAAAAACATAACTGTAGGCATCGAAATGACCACCGAAAAAAAGTCGGTCGCGTCAAAAGACCCGGCCGTTATTAAACTGTGGGTCTCTAAATTCACAAGAAAGAGTCTACCTGGACCCGAGAGCATACCTGCGCTTATCAGCGTTCTATTAGCGATAAATTAAAACGTTCGTGTTAGTAGGATTTATGTGCACTTCATTATTTTTACATTCGCAACGGGGTTGCTGAACTGCTCGGAACCGGTAACTCGATATTGTTTACCTCACAAATAGATGATGTGCATCGGGTTTCTTAGTTGTCTTGGACTATTTTTCTTAAAGCAGCTTTCGATTTTTTTTGCATTGTGTTTGGGCGAGTACCAGGCGTGCATGAATCTCGCGGAGCTAGCCCGTAGCGTAGTGGGTGGCGATCGCCGTAAGCCGATATTTCCCTCGTGAAAATGTTCAATGGCCGGTGTCGGATTGCGGGAGCGGAGTGCTCGACTCTTTAGGATTTTCGCCTCGCATGCTGGTACATTATTACGCGTCATTAATTATTTTATACAGGGTTTTTTTTAGTGAAAAGCTCTCATAAGCCACCTGCCAGTCGATGTAATTAAAGCTTGCGCGTAGCTCAACAAAAGGCATCTCCGGTCGCCGGCTGTCGCACACGTTCACCTTCGCCGGGGCGGTTCCACTGCCTCCTTATTTATAGATTGATTTATTAAAAACAAATAGTACTCGTTCGTCTCGATGTTCGCGTTGTTAATCCAAATAAAGACTTTATTACTGATGTCTACTTATGTATCTTAATATTTATATTTGTAGATCCGATTCCGATAATTCCCTTCGAAATTTCATTAATTTAAGAGTTAAATGGACGATTTTTTCTACAATCGGTTTTTTTTTAAATGGGTAATACTTGGATCATAGTTTAAGTAAAACAGAGATTTCATGTATCCCTGGTCGTGCCACTCTAATATAGGTGATATTACTTGGTGGTGCAGGGTTCCGCTACATTGGGAGGCGGTGCAGCTGGCGCACCATCTGCCAAGCGGAGCCCCGGAAACGGAATTTGCTTTTATTTTCCATTTTTCGAAACTTTACGTTCGATCACTGAGCCGTTGCATGCAAATTGTGATCAGTAACTATCGCACGTTACTTCTAAGTTGCTTAAGTTTTAAAGTTCAGTTGATAACATATTTTTTAAAAATTTTCGAACTTCGAAGAATCAACGAATAAGAAATAATGAAGATCTAATTTTAATTTAAATAAAGACAGTAAAGACTTATTCAAAATATTATGAACGCGGGGAATTAAAAATATTTGTCTAATTGCGATGTAAATGGAGTGACATATTTATTTTTTTAAAACATGGAAGAAATTAAAAACATTTTCTTAAATTAACTTATACGAGCACGCGACCAATGTTACTAGGTTAACATAAATTGTAATAAGTTTAAATATGTATCGAGTTTACGAAACGGCATCAGACGTGGACATCTGTCGCTCGCACCTGCCTACCGTTACCACTGTGCCACACATCGCCTGCCGGAGGTGAGATCACCTGATAAGCTTTGTTACCCTGGTAAATGTCACCACATACCTTTCTCTACACAATACAAGAAAATTACATTAAATTCCATCCAGCCAAACATCGACCGACAAAAATCGATTTTGAAATGGAAACAAATAAAACATTTTATAACTCTTTCTGCACTGGATTTATTAAAACATTGAATCGAGTAATAATCGATGTCGATTGTTTAAAAATCGAATACAAGTCCATTGGGCAATAACGAGGCGTATTAAAATAAACTATAAAACGATTATATGCGAGGAGGGCGCGAGCACCGAAAGCGAGAGCGGCGCGTCGGCATTCCGCAGTAATAGTCCTGTCGACAGCCCTGCGCCTGCGCATCGCACGTACATATACTGCGACACTTGATTCCATACGATAATTTTTAATTTTCTTTTGTATAACATTTGCTTAAGTGCTCACACACCTTTATGTCTTAATTGTAAGCAAAATTTACGTTTACACACCTTTATGATGTATAAAAGACAAAAAGATTCATTTTAATAATCACAGTGTACTAGCAAGTAAGTAAGAACGCTTGTTTATATAAATAGGGTTATTTATGAGCTGTTACATATGTCTGTCCTGTCTATACTTTTTGTTTATGTAACAAAGTCGTGAAAGATTAATAAAATGCTATTGGACGTTCTAATGTTGGTGTACCCGCCTCTCACATGGTGTTCGCAAACTAAATATATGTTAAAAATCCAACCTTTCCGCCGGCGTTGTATTGAACAACAATTTTATTATAATTGGCAGCGCGGTCAACACTTCTCCAAAATTGGTTTTTTCTCTCGTTTATTTCCAACATTTAGTTGATCTCGTTTTTGCATCGGGATCGCCGCGCCTTTGTTCTCTCTCCATCATATTGTTTTTATGTTTAGTCTTCGCCAGGTAAGTTTATTGCTAGGAACTTAATACTTACGTATCGCTCGCTTTCATTACGATTCATTTGTGAAATGTTAATCACGTAGCTTGAATACTTTTTAGGTTTAGAAAATTAGAGGTTCACGATCTGATTGTCATCACAAATTAAAGATTCAAATCAAAAACATATATATAGTATACAAAAAAATAGTACCTTAGCATAGATTTCTAAACCTACATTTAAGACTTTTAGCGACCACTTAAACACTCTGAGTACATCATACGTCTTGTTTCTATGAGACCTACTTGTCGGATATAATTTTGGTTTTGAAATTTAGGTCGATGAAACAGATAAATATCTGTTGATAATTAAAGTATTGGAACAAAGGCAATAAATATGTTATATAGAATATTTAAGGCATGTTTACTGGCCATTAAAATGCCGCAACATATCCCCATAGGCATAAGATGGCAGCTTGTCGCCAAATCTAATTCCATATTCCAGAGGCATTGGCCAGATCACCGCTTAGCCGATTCTAGATGACCTTCCGATGTTCGTGTTTTTCAACAACTTACACTAGCGGTATGTTAATTTAGAGGTCAATATTTGGTGGTCCGGACGTTTAAATGGGCGCGCCTTTGATGTCGCCGATTGTCCAACAAATTATTTATTTCACATAATACATCTCCCGAATTTAGATGTTTATCGATTTTGAGAAACGCTAATAGCGTCATATTGTCGTCGTTGCCTTGCTGAGATAAAATAAAACAATTTTTTTATACTAAAAGCAATAAGTAATGTTGCTAATAACTTATGGAGAGCAGATGTTGTCGTTTTATAGATAATAAAATATAATTAAGACACTTTGATCCGCTTTCAATGTAAATAAATATCAAACAAGTAATCTTTTTCGGATACGTCTTTTTAAGGTCTTAAATCTATTTTCATTAGGATTAATTTATAGTGATTATTCCTAAAGTAATTTAGGAGTCGACGATAGGTAAAAACCTTTATAATTACATGAAATTCAAACATAGGTGGACTCTATGCCATTTGACATTTACCTTTTCGTTAACGTCATTAAAAAAACTAATATTAAACACTATTATTTAGCTATAAAATGTACATTCGTCTGTCTGAATCAATATGTTTTATGTATATTAATAAATCAAGAATATAACAATTTAATTATATATTTAATTTGGTAAATCGTGATATATAACTAATAGATCAAAGGTGCCGCACGGTTGACAGATATTTTGATATTTCGCATACGGATTATCTTAATGTATGCACATGGATGACTTAGTGAACGCCGGTGGCCTTTTTTTAACAATGTTACTTGTAAGTCACATTGGCTCGGTCGAATTCTTGCGTGTGTGAGGTCCGGCGAAATGTCAGCTTCAAAAAAAAAGTTTCCACTTGCAGCATAATGTAAACGTCTATGCACATACATTTATATCGATTACTGGTTTAAAACAATATCAAGTTACTTACGTAACTATTTTAATATACCTATGTTTGGCTTTGACTTATTCATCATCATCAGCTCACTATACGTCCCCACCGAGGGGCTCGGAGCCTACCCTAAGTTAAGGGTGATTAGGTCATAGTCAAACACGCTGGCCAAGTGCGGGTTGGTTGACTTCACACATATCTTTGAATTTCTTCTCAGATATGTGCAGGTTGCATCACGATGTTTTCCTTCACCGTAAGAACGTCGGATAAATGTACATATGTAAATCGGAAATCGAAAAACACATTGGTACATGGCGCGATTCGAACCCAGGACCTGCAGAATGCAAGTGCTTGACCACTGAACCACCGACGCTCTGACTATTTTAATGCTAAAACGAAAAGTTAAATACATTATTTAATTATTGAGAATCTGAAATTTGTCAAGGTCTTAAATATTACAACTAATGAGGTCATAGACTGGAGCGTTGCACTCAACTTGACCTCAGTATAAGCAAATTGTTACATTTTATTATTTTTAAAATTGCATATTCCGTCCGTCCCCAAAGTTATTATCATAAGTATATAATTAATTTTGAAAACAGGTCCTTTTATTGGCGTGTTGTTATTTAAATAAATGTCGCAAATGATCGTTTCAGTTTTTTTTTTTGCTTCGTCGCAACTAATTGTCGGTACTGCCAGAGGTCGCGCCACTGAACTTGAAGACTGGCTAGACGCATATATGACAATATTTCTTCTGTCAACGATTTCAGTATCCATTGAAAATAGAATAAATGATAAAATAGTGTTACTTTAAACGAACGCAAATTCGTACCTTTCATCGACTTTAACGATAGACTTGCAGCGGGGGACTCGGCCCATTCGTCCAACAAATATTGTTCTCTACCACTGTTAAGGTAGGGTATTATGAAATAATAAAGTCGCTTTATCCTTTTCATTAGAAATTTACGACCACTCCATTGAATTATAATTGGTTAGTTATTATTTATATTCTGCATCTAATGTTTCACATATCAATGTCTTGTCAGTTTACGGCGTGCACACTGACGGCTAGACGTCCGCCGACCGCCCGACCCCTGCGACCTGTACACGACCTATCGCAAACAAAAATAAAGCTGGCCATTCACGTGCACATCCTTGAACTAGATAAACTGGGCGGGGAGTAAATCTCCGAAGCAGACGTAAAAAAAGGCCCCTCGAATTTAGTATTTAGACCAGACGTATTATTATCCTATTATAATAATTCTCACTAGTCGCGCCCCGCGGCGATGTCTTGATTTTTTTATTATTTCGAAATGTTTAATTTGGGTACCGTATGAGTTTAATTTAGCGAAAGTTTGAAATTAAACTAACGGGATAGTGCACACAGGTCTCAACATTCATTTTGAAATCTAGTCTAGAATAATTTTATCTGATCTATCCAGTCCAGTAGAATATTCTACACTTGATGAGTTTACAGACACTACGAAGTCTACACAAAGACAGTGAATAAACTGGGAGTAATATTGCCGCACTCAGAATTGTTAAATAACATTTAAGAGTCACCCTTAGTGGAACTTACGAGAAATGTAAACAAAGAGAGGCTGTTTAAGTCATAAACGATTCTAATTGTACATGGACAACAATTTATAGTAAACTTTAGCATTTGCAGTTTCTTTTTGCATTACATCAGCTTTGCACCGGCGTCACGCGAACCGTTTGATTGAGGTCTGTAATGATCTTAAAATATAATCACTAGATCTGTGGCCCCACAAAAAATACACATTAATCTTAATTTTGACCCTACCGCAAATAATACCGATGGGAACCGATATTGTTAATATACTTTTTATTTCAACGTTAATTCGACACATTTTGAAATCGATTGGTGAACACTATTTTGGTATCATATTAACTCGCTTCATTTGTGAATGTATAAATAAGTAGTTATTTGTACAGTATAATGACGGGTTAGGTGATTGCTTCTCAGACGTATTGTAATTATGAATCATAAACAAAGAGCTTTGGATGTCTGCCGCGGATAGAAAAAACTGCCAAAAGCTAATCTGTTCTCAGCAATTAACCTATCAGATAGTATTTGACGACGAAGGTCGCGGCCAATGAGTCGATTTCCTATACCACCGTGCTAGACGACGGGTTACCTAATTACTAGTAGGTAAGTAAGCGAATAATAACCAGTTCACTTACGTTGGAGCTTTTGTTAATTTTATATTGTTTTTAATTTCACAAATGGCAACACAAATGACCCAAAAATATCGCGTGATTGAATTTGTAATTTGAACGTCGAACGTTTTTTTCGATATTCAATAAACAAGATTTATTTTTTTTAAATTGCTACGAAACAAAGAGGTCCTTTGACGTTCTTTTACGACTCAAGAAAATGGCCGGGTGTTTTGACATACGTAGTATATATTTCTTTTATTGCTTGCGCAATTTGGTTGTGGCTCCAGATTACGAAGTCTGCCGGCCGGCCGCCTCCTCGACACAAAAGCCTTTTAACTTTAATAAGTGCTGCGTGACACGTTATGTCTTTTCATAAGAACCTAATTTGTAAATAACAGTTTGCAATTTTGCTGTATTTTCAATACAAAAAGTTTACATAATAACTACACATATGAACTACAACAAAACACTTTCTACAATTCGTCCAATTTCATTGTTTATTTTAAACAAAAGGCCAGTATCGGCGCGAGAAAGTTAGCGAGTTATACATAGTTTAATCTGAACAACTTGCGTTGTAGTACTAGGGCACAATAAAAACAAAACAAGTTGTAGTACTAGATCGTTTTTATGGACGTTAGACAAACCAGTCGGGTGTGATGCGCTCCCACACACCACGGCTTCTCCGTGCCGTGATTGTGGTAACCGCTCGCCTGATAAACCGCTTCATTTGATACCATCTTGTATTGATTTGATACTATCACCTCCACTTTCATGCTGTCCTAGTGACATGTGAAAGAAACCATGTTCATTATATAAAAGAATTCTTAAACCTTATTTGTAAAGCCTTGGTTGTTAAAATTTTAAAATTTATAGTTTTGAAAAGACCTTAGTTACGTAGACTAGGTACTACATGATCGTGAGTTTAACAACTTGATGCACGTATAAAAGTGCGCAGAGTGTGTACGCATTACGTGCATCCGGCGGGCTCGGGCTGGCCGGCGCGGCGCGGGCGCATTGTCCGCCGGATGTCTTGCGGTCGCGCGCAATTTCACAACCTCTGCACTCCCATGACGCCCTGGTAGATATTAATAGTACAAAAAAAAACGTTGGCAATCAAAAATATCGTTGTGACTAAAGCCTCCATCTGTATTTTAGTTAAAAATTTCCTAAAGTATTTAAATTTCTCATTATTTCTATAAAAGGAATTTAATACGAAAAAAATATACTTTGTGCCAGTACTGCAATCTTTATTGTACTCTTAAATGTATTCAAGATAACAAATAACGAGATTGCTCATTTAGGTGCCTTATTGTTCGGCACTTATAAAATTAATTCGAAACGATCAATACCAAAATTTATTGGGTGGTCCCAATTGATCAATAAACAAAATACAATTCCATGATAAATCAAAGATGTGCATTTTTATTGTGAGTGCGACAGAGTTGAGGCGTGTGTTTACCTCCTTTAATTGACAATCATTAATTCTGCAACAGAGCCCCTCGCTTGCAATGTAACTTTGTACGAACGTATTGACCGTGAGTAATGTTTCGCGCTTTAACACAAAGCACAAGGGACATCGTATGAAGGTTTATTATTTATAACCCAACACATTGAAGGTCAAAATTAAGCTTACGTTTTAAAAATAATATGTTACAAAGTAATTTAATCACATATTAGGACTGTACGGGAATTCTAACCTATAAAACATTTGTTAAATAATAATCATTTCGTACTGTTGTTTAACGTTTCAAAAGGGATTAGAATTGTGTTCAATTGACATCATAGACCTACGCCGATGTTGTCTCCGACCTTCTATCTTGTTTATGCTCTTATAAATAAATTTATCTCGCTCCCGACCGTTTTACATCGATCCGTATTTATAGAGCTGTCAACAGTAAACTCATAACAATAACAAACTTCCCGACATTATCGCGCGAAGCTTTTGTAAAGAAAGAAATACCCGGGATAAGTAGACCGCGTAATAAAATAATTGTTTGAAGACAAAATTATATGACAACAGACGGTCGGACTGAGGGAGACCTTTTCATTTAAGTCGTTGACTTATCGCTCTGAGGTCCACTGCGTTAAACGATAACAATATTTATTACATTCCGGATTTAAGAATATTAATGATTCGTGTTCTGTATTTAAGAATATTAAAGCTGTAAGAAATATATTGTAAAATTTTCCGCCGAGTACAATATGTTACTTATGGCATTTTTTAAGTCGATCGATAGATATCGACTAAATCGCCGGCGGCTACTAAACTGGATACTTTTGAAGGTCGCAGTCTGCTCCTGGCGTCGATTTCGTTTTAAATCGCGAACATACAAGAAAGCAAACCCGCCGAACTGGATACGCGACCCTCCTGCCCTTCGATTTTACGTTTCAATAGGACTTAGGTTTTGTAACGGTACTGCGTCACTTGGGCCGGCGAAACGAGACGTTTATAATTTATAAGGCGGTCCACGCGACTGCTTTTTACCGGCCGCCGACGACGTCTGGGAATCCGCAACAAAGAGCGGACGAGATTCCGATTTGCATTCCGCGGGTATTCTTGTGCGTCGGCGAATTTAGCGTTTCGATACGAATTTGCACTGAATCGATGCGACGGAGGGCGAGAATGAACGAAATCGCTTTGTCTTCTGCAGAGATTCCGCGCTATGAGGAATTACGGCCTCGCGACGTCTCAACTTCTCTTCTTTGTGACATCATCACATTGGAGTGACCCACTTTTGACGTAATAAACTTCACCATTAAATCTGAGGTACCCGACTTTCGGAACTTTAACGTGGTCCCCGTTGCATTCCCGATTTAACGACCGCCTCGACCGACCGCCGGCTGACAGGCTGATCGTAAACGAACCGATTTTATTTCTTATTGTTCGCCTCTCGCGAAATCTAATCGAAGTCGACGCGGTGCAGACTGACGCGACGCGAACTTTACGCGTTTTTAATTTGAACACGGCTGTGGCGAATTAATATATCGGACATGAGTGATTCGCTCTGTATCATAAAAACACCGTTTCAAAATATTATAAAGCCTATAGCTGTCGTTGTGAAGTCGTCGCCTTCGCACAACTCTGATGCGACTTATTGTATTCTTTAACAATTATTTTAATAAGCTTCGCATAAAGGAAAATAAACCGTGTTGCATTAAAATAAGACTCTTCGTGGGATACGAAAGAAGTTCGCATACCTTTGTCTATTTGTTTCCATTAACTCGAAGTCTCCATACCCGTTTTGGAGGCAGACCACTCTTCCTACTTTTTACGTAGCGTGGTTTGTGCACCGAATGTCTTATTGGCATATTAAATGCTGATGATTATAAACAATTCGTATTAATTTGAGTTTTTTTAATATCTGTTTAATCAATTCAATTTAACATTTGTCAAAACAAGTTTATTCAGCACGAATGTTAGTATAAAATAGTGACGAATAAATTTGTCGCCAAGTAACCAAGTGACCTTGCTTTTCAAGGGCTTAGTTCATTCATAGATTTCAATAGTTTTGATATATAAAGAACAAATAAATCAAATGATGAATAGAACATTCTAGAGTACACAGTTTCCAGGGCTGGTTACAAGCAAGCTTTTGTAAGCTGCGACGCGGCGCGGCTGAGTCACTTTGCATGCGACGCGGGTTGCGCTGCGTCACGCGCCTATCGGAAACGCTAACGGCAGGGACGTATTTAAATATGTGGCCGTACCTATTTGAGCCTTTATTCCGAGCATGTTTCTCTCAATGGACCTCCACGGTCGACCGGAGATGGGATCTAATAATTTTGGCGAGTAGGGGCCTCACTCGGTATCCGCTAACGTTAAACTATGTAAAAACATCGATATTACTCTGCGATATCAATATAATCGTTGCTATTCGATTGCGTTCTGGTGATTCGAGTCGACGTAACGTCTGTTTACATTTGTGTCTTTGTTCGGCGACATTTTTTGCGTGCGTAGGGAACGATTGTGATGGTGATTTTCCAAGGAATTACGTCTTAGATGACTTGATAAAGTCGTAAATAGGTATTCAAAGATATACGGTTGGGATATCAACACAGTGACGCGGTACAATTTACTTTACAATACCAAAGATTTTATTTGATAAAAGTGAGAAGATTCGTACGTTAATAGATTGATATTTTGAATTAAAGACATCAAGGTATAATCTTAACAGTATTTTAATTCTATTACATTTCTGTTAATTTGTTTTGCTATCCATACATCTATACATATTAATAAAATTGGCGTGTCTGTATGTTATATCAAAAAATCATACTTCATGTCCATGATGTATGTCTGTTTGTGCGCAAGACGTGCGTTTGTTGTGCGTGTAATTTCGACGACTTTGAGAAGGTGGCTTATGCACGCAGGAATATTAAGTGGTTACATTTTTTATCATTTTTCTGATGCTGACTGCTGGTAATTTATATAAAATTTGCTATAATATGATATGGTCAAAACAAGCTGACTTCTAATGGCCACCAGTTTGAAGTTTTATTACGATTTTAATACGTACTTATCACATGAATGGGTTTATTACTGTAATAACTTATTTTATTAATATGTTTATTCTGTCCTTTACAGGTAAATACCTCGGTGACCTGTGCTGATGTTTGGTAACGTAGATCTTATATGACAATGATTACTAATGTTATTTTACATTAGTATTCTGATGAACTTGAATTTATTCGCTAAAGATTCGAAACTATCGTTACGTTTTTGTTAGAATTCCAGACGATCGAGGACAACCGCTTTTGCTTTGAGGCCATTTTAACCATTTACATTATTAAAACATATAATAAACACAAATATTTAATAACATGCTCGTCTATTAATAATCTCATTTAGTCTGATATGACGTCTAAATGTGTTACATAAAATTAAAGCCATCAAGTCGAGCAGGAAACAAACATAAGCTAATTAAATGATTTAAAACGAATTCAAAAGCTTCTATCAAACTCGTTAGCGGCCGCAGACTGTTGACTCATAACGACACAGGTAAAAGTAAAAATAAGTGTCGGTACAATGAACTTATGCACGCCTAGTACACGACTCGCTCCCTATGCAACTATCTGATATTGTGTTTCTTGTACTTTTTTTTTAATTCTTTTTATTTAAATATTGAGGCAATAAAAACAATTTATTTAAATGTAGTATAAAGCTTATTTAAATTAGCCCTACAAAGTTCTTTATCGAATAATCTGTACATATTATAATTATAACAAAAAAAAACGTTATAGCAATGCATCGAACTGACCTAGCTCAAGCGCAACGAGGCACTTTCTTCTAAACTCAAAATGTAACCGTAACTATGAGGCGGGCGTCGTTTCCGGCGCCTGTGACGTCACGCGAGTCTCGCCGCCGCCGGTCGCCGCCCCTGCTGTGTAACCTTGGCGAGATGCGTCGCCCGCACCGCACCGCGCCCGCGCACTGCTCGAGTCCACGCCGCGCCACACAGCCAGTCAGCGTGCGCCTTCGCTTTCGTTTTTAAATCTTGAAAAACTATAACCTGCCAGTATCCTGTGCCGAGATTATTCTCAACCGTTTTCATCTTTATAAAATTTATTCTTTGAGTCTTATAAGAACAATCGATTTTAGATCTTCGTGATTTTCGTGTATAAATTAAATTTAAAGCACCTCGCTTTGCACCTGCACGATAACAGACTCGTTGATCTCAGATTATCCAAATCGAATTCAAAAATCGAATCGATCTGATGGTGGTGTGCGTGTGGCGTTCGGCCGGATGCTGAAATTACATATATCTTGTAGCATTTATAATACGAAACAAGAGCAAAATCCACTGTAATTTTTCACACGATCCACGAAGGCATAGTGGCCCTAAGCAGCGCGCGGGGTGAGCGACCGCGCACTCTGTAATTTAGGACCGCAAAACGAATAAGACGTATCGAGATCGGTGATTAAAAACCTTTGTCGGTTCTACTAATATTTATATTTTCGCGATGCGCCCGACATCTAATCGGCGCCGCGCCGGCCGCCGGACCACCGACGCTTCATTAGTTTTCCTGGTATACAAATCATAAAACTATTCGTCTTTTTATGTTCAGTCGTTAGAAGACGTGACCGGCCACGCCGCCGACAAAGGAGTTGGAGCTGTTACTTGTTACGTGTTTCCAAAAACACCTCCAATAATTCATACGAGACGCTAAAAATAGCACCATCACCACAGGTACCGAACTAGTAGCATCGCGGGCCGCCGTACAAGCCCTGGGATATTGAACCTGGGATAGCGCGGGTGGGAGGTGAGGGGGGGAGCGCTCATTGCTATGGGCACGACGTCTCACGCGTTGACTCTCATGATTAACTGCGCCTCCTAATCCACTCGGTATGCGGTGCGAACTGACCGGCGAAACAAATCCCGTAAGTCAGTGCGCACTTCCTTAAACAAAACGGCTCGGAAGCGAGACGCCTTATTAGCGACTCCGGATGCGGGAAAGGGACGAACGACGGGTGCATTGCGCTGACGCATCACGAGCGTCTGTTCTCGTGTTTTCATCTCTGCTTTCAGTTTCGTTGTTTATACCGCGAATCTTTCTTCATTACTATGACATTGACTGAAACCATTTAAGTGTTATTTTATTTATGAATGACATTCTATTATAGCCTAGTCGATTAAGGCTATAGGTGAATGTCCTAAGTCCACAATTAAAAAAGTATATGAGCGAACATGCCGCGTTCGGCGGATCCCCCGCAGCGCAACGTTTTAATGTTCGGGTAGCGTTCGACATTTCAGTCTCATTCATGCTATGACGCTAGCTCGTGGCCTCAAATTCTCGATTTACGCATTATACTCATTACAAAGTTCGATTACCACGTGTTTAGTTATCGTCTAACGCGTTGTTCTCACGGCCGAGTGCGTTCACACCCATAAACATGAAACTTTTGAGTCGACGGCTTGCGCCCGCCGCTGCTTATTTATGCTAGGCAAACATCGATAAGCCGTGAACGAGCCGCTTGTGCTTCCCACATCTGCCGCGACCTTGGCTCCCGGGCCTGTTGGGTAACCTCCTTATCAGTCATACTAGCCTGGTACCTCACTGGAAACTCGAGTTTTCCGGTCTCGATAAGTCACTTATCGACGCTATCGATCGATACGCAAATGTCCATCTGCATTGGACATTTGCGTTCACTATCGTTCACGCGTGGACTACAGCTGGCCACGTGGGCCTCATGTTTGGTTAGCATAATTAAGTCAACGCACGTACATCTGATTTCCTGGTGGCGAAACCTATTGTGTGTAAAACTAGCACATCAAAGTTTAGTTTGGTAAATTGAAAATTAGTTTTATAATTTTTTATACATCGAGAAAAGTTCTTTATAACTAACAGCTTAATGCTCAAAATACCTTATAGAGATAAAAAGCTGAAAGTTCGAAAAATGTCGGCCGGTGTTGTTGGCATTTTAGGTTATGAGGTAGGGTTTGCTGCGGCGATGCGGTCGGCCATCCCGCAGTTGTTCCGTCATCTTTTATTATTCCGGCAATAAATTAAAGCGCGTTCGTTAATCGGCCCTTTAATCCGTCTGGCCGTTGACTCGCGTACGTACGCGCCGCACTGCGCACCCACCGCTGCACTCTTAACACTTTAATGGTCGGACGCTCCAATTATAAATTACAACATGTGTACAACTTCCTATACTACGCATCAAATGATATAAAATATTTCAAATTTGAACTTTTAAACAACAGTTATTTTATATACGGAACTAAACATATTCAGAAGTAGTAAAAACGATATATGTAAAAACAGTTGGGTCGCATCGGTCCGGGCGAGCGACTCATCGTCTTGGAATGCCGCAGCCTCCGATACGAAGCCTGACATCCCGATCATTAGGGTCACCAACAAACATCACATTCCAGGATTTCTGTACCTATACATTTTAATCTAATTTATTTCGTCTTTCCGTTTGTAAAACTGTTGTCACTTTCGGGTAAAAACGCGTTATACTATAAATGATGCTTCTAGTCTATTTAAGAATGATGTACTCTCTTCTCTTTGAGTTTCGAATTCAGTTTGTAAATATCTTGACGGCCTGTCCGTATTTAATATGTTTATAACATTAAATAAAGCTTCTCTGACCACGAGTCAATCAGACCGCAGTGTCGACACCGATGTAGATACAGCGAGTGTTTTTTTTATTCGCCATTGTTAAAATAGAATGATACACAACTAGAATATTTAGCAATATCCGTTGCCTTCAAAGAAGTTGTATTATAAAAAAAATTGGCGAATAATTAGTCAATAAAAATTCCGTCGATTATATACCGAGACTTGCAAAGCGTTGCGTAATTGGAGTAAACGACCTGGGAATTGGTGGCCTGGCCGAAGGTCTTCCGACCACGTGGCCACAATATGACGGCGCAACACTTCTCACGTTCACGGCTCATTCGAATGAACGTTACTCGTACAGATTAGTCGTTGATCGTGTTTCGACAATTTTAAAGGTAGTTAGTACTCTATGAATTCCTGGTTGTTGATACTTAAAAGTTGCGCGTGCGCACATTTTGAACAATGCAATGCTTTTTCTTAGCGGACGTTGATGATGATGATGAATGAATGAAGCTTCTAAAAGATTTTGAATTCTAACTAATATGATAATCAAATTAAAATTTTTATTGGCCTCTTTTTTTTTTGTTTTCCTAACTTATGTTTCCTTGTTAAAATTGCCATGATGTATTTAATCGATTACACACAGAAACGATTTTATTCGAATTATAAAAAAATTAAATAATCTAATAATAAAAAGAGGTAAACGCGCTACAAACATGCGAATGATATAATACCTCTTTATTGTTTGAAGTCTTCACGTACATTTACGTCTTAAATTTTAATACAATCCGGTGTCTAGTCACGAGCGTCCTTAGATTTTATCTTTACACCGAAATAATGTTTTAACATATCTGACAAATCCTTATTATACCGACTAGTTTTTTTTTCTAAGCAACATATGACAAATATCTTAAATTTCGTGTAGAACATTCAAATTCACGCCATTTGTTAAAAGGTTTTGACAAACACTAATGTAGATAATAAAATTAATTGAAAAATTATTTTCGGCCAGATACATATTTAAAAAGCGACATATTTTCATTGTGTACCACATATTGCTGTTTTCTTATGAAGTTGTTAATTCGATTGCGATGTAAACACGCGATGTATATTGTGGCGTAGCGGCGCGTCGGTCCGTAAACGAATTGAATGAATTCACGTGTGGCTGGTACCATTCATATGTGAGCCGTTAACGCACGATAATTCAACTAAGTACTACACACGGTCATTTAGGATTGCGATTATATTACTTTGTATTTAAATTTGCATGTTATTATGAATTTTAAACTGTACTAATAATTAAATAATTTGCATTAATTTCCTTTTATATTACTGATAGTAATAAATTCAGACGAATAGGTAATTAAATATTATTTTCGCAGTATTATAGAATGATTTTATTTCATTTACGTTCATATTTTTGGCAATTTTCATAGCGAGAGTTTCGAGAACGTAATTAATATTTTATAATAAAATTGAATTTATCATAACAGTTATACTGAATTCTAGGTATAAAAGTAACAGATGAATTGTCAATAATTTCACTAGACTTAATTTCATATTTAATATACACATAATGAACATACCAATGTTATATCACATTGCACCACTCTAACCCAACTACAAAGCTCGTGTGTCTCAACGGAAACGAAGCGTCGCGTCACGGCGGCCCGGCGGCGCCCCCAGTGAGACACACAGACAGACAAACACAACGACCAGCGAGACTTGAGTCTCGAGTCAGTCGCGAGGCAAACACTGTTCCATCTCATTTGCGACCATTTCCTTCGCCTGTTACAACTGAATAGCCTCCAACACAATATTTACACTTATACTTTAGGTTAGTATTTGTAAGTTTATTGACAATGTTGCATTATAAGAAGCTTTTTGTTCGACGTAAACTAAAGTAAAATGTATACGCTCAAGAATTTTAACTACACTTTTCGTCTCGTGTCAATTAAATGCACAATAATAATTTTAATTATAAGTCATCGCCACATTGATTTTTTTTTAATTCCACGCTGACAAAGTTGTCAGCTTCACTTATTTTTAAAATAGAATCAATAGGCCACTAAACTGGTAATAATTGTCAATTATCGTGTTTTATTTTTATTCTTGTCAGCCAGTTCTTAAATAGGATACGACTATTAATTAATTGTAAAAAAGATGGTACAAGTTGTCCCTCGCGTATGTAGCCCTAGTAGTCGAGGCGAACGGCGTCGTATTTGCGGAAGAGCCGTGGGGTCGACGGCCGCGCTCCCCGGCGAAGGTCAAGGCTGAACGGTCCTAGCGGCCGCTAAGCGAAAGAAAAAGTGACAGCCCAAACCTGAATAGAATGCGAGGACGTATAAAAACGAAAGCATATCGCCGCCACGATAAAACTACAGCCATGTCGCCATATTGAAAAAATTACCAAAAAAAAACAATCGAATTCAATATAATTAAACATAAAACAAATAATAAGCGTCAAATTTTATTTCTAATTTCATTACATACACAGAGATTTTCCAATGACTAATTTAAAAATGGTTGCAAGATCAAATATCATGCTTAAGCGAATTTCTATAGCTTAATCTCATTCACAACAAAGTGACCAAGGCTGTAGTCAAAACATTAACACGGACAAAAATTAAGCACTAAAAATTAAACAAAATACATTGTTAGTAGTAGTACTTATTTGTACGTTGTATGCTGCAATTATTAAATGTTTGGTAGTACTACCGTGCATCTATGTCGTCCTAGTACTTTATCGTCTAATTGGAGAACTGACGTCCTGGTACTTAAAAAATTACGAAAGGAATTTTATCACCATTTCAAATTTTAACTTAATTTCATTTTTTTTTAATCAAATGATCTATTTACAATTGTTAATTTACAATGTTGATTAGTAAAAATACCTTTTTGAAGTACGTATTTGATAAAAGAAAACAACGCTAATTGACGCCGCAGTGTATGGCATTCGTTGCACGCAAAAAAAACAACGCAAAGTTTTATTTCTGCGAAGCTCCAGACGACGATCGTACCTCATTTTGTACATCTGTCCACGATGCATTGTGCAACTATATTGTCGCAAAGTAATTTAGCTCATAATGACTAGGTATTAAAGTCTTATTTAGATCGATATGTGTAACAAATATTTGTAAATACATTCTTTTTTTTTAAGTTAGAGTACTAAGCGAACGCGTTTTAAGTTCGGATGCACTGAGGGAGAAAATTTCAAAATAAATCTAAATTTCAATCATGTTTGTTCCGTGCGAAGATGGTATTTAAAAGTCGTTTTCCTCATACGATAAACATCATACTTTTTCGTTCTTTATTTTGTTAAAATATATAACATTATTGGTGTGTTTATCATCGTTAAATGAGATCATATGAATGATGTTTTAAGTAATGAAAATTTACGAGTCAATTACATTCTCAATTAGTTAGTGACGAATGTCTTTCTGGAGACTATTTTTAGTTACCCGTCATTTAATGTAAAATATCACTTCTTTCTTTTAATAATACACCACTTACTAAAAAGGTTTTACTCAAATTAATGCGATTAACGCTTTCTATTTCTAAAATGTGTATAACTTAAGTTTGCATGTTATTTACGACTAAAAATTCCATTAAAACACTTTTGCACCTGCCAAGAGTTTCTCCATTTCAAGTTGACTGACAGAAAAAGTTACATAACGGCGAATTGAATCCATAAAAGTGCACCTTATAAAGAAATATAGTACTGAGCGCATAAGTTGGCACGTCAGACATATGATTACTGTGGTTCTCGGCGTGCCAACTGGAACTATATAATGTTACTTTTTGGTATGAACGATTATTTTTTGTTGTCTGCTTTTCTTTGTCAAAGTCGGCGGTTACCTTTGTCAGTTGTGCTATCGGGCTGTCGTCTGGGCTAATTAAAACGTTGCGATCTTGTGGTCGCATTTGCGATGTTTATCATTTTTGTTTAATGGCCCGTTTTCGTTTGCAGTCCACTGATAATCGAACTTAACCCTCCCAATACCTGTATAAAGTTTAAAGGAAAATTAACTTTAAAACGTTGATATTAAGTTTGTTTTTGAATTTTAATTAAAGTGTGAGTACTTTTTTAATGGTGTTAGCGAGTTAGCATCAGAAATTGTCGCCTAATCCGCAAAGTTGCCGGCGCTCGTCGTGATTAGGTTATCGGTTCAATTACAAGTTAGTTCATTATGTCTTGTGGCACGTATTTTGTTTACTTCGGTTAACTTTATTCATATGGTTGGTTATATGAACTTTTAACAACTTTTTTGCATCTATTTCTCGCCAATCTACTAGGTCATCAGAACATCTAGAAGGAACACCGAGAACTATTTTCTGATATATAAATTTTAACGCCCTTCAAACCTGCATTAAAATCAAATTAGTAGTTTTTGATTACATTTGACAAAATATTTTAATTTCTGTAAAAAATATTCTGATACCAGGCTCACATAAAAAGTATATAGTCGTTGACACTGGAGGTAAAGCTCACACGGGGTCTCGCGTGCGTTTGACCGAGAACAGACTAATTATTTCACAGTTTAATGTAATTAGCCACGCAACGATCGAATCGAATCGTGTTCTTTACGTTGGATAATATACAAATGTATCTTGGAATCTACATCTTTAGTCAAACATATTTGGGATGAAATTTAGTGAGAGGCGAAGCGATAAATTCGCCTTTTTGAAGTTACTGGCGAAAATAAATGGATGTTTATTACTAGGTAGCTCCAGAACTATCAATGGGTCTTGATGAAGTTTAGTTTAGTTCTTCCAGACATATACGCCACCATTTTTTTAATCTACGCGGACGTAGTCGCGGGAAATATCTAGTATATTAAATTTAATAAATCGCTAGCGCTCATCAATGTGTTCACAATTTATTGTAGCGAGTGTATCGCACGCAAGTTTCCGCGGATCAAATTAATGAAACGCCATTACGTTCGGGTTCACGAGCGGCTTGCCTTACAAACTTAATTAACTGAGTGTTTGTGTATTGTTACAATTTGTTTCAACATATTATTCATGTGCGAGTACGTTATAACGTATCGTGTAACAAGAATGATTACAATTTCTAACAAAGAAAAAAAACCTTATATTACATTTTACTTTTTAATTTCCACAAAATCTGAAGATGTTTGCTTGATATTAAATTATTTTTATTTTATAAATTCGTAAACCCACCAACCATCGTTTAAATTTATCAAATAACTAGAAAAAAACTATCATTTCATATCTTCAATTTCAAAGGTGACATGAAAGTGGGTTACATTTGTATGTTCCATGTAAAACTGTCTACAATTGGAGCATGGCTGGGTCCATAGTGATGCACCTACCGGCTCCGAAATGTCAGTCGGTGGTCGCCGCATTTAGTCGTTCCGAAATAGACTAGCGTTCATCAACCCCTACGGCGGCGTCTATTGCAGTATACATTGACGGTTTAATATGATCGATTAGTGATTAAGTGTTTACGACCCGCAATGTATCGCGTGTTACGCGAATGTATTAATATTTAGTAGATTTAAGTGTGTTGTTAGGATTGTACATATGTTTAAAATACTAATTCTTTATATGAGTTAAAAAATAAATAATTATATTAGATATTAAGACTAATACATTTCATGACCTAGATTTGCTTAAAAAAATGTTTTTAAAAGGCAGTAGATACCTACTTGTAGGTCAAGTCTTTTCGTTTGTTCATTTAATCCAAGTTACTTGACACAGACTAATCTGTCTATCACATCTTATTCACGGCGTTCAATAGTTGTTAAGCCACAGTATCAAATATCAAACCGATACCGATTTATTGGTACGCAATTTAGCGCTGTCAAAACGAATCTAAAATTAATTGAGCGTTCGCAAAGCGATAGCTGACCGCGGTCGAAACCACGGCTCCCTCAACGCGCAAAAAACTTCCGACACCTCGCGCAAAAAGATAACAATCGATTATTTAGTATCGAGAGAAAAAAAAATCGATATCAATACGTCTTATTTAATAATGGTACTATTCATTGCATATGATTCTTTATCCTGGCTGTTTTAATTATTTGAAATTCGAATTGTGATCTTATATAATTTCACGATTGTCATATTTCAAGCAAATTTCTGTTGTCGTCAACAAATGAAATTTGTAAGCTATTTTTAAGATCGTCATTTGATCGCATAATTTAGGCCACGAACGGGTCTAGACTATTCATATAGTACGGTTTGGGAATAGATAACTCGAAGCGAATGAAACAAACAATCTATTGATAAACTACCAGTTGCCCTCGACTTCGTCAGTGCATAATAAAATATAAATTAAAAAAATATAAAATCGCACACATAAGCTCCCTTCCAGTAAAAATCAAAATTGGTCCAGCCGTATCCAAGATAAACCAAAACAAACGCGGATATGCGGATAGACAGGAAAAAATGTAAAAAAATGTGTTTCGTTATAAGCAACGCAAACACATAATCGCATTTTTTTTTCTTTTAAAGACACTCCAATTTTATTATTTGTAGAGATTACTAACGTTCGATTTTTCAACGGTAACCTCACGATTAGTGTATACGCAAGCAATATTTTCTTATTTCCTGGTAATAAAATTTACCACAAGGACAATTACACTCTTGTTATCTCCCCTAGAGCACCGAAACTATGCATTGTATGTATAAAACAGGTTTGTTTGTAAACAGTTCCCGTATGGCGTACTTTTACGCGTCTCCCCAAATAGCTGTCGTTTTATTACACAATACGAAACGTTTTTATCGCGCCCACGCTATCTAGAGCGAAGACGTTGAGTACGTTGATGCGCGCAACGTAAAACGTAAGAGCGCGTGGATGACATGTTTTTATTACTATGATCTCCTGGTACATGCCAATCATAAATATGACTAGGAGGCAATGTCCTAGGTCCAGTTTTTACTCCTTTTCTATTCCCCATTTTCTTTTTAATGTTAAAAAAGATTTCATCGGATCTTAATGTTACCACTTTGCAGCTTATCCCATGGTGGCTGACAGAATGAGGGTTTGAAATGGGGTAGACGCATTTCATGTGGGAATTCTCAGTAGATTTAGCGTCAGTTGGGCATCGACATTTCGTGCGTTATTTTTGGCGTCGCCGGGCGCCAACTATAGACTGGACGGCCGGCTTACTGCATTCAACGTTATTTGTGGAGCTTAACAACTTCATTGCCCATTCAACTTGTGCCCACCAGAGGCCAGGGTTGAATTATATGGAAATAGGATAAAGATGCAAACAGGACGAATAAATTGAAGCGATAGAATTCATCTAAAAATATGGAACTGGATTATGAAGTACCAGGAAAACAGGACCATATAACTACTGTCACAGCCAATTAGGCTACCTCTTTGGCGTAGTTCGTAATCTTACCGAATCTAAAATACTCGGATGTAATGTTCACAGGTAATTGCAAATTCCTCAAATAAATCTACGTCAGTTTTACTGAGAAAATAAGATGTTATTTGACACCTGCATCATATGTCGACAGTAATTTAATAAAGTTCAGTTTAATTTTAAATTTGATCTTGTTTACGGCGTTGCTGATAAGTTACTGTGTGTATAATAAAGAAGTCTCGATGCTCGGGTTGCGATGTACCTCGTAACGCAGCGTGAGACGTCTCGTTTTGACGCTACAGTGTAGATAAATCAGTAGAATCATTTATACTGAGGCATTACTTTGATTTAATTTATTAGATCCTTTAACAGAAGAAGAAGTATAAAATAAATTATCATCATTTTGTTACGAGAAATATTTATAATTGTTATTGGTTTAAAATTTGGTGTACTGTAGTCGCGAATGCTCTATGCCCGAAGTTTATCGTGAGTTCTTTTTGTACATTATCCGTGTTACAGCGGCAAACTGCGCTTGTAACATGCTTAACATAATAAGAAGGTATGATAACAGTCGACCAATGTAATCTGGAGCCGGACTATACTTTTTACTAAACACCTTGAAGTACTTATGATACCCTGGTAACCTCGTCCATTGAATTCTCTTCATACATTATGTTTAATTTTGCACATTTCGATAAATCCTAGAAAATTCTAAACAAATGACGAATACTTGCAAATTAAAGACGAACGCTGAAGTAGTTTGTGTTACAGTACTTTATATTTTTAGCTTGACAAAGTTGTCGTGACGTCACATAGCGACTCCTCGAGGCTCTGTTGACCTAGTGAGAGACATGGTCGTGCTAGAAAGAAATTCAGTGCACTGCTTAAGAAGTTCTTTAGTTGAAAAAAGTTTATTTGAATCTGCAGCAATATGAAAAGCCTAAACATTCCTATATACACAAAACACGTAAAATGAACAAGCTACTAAAAATTAATTAAATAAAAAAAAACTAAAAACGAACGAAAAACTTGGCATTGTTTCTATATTTATATCGAATTGGAAGGAAATAACATGTTGTGAATGAATGGAGATTACAAAATTGTCAACATGTTGTATTTTATGGAGACCACATGCCACTATGTAGGACACTATTCCGTGACGCATCACTAAATTAGGCGCCATGGATTGTATATATTCTAGCACTTTAAACCATTGAATCCCAAAAGAGGTGGACCTAAAAGAGGTTTTACGATGATGGAAAATTATATTGAAGTTTGATAAATCAAATAACAAACGTAATTAATACACTGAAAATAGTAAAATTTTGTAAGGAGTCACCTAGAAATAAGTTTAGGAATTACCATTATGCTCTAACAACTGCAGACTTTAATCCTTTAAGTTTCGAATACTTTTATTTTAAAAATTCAAGCCATTACGTATAATATAAAACAAATGATAGTCTATGTCCAATTTGAAAAGTTAAAGTCTAGAAGTCTTGTAAAGTTGAATGTAGGTGTAACTATTACTCTCAAGTTCAATGCAAGGTCTTCGAAGTTGACCCTGACTGCTCTCAGTTCAATCCATAAAGATAACCCATCTTATAAAATATTAAAATTTAAATAGTAACTTTTTAAAGTCAGTGAAATTATTTTACAGTATTTAAATTACATATAATTTTGTCCATTTAAAATAATAGATGTTATTAAAATGATTAATTAAATTTGTTTCCGATTCCCTAATTTCACTTTCAGTTCGCTATTGGCTGTAATTGGGTACAAAAGGGATATCGGGTTAACGACAGCTTAATTTACATTAATATTTTAGGTCAAACTATTTAAAATCTTACGAACATTATAAATGCGAATGTTTAGATGGATGGATGTCTGAAACGGCTCAACAGATTTTGACGAAATTTGGCATAGATGTAGAACATAGTCTTGAACACATAGGCTACTCAGTAAATTTTTCTTTAATTGCGCGTAGACGGAGTCGCGGGCGACAGCTAGTGATTTTATAATTTTGTTTACAATTTCATATAGATTAAATTCAAATGTGTTCTAAGACAGTCCAGATTACTGTCATTTTCTCACCAGAAATCTTCTAAAAACTATGAACAATTTGCTTGTATTATAATACCGTGAGTTTCCACTGACGAAACCTAGATCCAATAACATATAGGATAACTTTTACATCCCTTTCATTCTCTTTGAAAAAACCTGAGATAACTGAATTTTATGAAACCCATGTTTAAATAATAAGTTATAATTCATATTATTAAAATTATTTCTTTGTAAGCGTTAAAGATAATATAAATCGTCATTTTAACTGCCTCCGATCAGTCCCGCCCTGGTCGTTCGCGATTGTACCATCGCTGATCGATTCGGTTACGCCTCGCGATTTACTATAAATAAAATGTTATTAGAAAATTATCCTTACAAAAACCATGTTGCCTTGGTACCAGCAACTTCGACTTAATTGTTTGCTTATTTTATTTTTTATCTATCAAGCTTTTTGATATTAAACTTACGTAATCTATGTACGTAACTTACGTACTTCCATACATAGATAAATTTGTGTTGAAACGCTTTCAAATAAGAGTAAAGTCGGGTTATAAAGTTGTTTTAAGTAAAACTCCCGATTGAAAAAACGTATCCAAACATTTGACAAACATGAAATAATTTGGCATAACGCGGCGAGGCGTGATCTAAGTTGCTTGAACTAATATCTCGTTAGACGGTCACTGCCAAGGACAGAGGCCTGCACTTCGCTACATTATATACACATTAGTATATTATATATAAACATGATACGAGTAAATATAGTACAGCCTTAAGCGTAAGATGCGCAACTACTCAATTTAGGTAAATTGTAAAAAGATGTCGCAACAGTCATATCAAATCGTTCTTAGCTTTTTTATTGAATAATTCTAAAAAAAATAGGTTTTCTTAAAGAGTTTTTTTAGGCATAATTGCTAATCTACAATAAGTTCGTAATATAAAACAAATAATATTTTAATTTATAAAAGGAATTCATCGAATATTGTGAATTTTGTGATAAAAAAATTATGGTTATGTGATCGCTTTAAAAAAATTGCTGAACATAATTCAATGTATCGAGAACGTTTAATCGACTTTTCCAATTCATCTAACATGATATTATAGAGGCATGAACCCCAGACGAAGTGCCTGCACGGTGATCTCCCAAATGGAATCATTTTCGGTACGTTGACGCCAGCGCCTGACTTTTGATGTATCCCTGGTGTCACGTCACACGTTTCCACTTTAACGAAATATATTTTTATAAAATTTACCAAATTTCAAAAATAAAACATGACAATTTAGTGTCAATTTTGAATGACATGCTCTGGGGTGAGGTTGGCTCTAATGTAACCGCTCTGGCTTTTGCCCTTTTAACTGTTTAATTGAATTGTTGTAAGCTATTTATTTATTGACATTTTATGTAGCAAGTTATTTTAAATTAAAAGAAAATGTACCACAAAAACCTAACATTTCAAGTTCTGTACAAAATGACTCATCACCCAGGGCGAATACCTTTAGTGTAACGATCTATGTTGACCCCATGATAGGTTATATAAAGTCACACTATCGGTGTGTCTATGAAGCCCTAGTAGCTACGTGTCGGCGCCACATGTCTGCAACCGGTGCACGTACGCCGCGAGCCGCTTCGCTTCGTTAATTGTCTCGCGAAATGGACGACTAGCAAAGCAGTGGACAAAATGTTTGTCGTATCAAATCACCTTGGGTGAGTGTGTGCTCGCGATGAGTGACATAACAACCTCGCCAAGTTGCTGACCTCACGTCTCTCGCGTCTAGGCGGAAACGTGTATGCTAACTTTCGGCAATGACTCCTCCTTATCAGCATCTACGTATGTACGCCTGGTATCTCATCGCAATGGTTCTGATATTCGCAAATTCTGCATAACATTTAAAAACTTTACTACTTAATAATAGAGATTAAATTTGTATATTCGCCGCTATTTTACTGTGCGATGTTAACATTCCGTAGGTAACACAGCTTTGATATTTCACCGACGGTTGAGTATGACTTAACTGAATTTTTAGAAATATTAAAACATGAATTTTGATGGAATTCTTCGATAGAACTAAGACATCTTAATTCTTTAACCTTTGAAAAAAAAACAAATAGTTATGGTACTGAATTATAAAAATTATACGGCTATTTTTCTGATGAAATACAACAAAAACAAACGAAATCGCACCTTAAGCTTGGGTTGTCGCAACATAAGGTCTATGTCAGTGCATACGAGATAGTGTGGGTTGATCGAACGATAAGGTCCCCATTATCGCGGTTATGTAAATTTGGCCCGGAACACAAAAACTACGCTAATGTTGCACAATGTATGACGATGCTCTTTTTCGACAACTTCGAGAACGTGACCGTTACATATGCGTCAACGTAGAAATAACTAAACATTTTTTCAACATGTTATCGACAAGAAAATATAGTTTTTTGAAGTGCAGTAAAAGGACTGCTTCGTTGATTATGGTTGAATTGAAAAATCACATAGGTACTAGGATATCAGTGTATGGTACAACACTTAGATTCAATTGTTTAATAGGTACCAGGCGTTTATAAGCTATGAGGAGCATATTAACAGTGGGAGCGGGGTTGATTAGGAGCGTTCACCGTGAGAGCTGGCGCAGCGCCAAGCGGGCCATGCCGGTGCGTTCACCTACAGAATAACACTTCGTAAATATAATTATCATTACATTCTGCGATATTTGAAAATATTTTGACAGAACACAGCGCGTAGTCTACCAGGCGTGCCTTATCACACGCTGCCACGATGTTAACCGCTCACGAATTTATAATACTCTCGTAAAATTTGCTTAATATGTTTACGGATGTACTGATTCATCTACACTCCAACCTTGACACGATTCGCTTTCTTCACATTTTGTGACGTACATATTGAGTATCTGTTATCTGTTGGATTAACGAACTATTAAACAAAGTGTAAGCGACTATTGCTCTTTTTAGCCGTATTCAAAAAGGAGAAGGTTATCAATTCGTCTGTATGTACTTTTTTATGTGTGTTACCGCGTATCTCCGCCCCTAGTACTCCGAGTTGGTCCCAATTTCTACATTAGAGTAAATTAGTAAAAAAAAACTTTGTTAAAATTACCAACACGCTAACGTTCGTTCGAAGCGTTCAGGAAATATAGTTACTTGGTGATACAATAATAATTAAATTGTATCCGTGTCTTCAACGGGGCCCACATAAATGCCTAGGATACCTACGTGCTATGAATACTTATGTAACTATCGCAACTTGTTTGGTAGCTTGTGTCGAAAAATAATGATGTTTATCGCAGAAACGCCTCGACGGATTTATGCCTACATGGCCACTTCATTATCCTACAAGTTATGTCGCATCGTTTTGACGTGATAACTCTAGTACTGGGATGGTGAACCTTTAAGTACCAATGTGCCATTTAATTTTAAAGAAATGTTTAACATTCCGTACTGGAGGAAACATTTTTTCGTAGTCCATAATGCATTTTGTGATCAATGTCCTGCCCAAAATATTGTGTTCGTGCCATTGGTTTGCCATCCCTGCTATAGTGTCCTTGAACCCACTGGTACTTATGCTCTCCTAGTAGGTTTTTATCTATAATATACATAGAAACATTAGAAAAACTATTCAATTATGTTTTTAATTTTTTTTAGCTCTTGTGTAAACGATATAAGCGTGGGGTTACATTGGTAATTGAAAGCTTGAAATAAGACAAAGTTAACTCTAACCTGAGTTCAACTCATTCCTTAGCTGTGTATCGCAAAACTCTCGCATGTTTTATGATGATTTTTACGAACCATCAAACGCAATTTCATTGCGCCTTTAAATGAATGCTCAGCGGAAAAAATGTTATAAATTTATTTAAAGGCTTTTCGAACACGTTCGACTTAACGGCGCTTCTTTAATTTATTTTGTGCAATACGATCCATTACGTATATACACTTATGTATATATAAATTATTTTTACCTAATATATATGTACATAGCCTGTAGGTTCCAATCCAATCACTAAATAACCCGCAAAATAATTTATAACGCATTTCTATAAATCCAACGAATAACAACTCTGTTTTATGAAATCGAAATGACACATCATACGAAAGAAAAAGAAAAATTAGGCTGCCAGCAACTCAGAGCAGTCAAAATATTGTAACAAAATATTCATAGGGATAACCTCAATGATTTGACCTTGATTGTTGCGAGCATATTAATATCGTCGATATCGCGCAACGGTCAACACATAGATGAATGGGCCACGTGCTGTGACGTCATACAGTTACAGTGGAAGCCGACGACGGTTAGATTCTCTTCACAATTGTACACATTTTTGGCTCACTCATTTTACACAAGTAATTTAATGGTCAGTTTTTACGGAATCTTTAATTCAAATTAATCGAATGTCTATTTGAAACATTAGCATAACTTGTAATAACTAAATTTATTTAGTACAGTGACCTTGTTTCAATTCCTAAATGAGACGAATATTATTAAATTTAATAAAATATTAACTCTTTTGGATTTGTTCAGTAGATTTTAAGTAAATACATCATGCAAATATTTCGAACAGAAACCGGATTACGAAGTAACAAAAATGGCGCGCAGAGGAAAATATCACGTGACCTCCTCGTCCGTTACAACTTCCTGGTGACCTTTGATACATTGTCATTTGGTTTAGGGCACACAAGAATCATAATTATTTGAACACCAAAATTTACAACTCTAAAAAAATATTCATTTCGTCTCATAAGTACTCAAAATTAACTTAATTCTTCATACATTTTGCGAAAGACGCTCTTTAGATATGGCGCTGTTTTCCCGGTGTGTTCCGTCGGAGGTCCCGGGACGCTTGCTCGCTATAGAGTTGGCCCCCGAAGATGTTTTAGGGAGCAGGCATCTCATATACCCCTGTCTTTCCCCCAAAGGAAGGGTATCTTACGAAGATTTCCCCCGGAAATAAAAAAAATATGGCGCTCTTTTGAACCACTCATGTTAACACAATTTTTGGATTCCGTTGATTCATACATACATAATTTAAGATACAAGAGCATTATAAATGCACCGAATCATACCTATCGAGTATTCCGGGAAGCAGGAGAACATAAAATGTAGCACCCTCGTAAACTCGTCCATACTAACTCGCGGTGACGGGTCGCGAAGTTAACTCGAGTATCGAAATGCGCAGGTTTTTGCTCGACTGACCTTGCTCGTATCTACCTACATCTGAGGCACTTCTAATAATAATATTTTTTATTCGTTTTTCTTTTTATTGCTAACTTGGTTCTCTGTTAAATATAATACTTTCGATTTTCCATAAATGTTATAATTTTTTTTTACTCCTTTGGGGTTTGTTTGAAACTTAAGAAGTGTGACGCCATCTATTGACTAATAGCTATAAACTGTAAATATTTTTTAAGTAACCATTTGTACTAATTAACGTATTAATACTTGTAGCATCAATGATCAAGGCGATTCGGTCGTCTTTTTTGTTACTTCGTATTTCGTACAAAACATCGATTATTTTATTTATTGAGCGAAGTTAATAATTTAAAATGTAGCATGTTCAATAAATAAAAGCACCTGGATGACGGTATTTTTTTGTAAATTATATTTAAGTACGAATTACTAATAAAATGATGAAATCAAGAATTGCTAATTTAAAGATATAAGATATAACACTTATGTTGATAAAACAATATTTATTATCACCATAGATTTTCTGTATTTTTATTTTTTTCTTTTTTTAAGATTTATTTTTATTGAAAACAGCTGTTTAAAATGTAGCTAATTACATGCAATCCGTACTTAGTGATAGGTTATCTATAACAATGTTCTTTTATGGTTATTGTTCGTTATATTATTGATTTTCCTGTGTTATTAAAAGATACTTTCCTCTTTTTACAGGTAATTATCCAGACAAGGCAGAAAAGCGATAAGTCCACAAACCAGTATTAATTTTATTTTTGCAAAAGATTCCTTCAATTTTATAAACTACAACTGCGTAACAATAGATGTCGCTACTTGTATATACATTTTGAACAAATTAGTTTAATTCTCTTTTTATGCTTCGTATTAGAAATTGAATTTGGATACAATGTGATATGGACATTTAGTTGAGAAGTTGGTTGTAAAGGATTTAAACTTATATTCCTATAAAAGTGACTACATATTATAGAATTATTCCTTAGGAATATTAAATGGAACATGTCAAATGTTCTCGATGCTTCCGCACTTCCCCACGCACTTTTGAAGACTTCCACATTGCTGGAAATATTAAAAAAAGGACAGATACCAAAATAACCACGACCCATGTCTTACCAATCTATTCCATCGCTCAAATATGTCTATCTTGTGAAATTGAAACGAAATTGCCTATCATCCCTTTCACACCTACGATATTCCCTAGATGTTCTGTCTCCTTCACACGATTGTCTCTGGATGCCACGTGTCAGTCGCCAGTCGAATAAAGTATCGAGTTTGTTGAGTTGAACTAAATTAAAATCTATGTCATTGGCGCAAGGTTTCTAATTGATTGAAACGTATTTACTTTGTATATTTCGAGAAATTTGTTATAAGTCCCAGTTAGTGAACTAAATATTTTTAATTAAATAAATTTTAAACAACTTACGTCGTATTCTAAAGTAACTTATTAATTTGTGCTAATCCAAGTAGACCGATTTTATGTTAATTACAAAACATAACGAAATAATATTATAAGGACGAATCGTTCTAGAATCGATCAACCCTTTTTAGACCTGGCCTATCAATCATTTTTAAGGGACATTGAACTTCTACTACGAAGCAATTAAAGCTTTAAAGCCCTTTTATTAAGATTGCGTTTATAAAATACTACAATTTGTACATAGATTGTTTTCATTCTGATTTGTTTTGCTCCTCGGTACCTCTGCGCCCCTGGTATTACGTAAGGCGGGTGCAATGGCCGCGCGAAAACGCCGGGAAAGCCGGCAAGCGTCCCGGCGTCCCTACGTCCCGGTCGACCCGGATAATATTTCCTCCTCCAGCGTAACTTTAAATATGTTTGTTTCCCTCCCTTTTATCAAAGTTACTTCCCTACTGTAACTTATTGTGATTGACGTTTACGCATTTTATAGAAAATGCCTTTGTAAATTCCTGGTTAACTTGGAATGATTTTAGGAATAAATTAGCGCCCTAGCCTTTAGTCAGACTATGTTGGCCTTTGACTTATCATGCATGTAAAATTGTATCGAAGCCTGAAAATATTGCATCACATAAATATGAGGACGCAATCAGGCACTTACGCGGAGGCACGCTCGCATACAAATTACAATTTTATACGATCCCATGCGTAATTAGCAGGCCGAGGTGGATCCGCGGAATGTGGGTTAAATTCGCGAACAGAGCTGCCAATGCACCGGCGGTCGCGGCCCGCTGCCGGGTCGTTGACCGCTATCGATCGCGGGGTGCGCGCCCCTGCGGCGCCGACACCCCCGCACGTACAACCCCCGCCCCGCACCACCCCACACACGAGGAAGCTACTACCGCATGCGACATTTCGCTCCACTTAAGAATTACTATATTTTTTCGTAGCTTTTTGATACTATTTACATAACGTACGTGAGAGTAAATCCTAACCTTAGAATTTGTATTATTGCATATTTTTGTCTTTGTTATGTCGAATATAATGAAAGGGATGACAATAGATTAATGTAAGTACGTGTTTGTTTGTTGGTTACTTTCACTGATAATTTATAGGATATTTCTAGAAAGATTTGTAATTGATAACATGGCAGAGGAGTTTAAATTTTAATACCTTGATATTAAATACGTATCAAATTGTAAATATTATAAGTTTTCTTCGATGGAATATTCCACTCACTGCTAACAAGTTCTTAAATTTTGTAGTAATTTTTAACGTATTATTTTCAAACAAAACTCGTTTTAGTAAATCCTTTTTTTATTCATTATACATTTGATAAATCTGGCCAACAAAACATAAAATAGCAAGTTTAAAAAGTATATTTAATGAATTCATTTATACAATACAGTGATAATAATAATATAATGTTTCTAACAAACTATTTTCATCACGCTCCTTAGGAAGTAAGCTATAATATGCTATAGAATTGTTCAGGGTGCGCGTAAAAGCGAGTCTTAGTAAGATCCCCACCCCTAGCCGTTGTTATGGTTACTCTGATTTATGTTTTCCTGGTGACTGGTCGATGCTTCATTGTAATAATAATATCTTTGATTGATTTGTTTTCTTCGGGAGATATTTTTAGAAAGAAATAATAATCATAATAACATGAAAATATTGCGAAAAATATGAAAAGTTTTAACGATAGAATTTTTTTTTCTTTCTTCGCGTTCTTTCTTTATGGTATAAATCACTAACAGTTTGCGACTTACAGATTTATTAAAAGAAAACCAGTTATGTATAAGGAACAATCTTACACTAATATATATAATTTTCGTGTCACAATGCTAGTTACCATACTTATGGGATAAATCAACTTATGTACTATCTATTTTTAAAACCCCCGGAGGCTATAGCTAGATTTACATAAAATAGACGCGTAGTTTAGGAATGTCATAATACTATCATTAGCGCCATCTAGCGAGTGAGACATAAATACTGTACTACGTCTATCCTTGTATTCAGTTTGGTAAATGAAGGAATGGATGTTATAGAAGCCTTCTTCAGACAAACAGTATATTTTACATAGTAACTATAGTTAACTGTTTAATACTGTTAATGATATGGTTAAAGTTGTTTAGTTAATGTTGAACCAGCAATGAATTTGGGGAACTAATTATAAAAATCCAAGCGAAAGATCTAGAATAAAAAGAATATTTTAATCGTAAAAAGTACTCGAGCTGCGTAGCACTAACCTAGTGGGAGGAGAGAGGCGCAGTGACCCGGTTCTACGACGTAGAGTGCACTGGCCGCGTAGCCGCGTAGCGCCGTAGACACCGTAGCGCATTACGCGGCGGTTTACATAGAGTAGGTGTTTGTTAGACCGCTTTTATCTTCACTGCTTATGTATTGTGCTGCATTGTAGGTGTTCTATTTTATTCTGAATTCTAGGAAATGTGTTTTAACTATACGATTTTCCTTTATTTAAAATACGTCTCTATTCTTTTATCTTTACCTATTATAAGATATTATGTTCTTTTAACGTACACTGAATTATCAAAAATAAAATTAGACATCTATCTCTTTAAAGACTGCCTTAGTAATTCAGTGAGTATCACTTATAGACCATTTAGATATAGTGTAGTTAAAATTATCAGTTTGCAGGAGCTTGGATATTTGCTTGCACGAATTGGCAAGCAGCCAAGGGAGGTACTTTACCCCTAGGGATGTTATCAGAACAATCTGCAGCGAACATTCTAATTTTATCAATATTAAAAGAGCTGCGTTATTTTTAATAAGTTTTGACCAAAATAATGTAGTTCTAAATTTAAATGTAAGGCAACGTCATTTAGGTAATCATTAAATATATTTACGAAAGAGTTTTTATTATATTAGCAGTTTTTTTTTAATTTACTAATATTTCTTTTACCATTCCAAGTAAGCTCTAGGCTTGTGCTACGATATGGTTTACGACAATAGTCGAATGGCGGAATTCGAACCCACGACCTCGTGATCGGAAATCGGTACCCTTAACCATTAAGCTATTGACGCTTGAAGTTAAAACAAGTGTTTGTATATATTTATGTAATCTATTGTTTTAATATATTTAATATAGCTCTCTTATATCCAAAAGCCTTTATGTAACATTAAAGCATTATATTCAACCTGCTACAATACTGTATATTGATTGAAATTATTACTAATACATGCGAATTTGAATTTTAAAGCAATAGTAATACGTGCTATTATAGCTTTGGTTGGTATTATATTACCGGATCAACGACCTGTGATTCAAAAAACTACCCTCCATTACGCACAGGCTCTACATTTGTAACAAACAGGGTGATACGTGTGCCTCGCACCAATTATTTATTTACATAGCTAAAGTCGTGTACATAGCAAATTAACTCATGATTTATCATTTGTATTACGTAGAAGTAATATAAGTTCTGATACGCAATTTAATTTTTGTTTCTACTCTTTATGAAGAAACTTTAAGTATTAAATATAATATACATACGTAGGATTTTATTGCTTATAAAGATTTTTGATGAATTTATCGTCTAAACGTCCATAATGCCTCATACAGATCTTTAGTAGCATGTTTGCAATAAGCAATAATTTCATTTCTCGTTAAAAAACAATGTTTATAATATTAAAAGGTAGATCAATTCTTAGCTGTTATTTCTGTAGGCCGTTCCACTGAGGAAAACAATGGGAATATTGATTGAGGGGTCGTAAGTACCCGAGCGTAACTGGGAGACTGCACGCCTCCGCCGGCCTTTGCCGCAGTGGGTCGCGGGAGTAGGACGGCACAAGCGTAATTATACCAGCTAGAGCAGGACGGATGCATCAGCCGCCACGTGGCACAGAATTGTTTTGTAGTTCAACAAGAATTTTGTTGTATGTAGTGAAATTATACTTGAAGGCGTAGTATAGCTTGAAAATCATTAATATAGTCTTAGGGTTGCGTAGTAGTTATAAAGTTATGATATCCTGGTAGCAGCTGCCGTTATCTTGTCTCCAGGGTCAGGATAGTAGACAGGTAGGTGACGTAGCGTTACCAGTCGGCGGGCTTCGCGCGGCCCGACACGAACGACCGACGTACCCGGTTGGCCTTCGACGTCGCAGTACATTGCCACCAGCACTAATATATTTAAGGGACCTTGGACTTTGCGGATCCATGTTCAAACTACTTGCCCTTAACATATGTCATTATTTAGTAAAGCTTGAAAGCTTTTCTTGTTAAGTAGAATTTTACTTTTGACGATACATTACTATATCTTCCTACTGTAGGGCTAGATAGCAACGCGCTTATTTGTAGATACGTACTAAAAGATTAAGTTGTTGCGTAGGGCGAGGCTGACAATAATCTTTTATATGTTTTTATGTATGTACGGTGACGACATCTCTTGTTACCGATTAGGATATAGAATCGCTCCACATCACGAGATTTGGACTTCCTTTAGCAATCGCTAAACATAAATGGTTGTTCTTTCTTTCTACACTTACTTTGTTGTATATTTAATAACATAGACTCCTTTGTTTCCAGGCTGCAAGATCAAGGCCTTGCGCGCGAAGACCAACACATATATAAAGACACCGGTGCGCGGCGAGGAGCCCGTGTTTGTGGTGACGGGCCGCAAGGAAGACGTGGCTCGCGCCAAGCGCGAGATCCTCTCTGCCGCTGAGCACTTCTCGCAGATCCGCGCCTCGCGCAAGTGCGGCGCCGCGCCACCACCGCCCGCTGGAGCGCCCGGACACGTGACCGCGCAGGTGCGCGTGCCCTATCGTGTCGTCGGCCTCGTCGTTGGCCCCAAGGGGGCCACAATTAAGCGCATCCAGCACACGACGCACACTTACATCGTGACACCGTCGCGCGAGCGCGAGCCCGTGTTTGAGGTGACAGGACTGCCCGAGAGCGTGGAGGCGGCGCGCAAGGAGATCGAGGCGCACATCGCACTGCGCACAGGCGCGGCAGGCGCAGCGGCGGGCGGCACACCACCCGGCGACACAGAGCCGCTGGCGCAGCTGTACCGCGCTGGACTCGCTTCGCTACTGCGCCCCGAGGCAGAGGCTGCCTTCTCATCGGCGGGCTCGTGCTCTTCAAGCGGATCTTCGGCGCGACTTGGCGACCTGCTGGGCATCTGGTCGTCGACGGAGCGCGACGAGGGGCTGGGCGAGTCTCCGTCGTTCGAGTCGCCGGGTGCAGGCGGCGTATGGGCGTGGGGTCCGCCACGGCCCTCGCCCGCTGCGTCACCGGCGCGTGCGTGCGCCGTATGTGGCGAGCGTGGCGTGGCGGCGGCGCTGGTACCGTGCGGGCACAACCTGTACTGCCTGGAGTGCGCACAGCGGCTGGCGGCCACCGCGGCACCATGCCCCGCCTGCGCTGCGCCCGCGCATCAAGCCATTCGCATACTGTCGTAAGCCGTCGCGCCCCGCCGGCACGGACGCACCCTTTTTTACTTAAATCGTTACGGAATTTAAAATGTATAAGTCGCGTAATCGAAATCCTGGTGCCAAAAGTCGGCGCCCGCCGGCACGGCCCGTCCGCCGCGCCGCACCTAACGTAAGTCGGCAGAGTTACTCACGATATATTTTCTTATTATGAACGTTTTTTATTGGGTCGTCGAGCCGCCGAGCTCGTCGCCGCAGACTCGAGGTACGTTACGATAGAATTTCGAAAAAAAATGCATAAAAGTTAAATAAAAAAAGTTGTATAATTATTATTGATAGCGTAAAGAAATCGAAATTTATAAAGCTTACCTAACGTAGTAGCGTAAAGTATTAAGGTATCGTAATATTATAGGCGAGGGACGGGCGGCGCGGGGAGTGCGCGTCGCGGCGCAGTCCGCCTGGCGGCCACGCGACTAGCTAATGTTTGTAGGAAATGTGCCGTGCGCCGCGCCGTGCCGTGCCGTGCCGTGCGCCGTGCCGCGCATTGCCGTGTGCCGTGCGCCGTGCCGCTCGCGCTCGCCGCCCGCGCCGCTCCCCCGCGCGCCATGCTCACATTATTTTGACTATACGACTATTCGCTTAAATGATATTATACATACGTACACACTATGATTATGATAATATTAATATAATGTTTGTTTTAAGTGTGTTTTAATGTTTAGATTTTTATTGTAATGTTTTTATGAATGATTTTTATCTGTATGATTATTATTATTGATTATTATTTTATGTGTTGACGATGTTTTTTTGTGATGCGCGCCGGCGTCCCCGCGCCCCGCGCCCCACGCCCCGCTCGCGACGCCGCCGCGTCCCGCGCGAGGGCGCAGGCGGCGGTGACTGCGGTTGACTGTGGGTACTGCTACTAGAAAATTGACTGGGGCTAGGGGTAGTGGGTAGGGGAGGGCAGGGAAAGGCGCCGGGGACGCGGGCGCTAGCCGAGGCTGCCGCGGGCTGTTTAGTGGTTATGATATCGAATAATAAAATTAAAGTAATAAATGATAAAGAAATAATACGATTCATTCATTATTATTATTATTATTAAACTATAGTAGTCTGTAGCACGACATTGACTAACCATTACCTATTGATACTTATTAAGTATTATTATTATTATTATATTGAATAAATTTAAAGAATGCATAATTATATTTCATAGGAATCATTATTCTGTATAACTCTAGTTAAATATAACGATAATAAATACGTTTGTATGTGCATTGGAGAAGGTCTTTGTTGTTTGGTTTCACGGGGGGCGGATTTTATGGATTGAGATTTTTTTATTTTTTTACCGTTATTAGTTTTGATTAATCATGTTTAAGATACGCGAGAATGAAAACTGCCTATTAGATTATATTTTAAAAAATAATGGTTGCGTAAAATCAGCCCCCGACGTACGTAGATCCAGTGATTTTTATAAGTTTATTTTCATAATAAAATGGGTAGACGCTTTAGGTTCAAATAACGTTGTGAAAATTTGTGAAATTTTGTAGACTACATATCTTATTATAAATCTAATATAAACTATAACTTTCGAACATATTCTTTTATTTATAACCTTCCTATTCCTTCACTAAACCTTAAAGGTTATGAAAAACGAAAGAAAAGTATTACTACTACTGGTACAAGTATCCAATTACAAGGTATATCATATCGTTTAAACATAGACTCACAAATAAAACAGACAAACCACAGACAAAAATAAACTCTGATTAGATTTATGTTAAGTGTCCATTATCATTGACAATAAATAAAATAGCCTAAGAGCTTCTACTTTTAACTATGTAAAGAGAAAGGTTGACTACAATATAAGAGATTGGAAGAAAATTGATTCTGTAACCCTCATAATACAATAGGTATAAAATAAAGAAATACTGTACAAAAAAGCCTTTTACTTTATAGAAAGATTAATATACTGCTATACTCGTAAAAACATTATCATTGTCCCCACTGAGGGGTTTGAAGCCTACCTTAAGTTAGAGGTGACTAGGCCATAGTCAACCACGCTGCCAGTGTCAGTTGACTTCACACATCTCTGAATTTCTTCACCGATGTTTTATATTAAGAACTCCGATAAATATACTTATATATATTGAAAAACACGTTAGCACATTGCGGGATTCGAACCCACGACCTGCAGATTACAAGTTAAGTCTACTTCTGAGCCACCGACGCTCGCAATAGTAAAAGGAGTAAGAAACAAAGAATAGAGTTAAATAAAGGAGCAGCAGGTTACCGCAACACCAGAGAAAGTACAGATGTATTGACCGGTAATGTATAATATACATATATATTTGATAACATACAGTTATATATAAAGAAGTTGAGAAAGATTTTAAATCAGTTAATTTCTCTACAAAAAGACTTAAACGCGTCTTCGCAAGCTTTTTAGGACTACCTTCTGATAAACTTCACTGTTAAATGCTTCGTAGCTTTTCTACTGCATTTTCTTACAAACATATAGCTATCTCTTTTTAACTCGAAAGGTATGAGAGAAACGCAAATATTACTGATACTGCTGTTTTTACAGTCAACTAACGATAGGGGATCTTATAAATATTTATCAAGTACTTACACATTAAAAAAATCATCAGCTCACTATACGTCCCCACTGAGGAGCTCAGAGCCTACCTTAAATTAGGGGTGATTAGGTCATAGTCAACCACGCTGGCCAAGTGCGGGTTGGTTGACTGCTCACATATCTTTTGAATTTCTTCTCAAATATGTGCTGGTTGCATCGCGATGTTTTCTTTCACGGTAAGAACGTCGGATAACTGTACATATGTAAATCGGATCAAATAAAACTCATTGGTACATGGCGGGATTCGAACCCAGGACCTGCAGATTGCAAGTCAAGTACTTGACCCCTGAGCAAAATAAATTATACGTAGAAATCAAATAAGGTTGAAAAAAATTTAAGTGACAAAAACAATAATTAAATATAGAAATAAATACGTTTTTGGTTAATGATACTAAGAACGTGTGTTATCCAGTAACGATATGTTTATTGGTACATTTATCATTGGTGAACACAGTATTGGTTCGCTTCCAAAGTACTAAAAGTAAAGTTAACTACGATTAAAGTTCATGTTATCCATTACAACGAGTAGGGAATTATTTACATGACAAAATGCAAAGAACATAACAGTGGTAGAGCCTGCAAAATTAGTTGCTGCACGAACTGGCCACATAGAAGAAACGCATCAAATGTAAATAATTCTGCGTATCGTCTGAAAATCTACTACGAGAACAATCTTAAAGCTTTAAGGGATTTTTATTTTGCCACTCACATAGGGCAGAAAAATAGAAAACTAATCCTTGTCTTACTAATATTATAAATGCGAATGTTTAGATGGATGGATGTTTGTTTGAAGATATCTCCAAAACGGCTGAAAAGATCTTGATGAAGTTTGGCATACATATAGAACATAGTCTGGAAGAACACATAGTCTATTTATTATGTTTTTTTTTTAATTCCGTGCGGAGAGGAGCCGTAAGCGACAGCTAGTATTTTGGTAAACCTAAATATATTTAAAGGTTAAACTGACCAGTTAATTTAATTGTTCTTTAGTACTATTTCTACCAATTATTCAATGTGATATAATGAGCGAAAGCAAACTATACAAACTCAGCATCCTTAATGACAGGATGTTCCCCGTAACCTGATATACTGTTTTATAATAAATCAAATTTCATATATGAGTATAGTAAAGAACCTTAATACTATAAGAATAAAGTTGTAAATCCATTGTATTTTAGTTGAGACTCTGTATTGTTATTGTGTAAGTTAATAAGCACCTAGCTAACACATCTGTCGTTTCCTATCGCTGTAGCCACTTGAACACGATCACACGTTTTTTCCGCAATCGAACCCGGGACCCGATCTATTTTAGGAGGCAGGTGATATCGTATCCTGTCACATGGTTATTTGAAACATTTACACAAACTATGGGAACCATTTGCAAGTACAAATATTTTTTTATTTTATAAGGTGGCAAGCAATATTTTTTTTTGTAGCTTAACTTGTACTATTTTTTTTTTATACTTTTTATAAAAAAATACTGCCTGAATACGCTGAAATGGCGAAACCACCACTGCCCATAGACACCCGCAAATGCAGATGCTATGCCTACCTTAAAACGACAGAGGAGGGATCGCACAGAGAGAGAATATTTCCCCCTCATATGCGTCTCCTCAATCAATCCAGTTCTTCAATTATTGAGATGTTAGTAAAAAAATAATTAGTAAAATTTACATTTTATTGTTAAATTTACTTTTTATTTTTGTTAATTCTATGAAGTTATTGATGAATATTCATTTGACTAGTTAATATAAAAATAGTGATATATAACCGCGCCTTAAATTTGAATATCGGAACTTTTATTCACAATGTAATAACATATTAGAAAAGTCAATTCAGGGCAGTGGGTCGTCGCGAGACACTTATCAGTTAATTTTGTTATGGGGGGGTTAGGGGGAGCAGGGGGGTCTACTACGTTACCGTCACCAAATTTAATAAACACTTCGACAGATGTTTCCATTTAGAGATTGCCCTTCTAAGGTCAAAGTTATAAAGTTATTATTTTATAACATTAATTTTTAAGGTTATTCATTAAAATATTACTTTTAATTATACTAAATTAAAGTTTTGTATGTGAGGGGGGCTTAACAACTGGGGATTAGACCCCCATAGTAAATATGTTTACAAGTTACCAAGGTTACATACTGAGGGACGTATGTAAATGCTTTTCAATGAAAAAAGTCACAACTCGCATTGACCAAAAAAAATACGCAATCAAAATAGAGTGACAAGTCATTTCGAATAGTCGAATGTTTTTAAGTAATATTTTACCTCTCATATCAATGAGGTGCCACAGATTATAAATCTCAATTATCTATTTTTTTTATATCATAAGGTGGCAAACGAGCGAGTGGTCACTTGAAATCGCTGAAATAGCGAAGTGACCGTTGCCCATAGACATACGCAATTGCACATGCGTTGCCTACCTTTAATCAACCCATGCATCCTCTCATCCGGAAAGTCCCCTTACACTTCCCATCCTTTCCTTATAAGAAAGAGGGTGGGAAGGGAAAGAGGACTATATTAGGCCTCCGGGACACACACTCATCAGAAGAAACGCGGAATATCTTCCACTTGACGCCTGTCTTCTGCGTGGTCGTGGTATTTCACCGGGCGAGCCGGGCCGATTCGTGCGAAGATGTTAAAGCGGGCTCTACCACTGTTAACTACATCTATACGTCTATCTTAAGCTACGTCAGATACAAATCTATATTATTGCTATAAACATGAATGATTTGATTTTTAGCATTGAATAGGCTCCGAAACTACTGAACCGATTTAAAAAAAAATCACTGTTGGGAAGCTACACTGACTCTGAGTGACATATGCTGCTTTTAAAGACAATTCCGCGCGGACGAAGCCGCGGGCGACTACTAATATTTAAATTACAAAAGTTGTAGACAAATATAATAAAGCTTTTTAAAACCCTTACAATAAACTCTGATGAATTTGTAGCTTTGTATCGATGTCGATGTATCGACAGTTAATTTGTGCTAGGGGTGTGAGAGGGCAGCATTTCCCTCCTCATTGCCGACCGATTGCAAATTGACTCGCAACGTGACAGATATTCCCACGATATTGACACATGACTTATGGTAATAATTAAAAGTTTTTAAATGTAAATTGTACTAACTTTATTCGCCCGCGCAGAATAATGAAAAGCGTATTCTATATATCCCCGCGTGCATTAGCTCCCATCCCTTTAATGTCCCGTCAATATTGGCCCATCGTTTCGTTGGTTACCCGAAACAAAAGTGACCTTACGGACACACTAACGAACATTTTACAAATTAGTTTTCCATTATAAGTAAAATAAACACGTCATCTACACTAAACGTGACATCTTTTTTTCAATACAGGCACTCCAATTTTAAAAATTTCGACGAAAACATACAAAACAGACCAATTGTAACTGTAAGCAATATTTGTTTTATTATTTTAAATACGACTTATTGTAATACTACGTAAAATTAAAAACATACCTCAGTGTTTTATTGTATTCCAATTTTAAGAACACAATCCATTTTCATTAGCTTACCAAAGGTTTATGCCAATCTGTCTAGCGGTTCAGGCAAAGCTAAAAAGTAAACTTGAACATGCAGTTTCAGATTTGTTTCGTCAGAAACAAATGACGAGCGTGTGTCAACGTTGCATACACCTGCTGCGAACTGGAAAAAACACTTTCACTAATATCAGACTGCGATTAGTCCACACTTGTATAAGATTTTTACGTCCCAATCTATGCTATCTAAGAATCTCTAAGAATCATTTTAATTGTTCCCTTCTAATTGTCTTGTTATATAAACAAAAGTATAGTATAAATGAACCGAAGAAAAACCTTGAAATATTTTATTTTAATGCTAAGTTTAATTTTTTTTTATATCATAAGGTAGCAAACGAGCGAGCGGCCACCTGAAATCGCTGAAGTAGCGAAGTGACCGTTGCCCATAGACATACGCAATTGCATATGCGTTGCCTACCTTTAATCGACGGAGGAG
>NW_013531188.1:636608-637052 GCF_000836235.2 Papilio xuthus | reverse complement strand
GCCTCCGGGACGCACACTCATCAGACGAAACGCGGAATTGCTTCCACTTCACGCCTGTTTTCTGTGTGGTGGTGGTATTTCACCGGGCGAACCTGGCCAATTCGTGCGAAGATGTTAAAGCGGGTTCCACTCTTTGAATTGATGTAAAAAATGTCTTTCGCCAGTAAAATTCAGTAACAAAGAACTTTGCTATGTATTATTTGTCTACGTACACGAGCCAAATTAAGATTGAGTGGTTACTTAGTTCTTGTCAAAGAATGAAGCTATAAAAATTACGTTAAATTCTTAATATGATAATATTTGTCTTCTTAGAATCATTCTCTGTAAGGTTTTAAAAATATAGCCAAGCCAAGGTAAACCTTGATATTTCTCCGTATCGTATAATGAGTTGACGAAAGATAATTTTGTTTATCGAAGCGGCGGGTCCTTGGGACGAGTCCCGGC